>NW_028318360.1:3992500-4332500 GCF_062004578.1 Staurois parvus | reverse complement strand
GGTCGCATAGAGACTAGCGGCAGAAGGGCACAAGGATTCATCGCTTCTCCTGTCAGTGGGGATACGGAAATACCCTTACCGACGCTGATCGAATGCGATCAAATATCCAACCATAGGGATGAGATTCCTACCCCAGAAGCTGCAGTTCACCAACCTCACCTAAGGCACCTAGCCAACGTTATCCCACCTATGGACATCAACGCCGAGATTCTACTCCTGCTCGGCAGAGACAATCTAAGGGTACACAAGGTGCGTCAACAGTGTAATGGTCCTGACTATGCACCATACGCCCAGAGACTGGACTTGGGATGGGTAATCATAGGAAATGTATGCTTAGATCAACCAGGAATTGACTCTTTCAAAACGTACGTGCGTGCAGATGGACGCACAACTTGCATTAAGCCATGTCCTCATCACTATGAGGTGAAGGAGAAGTCTCCAGGCCTCATACAACCACCTGACGTCATTACTCCCCTCTTTGCCAACAACTTGGGGAGATCAGTCTTTCATACTACCAAGGATGACGATAAAGTAGCCTTGTCAGTAGAGGACAGAGAATTTGTCAAGATAATGGACAGTGAGTTCTTTAAAGACGAAACCAATCACTGGGTTTCTCCATTACCCTTCCGAGCTACCAGGGTAAGACTCCCGAACAACCGGGAACAAGCTCTGTCTAGATTTAACTCTCTTCAGCGTACCATGAACAGCAAGCCTGAAATGAGAGAACACATCGTTGCCTTTATGGATAAAATATTCCGTAACAACCATGCAGAACCAGCTCCATTCTTAAGGAAGAACGACGAGTGCTGGTACTTGCCTTCATTCGGAGTATATCATCCACGAAAACCTAATCAAATTAGGGTTGTCTTTGATTCAAGCGCCAAACATCAAGGTGTATCTCTTAACGATATTCTTCTCACAGGTCCTAATCTGACTAATAACCTAGTCGGAGTGCTGATGAGATTCAGGAAAGAGCTTGTCGCCATCACTGCTGACCTTGAACATATGTTCCATTGTTTTGTAGTCCGAGAGGACCACCGGAATTTCCTCAGGTTTCTGTGGTACAAGGACAATGACACCAACGCAGAGATGATGGAGTATCGTATGAGGGTACATGTGTTTGGAAACAGCCCTTCACCAGCCGTAGCGACTTACGGGCTTCGGAGAACTGCAATAGAGGGGGAATCTGAGTATGGTACAGATGCCAAAGACTTTGTGGAAAAAGACTTCTACGTGGATGATGGGCTCAAATCGCTACCAACTGAAGAAGCGGCTATCGACCTGCTCAAAAGGACTCAAAATATGTTGTACCAAGCTAAACTTAGACTACACAAAATTGCTTCAAACAGCCTAACCGTAATGAGAGCCTTCGAGCGAGGTGATCATGCACCTGGATTCAAAGACATTAACCTGGGACTGGACAGTCCACCTGTGCAGAGGAGCTTGGGTCTCAGATGGGATCTCTCGGCTGACTCCTTCGGTTTTCAAATAAGTTGTGCAGACAAGCCATTCACAAAACGTGGTGTCCAATCAGTGGTAAACAGCCTATTTGATCCGCTGGGATTTGTAGCACCCATCGCCATACAAGGTAAATCCCTACTGAGACAGCTTTCTGAAACCATCAAGGATTGGGATACCCCACTTCCCTCCGATAAAGAGCAAAAATGGGAAGCCTGGAAGCAATCTTTGTGTGCTTTGGATGAGATCCACATCCCAAGATGCTATATTAAAACCTCACTTACTTCTAGCGTAAAGAAGGAACTCCACGTGTTCTCGGACGCCTCCACAGAGGCTATAGCAGCGGTCGCCTATCTGAAGGTCACAGAACCCAACAAGCAAAATCACGTTGGATTCGTCTTTGGTAAGGCTAAGTTAGCCCCCAAGCCTGATCATACTATTCCCAGACTTGAACTCTGTGGGACTGTGTTAGCAGTGGAGATTGCAGACTTCATACAAGAAGAACTAGGTGTCAACATAGATGAAGTTCAGTATTACACGGACAGTAAGGTCGTATTAGGTTACATCTACAATCAGACGAGACGATTTTATGTTTACGTCAGTAACCGCATAGAGAGAATCAGGAGGTCCTCCAAACCTGAACAATGGTACTATGTACCATCCGAACTTAATCCAGCAGATCATGCCACTAGACCTATGTCTGTAGGTTCCTTTACTAACTCTACTTGGCTTACAGGTCCGGAGTTTCTGCTAAAACAGGCGGACGATTGTGTACAGGAAGTTTTCAGCATCCAGGATCCGGATAATGATCCAGAAATCCGCGCTGAAGTCAGTGTATTGGTCACTGGAACAAAGCAAATCTCCAGCCTCGGTAGCCAGCGCTTTGAACATTTCTCCAGTTGGATGAGACTCGTCAGGACTATCGCAAGGTTAGTGCACATTGCGGAATGTTATCACAATACTCACAAAGATAAGGATTGTCACGGTTGGCACGTCTGCCATAAACCCTTCTCTGCGGAGAATATCTCTCATAGTGAGTCCCTCATAATACGTCACGTCCAACAAGAGGAATTCAATGTAGAATGGAAGTGCTTATACAACAAACAGCAGATTCCAATAAAAAGCCCTCTTGCCAACTTAAATCCAGTTATTGACAGTTTTGGCTTGCTCAGAGTTGGTGGTCGTTTGAATCAAGCCCACCTAAGAGTTGCAGAACAAAATCCTCTCATCATTCCCAGCAAACACCATATCACCGTCTTGCTGATCCGACACTACCACAAACCAAACCTAAAAGAAGGTGACCTCGTGTTAATGAAGGAGCAACATACCGTACGGATTGACTGGCCTATGGGACTAATTACAAAGGTTCTTCCTAGCAAGGATGGCAAGGTCCGTAAAGTGGAGTTGAAGATCTTCAGAAAGGGTGAGCTTAAAATATTCGCAAGGCCAATTAATGAACTCATTTTGATACTACCCATCGAGAACATTCCTGCTGGATGAACTCTACTGAACTTGAACTTTGTGGTTCTTCTCTATTCCAACTCGGAATCTACTATATTGTTATGTTTATTGCATTCTAACATGTTCTTTGTTACAGGTTGTTTTATATTTTATGGACATTCGTCATAGTGAAATCCCTTATGGAATTTCAGACGGGGAGTGTGCTGTTCCCCTCATATTTGTTATTTAACTGTGCATTGTATCACCAATTCTTATTTCACCATGTTTGTTTCTATGTCTTGATCTGTTGCTGCCGTCTGCTGGCCAGAATTTGCATGCTGCATGCCTCTGTTATAGCTAGTAAGTGTTTTCTCTGCTGGGTGTGGTTTTAGGCAAGCCTTGGTCCTGGTCACTTCCTGCAGCCATTTTATCTGCTATATAGCTGTGTGACAGGACATTCAATACCCTGGGCTTGTGAAGGCATCAGTTTTTGACCAGCAGTTAGCCTCAGGAAAGATATCACAGGACAGCATCAATACCTCTACTACCTTACAGTATTGTATCGCTGTTTGTCACTGTATTTTGGACCAAATAAACCCACGCTGATTTCATTCCCGTGTATACGTTTGGATCCATCTAACCTGAACATCTGCCGGTCCGGTCTGCTCCACTGCTTGGATACGAAGGTAGGAAGTTACACAGCCATTATCAGTTATACCTTCATTCGCCTTCATGTGGGGACAGAACACATATCCCTGTATAGTGTGTAATTGGTGAATAATCCATAGCACCTAATGTGGTTTCTGTCTGCTGACTCTTCCTTCTGCTTTATGCATAGATCACTTCTGACAGATCATGCCAATACCACAGAATTCCTGGGTTGACAGGTAAAGGCAGCTCCAGCACACAGCAGGTGATTGACAGCCTAAGTTGTGCATGTTTATGTCTACAAGACTGTGTAGAGTGGATGTGTCCTTTCCATCCACTCACATCTCCAATTACACTCAGCACCCTGCTCTGTGCTCTGCTGTGCAGTGTGAGACATCAGATTCCCGCCCCCTGCCTTATGACCATCAGAAATGCTGTGTAAACTTTATACTTTGAATAGGTGTAGAGAAGAGAGTGCTGCAGATAGGTACAAGTACAGCGTATGGAGGAGGATTTGTTTCGTCCCTGTGTATCACCTGAGGCTAGTCACAACAGTGGGTATATGTAAAGGTTTACAACCACTTTAAAGTTCAATATTGGCAGTGGATTTGAGGCTTCATTGTATCTTCATTGGAAGCCAAGCAGAGATAATTCCCCATCCCTACATGGTCTTGATACATGCCTCCCAGCATTCTACAACTAGCCATAGATATAGGGTTTGATGTACTAAAGGTAAAAATACTGTGCACTGCAGGTGCAATTGGTTTACATCTGAGGGGAAGCTCTGAAATGAGACCAAACTCTGATGATTTCTTTCATTCAATCATGTGCAAGCAAAAATGCGGTTTGTTATGTTCCTTGCATGTTCCCCTCAGATCTAGAGCAACTGTACTTTCAGTGCACTTGCAGCCGATTTGCATTTAGCAAATCAATCCCATAGTGTTCTCTTGTTCAGAGAAATCTATTAGATTCCCCATCATTGCTAAACAGTATAGATGAAGGAATTGTATTCTAACAACTGGAACTCACAGCTGTCAGAATACCCAAACAGTTGTTGCAGGTGATTAGATGCAGTTCCTGTTCGGCCAGCAATTTTCCACCAGTCCTTTTCAACAAAAGTTGATTGAAAAATCGACTTGTTGAGCCAAGTTGTAGGCAGGTGCAGTCTACATTCTCCACTGCAGGTGGTGCTTGTCCAGAACAGCGCTGTATCTGGAAGAAGTCGGGTTTTTCTATAATTCCCTGGGTTCCCTGGAGCAGCAATTCAGTTGGCTACACTGGATCCAGTTGGCCATCTTGGGTCACACAGAGTCTCATTAAGTACCTGCCCCCGAGTTTTAGCATGCATTTTGAGAGTGGTTAGTGTAGAGACAGGTTATCCATCTGTCAGCACTAGTTACAGCACTAGGGCCTCCCAATTATTTTTCAGTCACGGCACCCTTTAAAAGTATCTTCAGTCTCTAGGTACCCCAGTTCATATGTGAGGTAGAGGGATAGTAAAACCATGTGACTGAGATGCGTTTTTACCACCCCCAACTGCTCCTGCTTTAGCTGCAGACGCAGCAGCCAGGGTTGCACATGCTGCAGCTGTGACAGGATTTATACCACCTGTCGTGTTCGGCGGGCACTGGCACCTGCTGGACGCGACCCTTTCAAGTAAATGTGGTCGTGCAGCAACGGCATGCATTTCACATGCTTGCAGCACAGTGGTGCTACATTTAGAGGGTTAAGGGCCCATTCTCACCAGATGCGGTAGGACTGCACTGAACAGTTATTGCAGCGCCTTGTGTCCTGTGTGCCCGATTCACTACTTTTTTCAGTACAGCTCGAGGAACCTCCTCGCACCACATGGCAGCAAGTTGAACTTAATGAAATGTCTGTGTGACATTTCAATAAAGTTTGTGTAAAAAAAAAAAAAAAAAAGAACTGTATGGTACAGAGCGGCGATTCCCGCCACACCGCACAGCAGTCCCTGCATTATAAAGTGGTGGCTGGTGTCGCGAGAGAAACGTATCACCTCCTCCACACTTGTCATATCCCTCTGAAAACTGAACAAGCATAAATTTGCTTTTCAGGGGGGCAGCAGGTCTGATTGTACAGGATTAAAAGATAGCCCTGTATACATGGATGAGACCAGCAGGGCTCCGGCACAGTGGCAGCTCAAGTTAGTCTCTCAACCAGGCAGCACTTTGGTTCAGAAAGGCCGCCTTTGTGCATTCTTCACAGAATGTATCAAAGTGGACCTAGCATCACATTTTTATGTGAAGCCATGTGTAGGACTTACTGGGTTGTAGCACCTCTCACAGAGATGATGCCATTTCCCATTTTTTTTCTGCACAAGGACATCATCAAGGGTCAGTAGCTACCTATGTAGACTAATGCATGGTACACACCAAGTTTTTTTTTCTCCCATTCTACCAAGCGGGCTGAAAGAAAAAAAAAAAGTACAGATCGCCGTACTAACACAAGCAATGTTAGTGCAGTGATTGTATTGTATTCTGACAGGGGCATTGTCCCCTTGCCAGAACATGCTGATCAGCCCTCGCAGCCATTGGCTGCAAGCACTGATCAGACGCTGGCTTTCAAGCATGCCCATGCGACAGAAACTGGTCATGGGACTGGCTTCTGTCAGAAAGAGAGAGGTACACACAGGCCAAAAGTCAGACAGTCAAACCAAATGTTTTCAGCCGATTTCAGCTCATACCCAGCCTTAGATAATGGTTCAGAGAGGGACAAATTCTGTAAGTTGTGGTCCCTGTCTGTTCTTGGCTGTGTTCACTAATGTCTGACACAAATCAGACTCTGCTGCTGCTTCTCACCCTCACGACTTGTTAAAACATTACAATGTGGAAGTCTGATTACTGGGAGAGAAGAGACTGAGGAAATGCGTCTTCCTGCCTGCAGCAGACTGATGAAATTATCATAGACTAGGTCAACCCACTGAAGCTCAAGGATTGTGTTTTAATTATAAAAAAGGTACAGTTTTTTTTTTTTTAATTATTATACTATGTATACACAGGCAGCAAGCAGCTTTTCAGTAGAATATTGAATTTATTCACTATTACATGCTGTTTATAGAAGTTCTGTGTATATGTGACAATACAATACAGTAAGAGAACTTCTTCCTCTTTGTGGATGTCATTCAAGACATGAAAGCGCTTGGGGCCAATGTGAATCAAAGCTGAGCTGACTTTTCTCTGACTTCCTCAAATGGTAACTTTTTATCTTGTAACAACGTGGCCTTTATTACAGCGTACTCCTGTTCCATTACCAAGATGTCTCTTCCCATTACAGCACATCAGTATTCCCCAGATCTCCCTCTGTGGTGCTGGGTAATTCATTTGACTTGCAGTACAGTACAGTGCTCCATTATGACACTTCTTTTATCCTTCCTTGCTACATCTGTTATTTTTTGCTTTATTTTTTTTTTAAGTATTCCATTTAACTGTATAGTCAGTGCTTTGTATGGCGTATTTTTTAATGGCACAATTTTTAATTGATAAATGCATTTGTAGCATACTTTATCACTTACAGTAAGTTAGAAATTAGCTCTATAGGTCATATTTGAACATGAGAAACCTGTCCAAGCCATTGAACAAAGCAAACAAGACATTTAGGGCTTATTAACACATGCAATTAGGGTGCAGTAAGAAATAGACAGTTAAGCCGTGCCTCCTTAACCCCTAACCCTAGTACACACATTCAGGAAATCAGATGACAAAAATAATTTTCAGAGGGATTGTATGATAATCTGATCATTAGTACACAGCTTTCAACAGCTGATCAGAACAGTTCATGCAACAATATCCGAAGGAATAGGTACTAAAATTTTTTTTAGAACAATGACAGAGCGAACAATTTTCATTTAATCAGTATAGTATTCGTCCAAAAAAAAAAAAACGAGAGACCAAGACCATGCATGCTCAGAAACTAAACATTACAATACAATTACATAAATTCCAAAATTGTATTCTGTTGTACGAGAATTTTCATAATTTAGTAACCTCTTAATTTTCGATATGAGACTAGCATGTAAAAAAGAACAGAGGACCATTTTTCTGATATTCTCATCATGCGTATGGGGCATAACAGTAGCTGGGATGGGTTGCACACATACCATTGCTTCAGTGCTTTGTTACATAGCAAAAAGTACACTCCATCGCATCAGGTGGGCAGCAATGCCACCCACTCAAGTGGTTAGGGCCAAACCACAACCGCCATGCAACTGCATGCAATGCACATGATTGGGGAGCAATGGTGCTGGCTTTTGAGGGTTAAAATAGTCACCAAGAAGGCAACATTTCACCCCCTATCCAACTGTCATCTTAAAGCAGTATACCACAGATCACTTTCAGAGTGATTTCTTCTGTAAATGAGCCATAAAACCATAATTTGATACTTTTTGCTGAGTCAGTATATACAGTATCTAAGCTTAGATTATAGATGCTATACCCATTTTTTAGAAGGATCAGTAATAAAAAAAAGCCCATAGAATTTGAATTGTTTGGGATAATGTAAGCAGTATGAGGGTGTAGCGTGAAAATAGTCCACTCGCCAAGTGTCAGTTTCAAAGCTGTATCATCTACTTTTATTTCAACAAACCAAAAAAAAGCATTTTTGTTCTTATAAAATCTGTTTCCTGGCATTTATTAACAGACACCAAATCTATAATTATTCTGATATAATTAGGCCATACTGCTGCTTTCAGGGGGAATTGAACGCTGGCAATCAAAAAAGCCCTCTCACTCCTATCACGCTTCAAGTGGTTATAAAACTAAAACATGTTTTACTTAATGCATTCCAAATATATATTTTAATTGTGTATTTTTATCAATTTACAAAATTCAAAGTGAGCGAACAGAAGAAAAATCTAAATCAAATCAGTATTTGGTGTGACTATCCTTTGGCCTAAAACCAGCATGAATCCTAGGTACACACAGTGCTTGTGCACACAGATTTTGAAGGAACTCGGCACTGGAACTAAGTATGTAGGCAGGTTGCCTACTAGCAGTTAGATAGTTGCTGTCATGGCTGGGAGGGCTGGGGTTAATGCCTTGCTCCATTCTTCCTGGGTTGTTCTTCATGGGCTTTCTGCACCTTACCAACTAATCCTGTGTGATTATAAAAAGGGACATGGGTCCAGATTAGGAGAGTTCCAGAGTCCCAGTGCAATGATGCCCTCAATGCTGAGAAATACAGGCAGATACTGTACTTATCCATCATGCCATACCATCAGGGAGGCATGTGATTGGCCCCAAATTTATTCTGGAGCAGGGCACTGACCCTAAAACATACAACCAATGTCATTAGGAACTATCTTCAGCGTAAAGAAGAACAAGAAGTCCTGGAAGTGATGGATGGACCCCCACAGAGCCCTGATCTCAACATCATGGAGTCTCTCTGGGATTACATGAAGAGACAGAAGGATCTGTTTCAGCCTAAATTCACAGAATATCTGTGGTTAGTTCTCCAAGATGTTTGGGAAAAAACTACCTGCTTAGTTCCTTCAAAAATGGGCATCAATTCTTCAGGGTACACACAGTGCTTGCACAAAGAATGGGCACACCATATATTGATTGATTTGGATTTCTCTTCCGCTCATTTACTTTTTAAATTTTGTTATTTGATAAAAATAACAACACATCTATTTCTGAAAGAATTGTTCACAACTGCCTATAACTTTTGCACAGATATACACACACACACAGGCCACTTTATTAGGTACACCTTGCTAGTACCAGCTTGGAGCCCCTTTTGCCCTCAGAACTGCCTTAATTCTTAATGGCATAGATTCAACAAGGTGTTGGATACATTCCTCAGAGATTTTGGTCCATATTGACTTGATAGCATCACGAATCTCCTGTTCCACCATATCCCAAGGGTGCTCTATTGGATTGAGATCTGGTGACTGTGGGGGGCATTGGAGTACAGTGAACTCATTGTCATGTTCAAGAAACCAGTTTGAACTGATTTGAGCTTTGTGACACGGTGCATTATCCTGATGGAAGTAGCCATCAGAAGATGGGGACACTGTAGTCATAAAGGAATGGACATGGTCAGCAACAATACTCCGGTAGGCCGTGGCATTTAAACAATGCTTAATTGGTACTAAGGGGCCCAAAATGTGCCAAGAAAATATCCCCCACACCATTACACCACCAACCTAAACCGTTGATACAAGGCAGGATGGATCCATGCTTTCATGTTGTTTACACCAAATTCTGATCTTACCATCTGAATGTTGCAGCAGAAATCACAACTCATCAGACCAGGCAACATTTGTCCAATCTTCTATTATCCATTTTTGGTGAGACCATGTGAATTGTAGCCTCCATTTCCTGTTGTTAGCTGACAGCAGTGGCACCCGGTGTAGTCTTCTGCTGCTGTAGCCCATATGCTTCAAGGTTCGACGTGTTGTGCGTTCAGAGATGGTGTTCTGTATACCTTGATTGTAACGAGTGGTTATTTTAGTTACTGTTGCCTTTCTATCATCTCAAACCAGTCTGCCCATTCTCCTCTGACTTCTGACATCAACAAGGCATTTTTATCCACACAGTTGCCGCTCACTGGATATTTTCTCTTTTTCGGACCATTCTCTGTAAACCCTAGAGATGGTTGTGCATGAAAATCCCAGTCGATCAGCAGTTTTTTAAATACTCAGACCAGCCCATCCAGCACCAACAAAGTTACTTAAATTTCCTTTCTTCCCCATTCTGATGCTCATTTTGAAATTCAGAAAGTCATCTGCACCATATCTACATGCCTAAATACATTGCGTTGCTGCCATGTGATTGGTTGATTAGCAATTTGTGTTACCAAGCAATTGAACAGGTGTACCTAATAAAGTGGCCAATGAGTATAGAGCGCACATGCTGTAATAATCCTAACCTATGCTACAGTAGTGGAGCACTTCAAATATGCAGTAAAATTGTCTATGGAAAAGGCCAGAAATGGAAGCTGAAGCAAGGATGCCTACAATGAACCAATCAATCTGCTGTTTCTCTGTGCTATACACATTACTTTTTGACAAGGCTATGTTATCAATTCTGAATTTTGCTCTGCTTCTTGGGAAATAGAAGACAGGCACACTGGGCTTATCTAACATTGTGAACAAACAATAGAAAATAACTGGGCTGCAATAGAAAGATACAATCTTTCACAGATCTTTGTTTAAACCTGAAAGCAATTCAGCATTTCCATACAAGTAAACCTCAGCAACTGCTCTGAAATGCATACCGTATATTCTCAAAAATGTGGCTGATTTTTTTTTTTTAGAACACAGTGTTTTCCACAAAATATGAAGTCATTATTTGAATTTTCTCTCTTGAGTTTGGTCAATCTGAGTTCGACTATCACACATATTAAGGCCTCATGCACACATTTTAAAAATGCTGCTCTTCTCGGCAGCAGCGTTTTGGCAGAAAAAAACCCTGACACTTGTAAAAGTGTACACTTATACAAGCGTTTAAGTGCGTTTACAGGCATTAAGTGCTTGGGCATTTAATTAATTTCATTGGCCAGAATAATTATTTATTTTGGCCATTGAAATTAATTAACACTGAAACCCGCTTAGGATTAACATGCATTTACATGTCAAGCGTTTTTTTCTGCCAAAACGCTGCTGCTCTTGGATGCACTGGCAGTGGGTTTTTTTTTTTTTTTTACAGCTCATAAAAGCCCCTGCCACCAAAAGCTTCTAAAACTCTGTGGGGTTTATTTACTAAAGCTGGAGAGTGCAAAATCAGGTGCCCTTCTGCATAGAAACCAATCAGCTTCCAGGTTTTATTGCCAAAGTTTAATTGAACAAGCTGAGGTTAGACGCTAATTGGCTATCATACACAGGTTCACCAGATTCTGAGTGACCCAGCTTTAGCAAATTCCCCCCCACATGTGCATGGACACATAGGATACCATGGAGGAGTGCTTGGAAGCTGTAAAAAAAAAAAAAAAAAACACAATCCCTGCAGCCCCTTGTAGTGGCTGCAAAAATGCCCTGTGTGCATGAGGCCTAAAGCTCATGGTTACCGGATGATGACTGCTGGCCATAGATGGATCAAAATTTGCCCAGCTAAGCAGGGACAAGTCAAATTCAATTCCATCTATGGCCATTACCACTCAACAGAAGTTGATTGAGTGAACAATTTCTGTTGGATGGGAATTTTAGAAAGTTTTAATTTAATCAGGGACTGCAGTCAATCAAATATATTATTTAAGTTACTTAAATTGTTCGAATGGAGGGTCTTTGGTTTGGAATTTTAATTCAATCTAATCATTTTAGGTGCACTGAATGATGAATTGTATAATTCATTGACGTGTGCCCACCTTTATGTTTCCTTGTGAATTAAAAGCAAACTTCACCCAATTACACTGCTTTTGTAAATGAGTTTTGGGTAGACATTTAAAGTCTAATCACTCAGCTACTAGTTTATCAGAACCTAAATGAAGATATCTTTCATTTAGGTCTTGGTTCCAGCCCCTTCCTTACCTTGTCTATACATTATTTATTTAATCATGAATATACTACTAGTGAGTCATGGACCATGATTATCCAACCCCTTCAAAATGGGAATGTTGCAAGGAACAGGATGACTAATGGGAGCCTGTGTATGAAACTCCTATTCAATCTGGCATTGGAAAATATAAAAGTAGAATTATGTAAAAGGTTTTTAACATTGTTTTTTGAATAGTGGCTTCTTGAGTTAAAGTGTGTTTATAAACACACAAAACCATAAATGTAATATATTGCACCTTACTGATCCATGGTGTGGTGGCTGCATTCATATTCTTTTTTTTCAAGCTTTCATTTCTATATTTTCCTATATACCTGGCAATTCTACAAATAACACATTTCCCGTTTGGGGGTGGCTACATCATTCTTCTACTGTATCCATGGTGGGAGCCATGATTGTCACCCTACACTCCTCTCCTGCTACAGACTGAAAATATATTGTATCTCTTCATCTCCATTACATTCAGGAAAACTGGTAGATTACAGAAGATAGCTAGGAAGGAAGATATTCTTCAATATAGATCACAAATGACAAGGAAACTGCAGTTCTTACCTTGGAAAAAACCCACAAATGTAGCCACCATATCTAAGGACTGTGAGTTCCAATATATTGTTTTACTAAAGGCGATTGGTGATTAGACTGTACACTGACTGTACACTGTGCAAGCGCAGTTGCACTCATGTTGAAGCTTCACCAACTTACATTTACTAAAGGAAAATCAATGCAACTGAGCCTGCAAAGTGCAGTTAATTTGCCTTTAGTAAATGAACTCATCACATTTTTCAGTTATTCTTTAATTTAGTTTCTTGCTCTTTACTAGGTTTAAAAACAATTAATCATGGAATAAATTGCCCAAAGAGGACATTGCCATTTAGCAACCATTCAGAATGTACCTTTGCTTTAATCTATGCATTGCCAGGTTGAATAAGCTCAATAGCAAACTGATATCTAGAAATGTCTGACCATGGACAAGTAATCCATGGTTGAAACAGAAAGATGATCATAAAGAAACATGAAAGAAATGCAGACTTTTTTCTCTAAGGTAGAAGAAGGTTTCTGTCCTGTATTTCTGCCCTTTATTTATACAGTAAATAAGTGGTAATATACTCACAAAAGGAACAAATGTCAAGGGCAAGGTCTAGCCACACTGGATGATATCCGTAATTGGACTCCTAGACCTCCAAATGGCTGACGCATTTCAAAAGGCTTGCCTCTTCAGAGCCAATAACTGTTATTGGCTCTGATGAAGATGCAAGCCCTCAAAACGCGTCAGACATTTGAAGGTCTAGGAGTCCCATTATGGATATCATCCAGTTTGACTGGACCTTACTGTACTATATATGATGTGCCCTTGTTATTTGTTCCTTTGTGAGTATATTACCACTTATTTATTGAATAAATTATCTTTTAAAAAAGTTAATGCACTAGGCCCGCGTGCCCTCTGTTTGTTTCTTTGTATGCAGTATTCTGTATCCCCCTGGTCCGTTGAGAGTAGCAAGGCCTACAGTTTCCAGGCATCCCACTTGTGGTCTCATACCTCTGTGGAGTCCATCCTCCAGAGCAGGAGTATATGTTTATGCCATTCTATATTCATACAGGCCTGTGTGCAAGTCCAAGTAGAGCAAAAATTGAAGCCATACCTATTCTTCTGTGTCCAACACTGAACAGTGTGTGAGAAACGGTGATTCCTCCATCACGCTTGAGGTTAGCGCTCACTTGTTTGTGCTAAAATAAAATGTAAATATATTACTTAGACACAATAAACTAAAAATGATGTTTATTTAGATTGTAAGTAAAATCCATCATAGTTATAGGCTACAATGACAACCCAAAGTGTCCAGTTTTCAGCTCATATCCTGTCACTGTAACTAGCTGCATCCAAAAAGCAGCCCGATAGAAGTGTAGAGAGGCCTCATCCTACTCTTCTGAGCAAATAGAGATTCTGCTTACATGTAGATCTTCAAAGCTCAATAAAAATCCACTTAAAAATTTGGGCAAAACTTTAAACATTGTTCCAAAAGCTTCAAGTGCCACTACCAGTCCTTACAGTGCTATTTCTCCCAGCACCACCTGCAAAACCACAAAACAGGCTGCACAGAAATCCATCAGGTCAGGACTAGGGATGAGCTGGGGTTCAGTCTGAACCCAGATGGTATCCATCATTGCTGGGCTTATGCAGATGGGAGCTTCCTTGAGCAGTGGCTGCATGTACACAAAGGATCAGGGATGGTCATAACTTCATTGACCTGACATGGCCATGTGCTCATATTAGGTAAATAATGTCTCAAGAATCCCTGACCCTTTAGGTACATCAGCTCCGGGGCAGGGAACATTTTGCCCCCTGATCTTTGGCCCAGCAATGACAGTTAACTTCCAGGTTTGGACTGAACCCAAGCCTGAACCTAAGCTCCTTGCAAAAACAAGAAGTCTTCCTGTGAAAATATATAATTGATATTGTCTTTCAGCGAGAATTATTTAGATGTCTATATTATTATATAAATAGAGTGGTTAGAGGTTAGCACCTCTATCAGGTTTTTATTTTGCCTGTGACTCCATTGGTAAGATTTCCACTTAGTGTATTCTCTCAGTGACACCCCAGTCTTTGTGCTGGGAGTGTGCTGTGCGGCGCACTCTCAGCACAAAGACAGATAAGCAAATATGCGGCCCCACAGAAAGAAGCCCAGTTCTGTGAGGCCGCATGTTTGTGTGATGTCGGCCTCAAGGGGTTAAAGTTCATATGCATGTAAAGGCAGGCCTCCCAAAACTTTTTGCAATATAGTGTGTATGTATTTATATTTATTTTTATTTTTTTTATGATTTTTCTTTTAATAAAACACTGTGACCAGAGTAATATAATGTTACTATAGTACCACTGTACTACTCTGGGGAAGTGATCAGTTTTTTGGGTTTTTTTTACACATTATGATTATCTATAAGAGTGAATTCCACTGCTATAGGCAAGCATTTAACTTGGGCTGTGATTGGCCCAGTCTGTACAGGTGATTACTGTGACCAATCACAACTAATAACATAATTGTATACCATGAAAGGAAGCCATCCATTGTTTACAATTGTCATGTCACTTGATGTGATTGGTCACAGCAGTCACATGGTACTGGCAATGGGCCAGTACACAGATCAGTCATCATCTGTGACCGCCGGTGACAATTCTTGCCACAGCGCGACCTTTGCGTGCAAGGTAGCGATCCGGGAGGACACCATATGATGTCCACCAGGATTGATGAAAGCCCTGTTCAGCCGTCATCCTCCTATAGGCCGGACGGGAACTGGTTAATAGAGGCTAATGGTGTGGGGGATATTTTCTTGGTATTAACACTAATAAAGTGGTCGGTGAGTGTATTTTTCACAGGAGGACTACTTGTTTTTTCAAGCTCCAGCAGTGTTATAGTAATTGTCCATTTTCCAGACCAAGACAGTTTCCTTTGTCATTAAAAACAAAATATTTGAGCACTTTAGGTGCATTTACTTATTCTCCATATGTGGCAGAATTTTTTGGAAAGCAGAAATGTAATTCAGGCACGCATTTGTATGTGGAAGAGCTAAACAATACCCTTGTGGTTGGGCTGCCATAGATCATTACATTAAAATTCTACAGAAGTAATACCGGAAAATCATTCAGACACTTTGGGTATGAAGAGTTTCTTTAGGTCACTCTTTAGACTGTGACTTAAAGTCGAACTAAAGGCAAAACTTTTTTTCCATCTTGGATAGAGTAAGAGAGGGTTATTACCCCGGAGAGGTTTATTTTTTCCACAAGTCTTATTAGGAAGATTTTCCTTCACTTTCTCTCCCATAACCACAGCAGGAAGTGAAAGGAAGTCCCTCCAAAGTGAGGGAATCCCTGGGAGCCACCAGAACTGGGGGTCCCCATTGGAAGACCTCCTTTCTTTTCCTGTTCTGTTGACAACCCAAACTTTAGGATTTTCTTTCACTTCCACTCACCAGAACAAATAAAGAGGGCAAAACTCCTTATCTAGAACACAGACAACAATAAAAACCTGACAGGTTCCAACCTTTCTACACTCTACCCAAGACTAAAAAAAAAAGAAAAAAAAAGTTCAGCCTTTATTTATACTTTAAAAGAATGTATTGCAGCAAAAAAAAAAAAAAAAAACTGAAAAAAAACACCCACTTTATTAAATGTAACATTAATTGTACATGTTGTTAGTTTCATTTATTTATAATTATTACATAACA
This sequence comes from Staurois parvus, assembly GCF_062004578.1. Lineage (NCBI taxonomy): Eukaryota > Metazoa > Chordata > Amphibia > Anura > Ranidae > Staurois > Staurois parvus. The sequence goes on along the minus strand of NW_028318360.1, from coordinate 4,316,226 downwards.
GAAATAAGTATTGAGGATATTTAAGGACAGCTATACAGCTGAGCAGATGCTGTACAACAAGCAAGGACAGAGAAGAGTGTACATAACAGGATTAGTACAGCTGCAGCATTGTCCCTCACTATTCAAGTGGCTACATACGTAAGAATGGGTACAGAGTGTTTGGACTTTATTGTCCTCAATGTGTCACCTTTTTTTTTATTTTACAGTTTCTGTAGACAGGTAAAGTTCACCTGTCCTTCATACAAAGTAGTACAAAGTAGTCATTTCATTGGGTGAGCCATCTTCAGTACATTAGGAACTGGTGACATAATTGTTAATTAATGGCCTGCTCTCATTCTGTACTGTCCTGCAGTAAAACATTCCATTCACTTCTAGGTGGCCTGTTCAGATTTGAGTGACTAGAAATACGGTAGTAAAAATAACTAATAATTATATTGTATGCTTTTGACCATAGGTAGTACATCTGCAGACTGGAACTTCTCTATTCTTGAATACCCCCCCCGTATAGTAGAAGTTGAAGGGGAACCTACCGCTTGACACTGTGAACTGAAGGGCTACGGTTGTGCTCAAAAGTTTGCCTACCCTGGCAGAAATTATGAAATGTTGGCATTGGTACTGAAAACATGACTGATCTTGCCAAAAAACTGTATAGATAGTGATCGTATGAAGCCATTTATTGTCACATAGTGGCCCTGATCAAAAGTTTCCATCCCCTGGAATGTTTGGCCTTGGTACAAACACACATGGTGACAAGACAGGTTAAAATAGCAATTAAAGGTTCATTCCCCACATCTGTGGCTTTTTAAATTGCAACTAGTGTCTATAAATAGTCAATGAGTTTGTTAGCTCTCATGTGCATGCACTGAGCAGGCTAGATACTGAGCCATGGTGAGCAGAAAAGAACTGTCAATAGACTAGCATAACAAGGTAATGGAACTTTATAAAGACTGAAAAAGATATAAAAGCCTTGAATATGCCAGTCAGTGCAGTTCAATCACTTATTGAAAAGTGGAAAATTTGGGCATCTGATGATACCAGGCCAAGGTCATGTAGGCCAAGAAAGACTGAAGCCACAACTGCCAGAAAAATTGTTCGGGATACAAAGAAAAACCCACAGGTAACCTCAGGAAAAATACAGGCTGCTCTGGAAAAAGACAGTATGGTTGTTTCAAGGAGCACAAAACAACAATACTTGAACAAAAATTATCTGCATGATTGAGTTGCCAGAAAGAAGTCTTAATGCCACAAAAAAAACCCTGGTTACAATATGCCGAACAACACCTTGACACGTCTCACAGCTTCTAGCACACTATAATCTGGAGTGACGAAAATCGAACTTTATAGTCACAACATAAAAGTGCTATGTTTGGAGAGGTGTTAACTGTGACTTTAAGGAGGAATATGCTCCATCCAGGCATATCTGCCCTTAATTTATCCAATGCTATTGTAGCACTACCCCCTTAGGAATCACTAGAAGATTTGGGTCCCCCTATAGCCCTGCACAGCCAGGCATCACATATCTTCAAACAGGCTTTCATTTAGAGTCAGAAATCAGTCCTTGAGCTTTGGTTTTGTTGCTTTATTTAGGGGATTTTGAACTAGGATAGAGTGAGGGGTGCAGGATGCCCAAGGGTATGGATGAACTTCCTGGAACTATTTACAAGCTTTCACTGCAGCACAGTCTCTGTTGGAGAGTTAGCCAGTATTTCCTTAGTGTACCACTTCAGACCCTAGATCAGGGGTGTTGAATTAAAATTAATGAGGTCCGGTCAGCAAAATTTCCTTCCAGCAGAGGTCTGAATCTCATTAGCGATATAACACATCACAGTCCCTAAGTACATTATTATACTTAGCGTACCTTTCACACTTTAGTCCCCTCTACATCACAATCTCCTCTTTACCCATTTGCCAACCGTGCTATAGCCGAATGACCGCTACAGCGCGGTTGTCCAGTTCTGGGAGGGCATCATATGACGTACTCCGAGAATGCGCCCTCCCGCACGCCCCCAGCGGCGCACACCCGGCGATCTTCGTGATCGCTGTATCCTACGGACACAGCTGATTACATGATGTGGTAAAAAGCCAATCACAGAGGCCTTTTACCACATGATCTGCTGTGCCCAATGACACAGCAGATCACCGGGTAAGTGCAGTTGCCAGCTGCACTTTCCTCACGCTGTCACAGCGTGAGGAAAGTACTGCCGATAACAGGCAATTGTCAGAAAAGAGATTGGCACTGATCATCAGGGGGCCACTGCCTCCCCTGGCTTCTTGCTGATAACGTGCATGTGCCACAGTGCGTCATCAGGGGGCCAGCTGCAAGAAACAGGAAGAGTCAGCTGGCCACCTGATGAGGAACATTGGTGCATGTGCAGTACAGTACCCCAATGCCTCTTGGGATCCATAACATGGGTATCTCAGGAGGCAATGGATAGATGGCGGGGGGTCAACCTTGGCAAGAATCCCAGAAGTAATGGGAGATGTTGTTCTCCCTTCCCAAGAAAAAGTACTAGGAGAGAAGAAGAAAAGTATGTCCAAATATAACTCCAAAGACATGCTGGTAGGTTAATTGGATCTGGTCTAAATTGGTCCTAGTATGTGTATGTATCTTAGGGACCTTAGATTGTCCTAATTTGCTCCTGCAGGGGAAAGAAATCCTTCTTGACCCCCCCCCCCCGAGAGGCAATTGGATTTTCCCTGGATCAACTTTACCTATAAATGTTAGTATCCAGTTATATTCTGTGTATCTAAGACATAATCCAGGCCTTTTTTAAAGCAATCCACTGAGCTGGCCAGAACCAACTGTTGAGGGTGTCTATTCCACATTTTCACAGCTCTCACTGTGAAGAAATCTTTCCGTGTTTGGAGATTACATTTCTTTTCCTCCAGACGTAAAGAGTGCCCCCTTGTCCTCTGTGATGACCTCAGGGTGAATAACTCTACACTGAGTTCACTATATGAACCACTGATGTATTTATACATATTGATCATATCCCCCCTTAATCTCCTCTTCTCAAGAGAGAATACATTCAGTTCCTCTAATCTTTCCTCATAGCTGAGCTCCTCCATGTCTCTTATCAGTTTGGTTGGCCTTCTCTGTACTTTCTCCAGTTCCCCAATGTTTTTTTTCTGAATTGGTGCCCAAAACTGAACTGCATATTCCAGATGAGGTGTTACTAATGATTTGTACCGGGGTAATATGATATCTCTCTCTCTGGAGTCTATACCTCTTTTAATACAAGAGAGGATTTTGTTCACTTTAGAAACCACAGCTTGGCATTGCATTCCATTATTAAAAAAAGAGGATAAGTGAGTGCTAAAAGTCTGTAAGCTGCTAAACACCAAAGGTACCAAAAAACCTCTAAAATAAACAATAAACAGCGTTACAAATAACCACATCAATAATAGAATAAATGGGTAAAACCATAAATAATACCAAAATACAATAAATAAATAATAAAGTGACTTAGTAGTACCATATGAAACGTGTTGTTATTGCCAAGACAATTTGTACATATACACCTCAAATGTAACAGGTTACGGGATGAGTGATCGCAGTGATGTGGTGTTACCACATCAATAAATAAAGTGATAAGACAGTGGTATAATGTGTCACTATACAGTGACTATCGGTGTGCAAAGTGCCAAGTTAAAGTCCAAAAATAAGGTGCGTGGGAGATCGTGACGATCTTCGGGATCCAGTGATCTGATCCAATAGGATGGTGATAAATCTCAAGATAAAAAGACTGCGCACTCACCAGATACACAATCAATCTGCACATTTAGAGATGCCAGTATTGGTGCACCCGCTCTGTGAATGGTTAAAGCTCCCGAGGAGCCCCAAAAAAGAAGAGGCAAATAGTGTGATACCGTTTAAAAGAGGGTATTTATTTCAACCAAACAGAAGAAAATAAATCACACTGACCAGTTGTAGTATTTCAAGATGGCCGCCGGGACCCACGTGGTGCCGGTGGCGTGACGTCCTGATGCTGTAGCTCATCCCTGACGCGTTTCGTGCAATAGCACGTATTCATAGGGGGTGTGCATACAGCAAAGAATGCCTTACAATGCTTTATATAGAATGAATGGCGCATGCGCATTCCACGCGCGCCAATTCCTGATTGTTCAATGTCTGCTTGCCAGCACCATTTTAGTGTAGTTGCCGTGTCGGCGCATTCGCAAGTGCCATAGCAATGGAACAGCGAACCACGTTCATTACACTAGGATCACCAGGGAGCAAAAGAATAAAACATAACGAACCAAATGTTCTGAAATATGTTATGGAACATGTGGTTTATATTCAGATAATGGTTTAATGGATAATATACATAAGAGCAACCGCGCATATATTGATGCACTCAGGGATAATAGCCGGAGTGACCAACCAGTATCCCATATTTAAATGTCAAAAACTGCACCAAAGATAAGGGGCATGATGATACTACAATACAACAATAATATCCACAACTACTTGGTGATCATAGTGATGGAAAAACATCTATGTATATCTATTAATACAATGCATAAAAATATATAAAATATATAAAGAGTATAAAAAAATTAAACTGGTCAGAAAAATAAAGATAAAAAGTAGTTCATATGAACAAACTCACGAAATATATAAAACTAAATACACATATAAAAAGACCAACAAATGTTAATTTTAATAGATTCAATATGGAATAGGATAAAAATATATAGAATAGATAAAAATTGTACAAAACCAAAGCTAAAAAGATTTAAAATTCTCAATGACAATAAAAGGTAATAAAAAGTAAGGTATGTAAAACGGAGTTTATAACAGGTATATAAAGAGAGACAGCCGCTCCTCTAATGGTGTATAATTAAATAAGTCTAAGATCAATCAATAAAAAATCATCATAAAATAGCAGTATCACTGGGGGACTAACTATTGTCAATAAAACAATTAATATCCATATCCACATTAAGCCCTTTAGGGTACATGGACCCCATCTCAAATATCCATTTTGATTCCATTTGTGATACTGCTCTTCTCTTATTAGTGCCTCTCCAGTGAGTCTGCACTATATCTATCCCCATAAATGTCAGGGAGGATGGGTCTCTATTATGATGCAGCCGGTAATGTTTCGAGAGCGAATGCCCCTTGTAGCCCCTCTTCTTCACGTTAAAAATGTGCTCGCGTAAATGATCTTGCAATTTTCTTGTAGTACGACCAATATATTGTTTGTTGCAAGGACATTGCAAAAGATAAACTACGTATCTACTGGTACAAGATATGAAGTTGTTGATAATAAACTTTTCCAGTAGTGGAAGAGGTGAATTTCTCTACCTTCCTTTTTCTATATCTATTGCAAGTGCAAATTATGCATTTGTTGCATGGATAGAATCCTACCATGTTATTAAAGAAGGACACATTGCTAGGTGGATCGATGCTATTTGGGGCTATTTTATTCCTCAGTGGTCCAGCCCTCCTGAATGTAACCTCTGGTTTATCAGGAAGGATTCTAGCCAACACTGGATCCGCTTTAAGGATCTTCCAATTATTATTAATGATTCTTGTAATGGTCTTATGCTGCGTAGAAAAAGTAGTAACAAATGGGCAAATTCTGGACTGTTTTGATTTTAAGCTATTACCCAGCAATTGGTTTCTATTCATGTCTGCTACTGTTTGCATAGTGCGTGTAAGGATGAATTCGTCATAGCCCTTCTCAATAAACCTGTCCTTCAAGACAGTGGCCTGTGAAAAATAAGTGTCAAAATTGGTACAATTTCTCCTAATTCTTAGGAAATGTCCCTTCGGTATGTTTGAAAGCCATCCCGGGTGATGACAACTACTAACAGAGATGTAGCTGTTGCGATCCGTCTCCTTAACCCCTTGCCATCTGCCTGCTGTTTATAAACGGTAGGGCGGTGGCAGTCCAGGGGCGGGTTGCCGTTCAGAAACGGCACCCACCTTTTCTAGCTGTGCGCGCTCCCTGGGAGCGTGCAGCACCGCGATCCGGTGCCCGCTGTGTCCTCCGGACACAGTGAAACACCAATCGTCGGACGGGACCTCTGTACAAGGTCCCGATCATGTGATCACTGATTGGCCAATCAGTGATCACATGCAGAGTAGTAAGCAAGATGTCACTTGTGAAATCTGTGAATGATCACAGAGGTCACATGGTACAAGGCTATTCACAACAGCCTTGTACCATGTGACAAGCTGTGACCAATCACAGCTCACTCAATACTTCTCAATGACTGCAAGAATGCAGACAGAGAGAAAGAGAAATGATTGCTTTTACATCCTATATGGGTGTAAAAGCAATCAGTGTAAAAAAAAAAAAAAAATCTTCATCACCCCCCACAAGTAGTACAGTGTCACCATGGTGACACTGTACTGCTAGGGTGACAGTATGTTAAAAAAAAATAAAATAAAAATAAAAAATAATAATATAAAAAATAAAATAAAAATGTAAAAAAAAATGTTTAAAAATTATAATTTTTGGTTATAAACTAATTTGGATTTTTTTTTTTACTAAAAAAATAACAGAATAAATTTTGGCCAAGATTTATGATGAAATATTATTTATTTGCAAAATTTTATAAAAAAAAACACTTTTTTTCAAAATTTTTGGATTTTCATTTACATAGTAAAAAAAAATAAAAATCCCAGCGGTGAATAAATACCACCAAAATAAAGCTTTATCTGTCTCAAAAAATGGTAAAAAATTCATATGGGTACAGTATTGCATGACCGCGAAATTGTCATTCAAAGTGTGATAGCGCTGAAAAGCTGAAAATTGCCCTGGACAGGAAGGGGGTAAAAGTGTCCGGACTGGAAGTGGTTAAAAAAGGACAAGGTGACGATCGCTCCATTCGAATTCATTAGTGTAAGATCCAGAAAATTAACACTAATTGTGCTGTACTGGTATGCAAGCTTGATATTCAAGGTATTGTTATTCAATGTACAGCTTCTCCAGATTCTGTCTGCTCCAGTTTTAGTAGTTTTCCAACTGTCATTTGCTTTAGTAAAAAAATCTGGTGGCATGTGTGATGACATAGCTCCTGATTGTCCCCGAGGAGAAACAGTCCCTCTTTTGTAGCCAAATGACAGGGTATAAACTTTACTGTCTAAACAGTTTCTTACTCCATGGTCCTACAACAGCCATTCCTCCAGTCCTCTATTTTCCCATGCCACTTATGTACGCAATGGAACTGGGCTCAAGAGTAAGCACGCACCAGTAACCCCTAATAGCATGCAGCTTGCTTTTGGGGGCACTGGTCAAGGGGGACGAGCCAGGAGCTCTAGCAGGTGAACCAAGAAGAAGAGATTTAGAGCTGCTCTGTGAAAAAACCCACTGCACAGAGCAGGTAAGTATGACTTTTTTTTTTTTTAAGCCAAACCTTTAATAGCACTTTAACAGATCAAAAGAAAGCAATGAGAAAAATGTCATGTTTAAGATTGACACTTTAAATTGGAATTTCGTGAAGAACCTTTTTGCGAAAATTATTTTCTGATGAGAGCTGTGAAGGGTGGGATCTCCCCTTTCTTTTGCAGGATTTCCTCCCACTTTCTGTTTTGTCTCTTGGAGGGAAATTGCAATGGGGACACAAAGCGAGCAATAAAAACCCGAACGAATACTTTCCCCGACTTTTCAAAACTTTTAAAGTAAAAAAAAAAAAAGGTTTGGAATGAATTATGTTACTTTATTTTTAGCCCCCAGCAAGTTAATTGCTTTTATTCTGACCAGATTGCCAGCCTTCAGAAGCAGAACAGCACAATATATATAGATTATACACATATGTCCTATCAGGGAACGGCTCACAAGTGGCAGTTAAATCCATCAGTAACAAACAAATAAAACCACTTCTACCTATTAAACATACAATTAATTATTTAATAAAACAATACACAATAAGGCCAGTATATTAAAAAAGAAAATTATAAACTCACCAATACTCCAGAGATCTGGCAAAAGTTTAGGAACAAAAAAAAGCAAAATGCAAAAAGGCGTCCGGCAGCCATGCTGTGTCCTCAACTCCCACTTGTGACAATGTTTGCTGAAAGGCTCAGCTTATGTCAATAAGACCCTGGTGGTCAAATGGTCAGTTCAATGTTTTACAAGCAGCCATGACATCCTGTGCTTCTGTCACAGCCTCTCTCAATACTTCAGGATTCAGTTGAAAAATGAGCATTTAATTATTAACCACTTGTTAAAGATGATCCTGTGGGGGGTTAGCTGGCAGATGAGAGTTGTCTGCAATTATTGCATTTTATGGAGGATTGCACCAAGCTGCCGTAACTTCTAAATAAGCCAAACAATTGTTGCTAAGATTTTTTTTTTGTGTGTTTGCCAAATTGTCAGTATAATTACCGACTGAGGATCCCAGTAATATTTGATCAGTTTCAGTGTGGAGCAGGGGCGGACTGACCATTTGGAAACTCGGGCACTGCCCGAGGGCCCGGGATCAGTAGGGGGACCCATGAGATGCCCCTGGTACCTTTTTCATAGGCTTTTTTGAGTTTGGGCAAGGACACAGGGGCCCCATGATCCCCTATTGCCCGGGGGCCCCATGAGTTGTCAGTCCGCCCCTGGTGTGGAGCAACAATTTACTGCTACTGATACAACTGGGAATGGCCAGGCAGCAGGACCTTCTGTCTCTTTAGTAATATCTTGTCCTCGTCAACACAATCAAACAGCAGTAATTAAATCGGAAGCTGTTTCTCTTGTGATTCACCTGAATCAAAAGGAGCAGCACAGTGGCTAAATGGTTAGCACTTCCGCCTGGCAGTACTTGGGTCGTTGGTTCGAATCCCAACCAGAGCACCACCTGCCTGGAGTTTGCATATTCTCCCTGTGCCTGTGTGGGTTTCCTCCAGGTACTCCAACTTCCTCCCACACTCCAAAGACATGCTAGTAGGTTAATTGGATCCTGTCTAAATTGGCCCTAATATTTGTATGTATGAATGTGAGTTAGGGACCTTAGATTGTACACCCCTTGAGGGTTAGGGACTGATGTGACTGTACAATATATATCTAAAGCACTGTGTAAATTGATAGCACTATATAAGTACCTCTAATAAATTAACCAATCCTCCTCAGTCCTGAGCATGGCTATGCTGGAGAATGTAGTAAAGTAACTTAGGCTGGCCATACACTATACAATTTTCTGGCCAATTTCCTTTAGATTTACCTTTCACTGTGTCAGTGGTTCTCAACCTTCCTAATGCCGTGACCCTTTAATACAGTTCCTTATGTTGTGGTGACCCCCAACCATAAAATTATTTACCCAGTAATTATAATTCATGAGTGTCGTTTTACCTCCAATGCTGCTGCTTTCAACACAGTAGCTGCTTTTAACAGAGTAGCTTCTTTCAACACAGTAGCTGCTTTCTACACAGTAGCTGCTCTTTACACATCGGAAATATGTGTTTTCTGATGGTCTTAGGGGACCCCTGTGAAAGGGTCGTTCGACCCCCAAAGGGGTCGCGACCCACAGGTTGAGAACCACTGCACTATGTAGTGCAAGGGCCTGCCTAATTGGATACAATTGAAAGTGTCATTCAGGTTTGACTTCATATTATATGGTTTTTGGTAAATCTAAAGCAAAATTCTGAAGACAATTGTATAAATGTATGGCCAGCCTTAGGCCATACAAATTTCTTGAGAATTTTGCTTTAGATTTACCAAAAACCATATAATATGAGGTCAAATCTAAACAACACTTTCAATTGTATTCAGTTAGGCGGGTCCTTGCGCTACATAGTTGAAGGTAAATCTGAAAGAAATTAGGCAGGAATTGAACAGAAAATTGTATAATGTATGGCCAGCCTAAGGCTGGCCATACATTATACAGTTTTCTTGAGATTTTTACTTTAGATTTACCAAAAACCATATAATATGCGGTCAAACCTAAACAACACTTTTAATTGTATTAAATTAGGCAGGCCCTTGCACTAGATAGTTTAAGGTAATTCTAAAGGAAATTGGGCAGAAATTGGACAGAAAATTGTAAGAACAATGTATAGTGTATGGCCAGCCTTAGGCTCTATTCACACTAGGCAATGCCCTGAAAAGCAATCTATGGTAGATAGCTTTTTAGTGTGCCGCTTTCAGGAGGCAATCATGCTGCCTCCTGAATGCCTGTTTTTTTCTTTTATTATTCTTATACAGGATTTATATAGTGCCCACAGTTTGCTTAGTGCTTTACAATATACAGGGAAAAGTACAGTTACAATACAGTAAAAAAACAAGAGGATTAAGAGGGCCCTGCTTATTAGTGCTTACAATCTAATAGAGTGGGACAAGTGGTACAAAAGGTTAAAACTGTGGGGGATGAGCTGATGGAAGTGGTAAATGTTTAATTGGAGGCGTGATAGGCTTTCCTGATGAGATGAGTTTTCAGGGATACTAAGCACCTAAAGCAGAAGGTGTCAAACTGGCTGCCCTCCAGCTGTTGCCAAACTACAAGTCCCATGTGACATTGCAAGATTGACAGTTACAAGCAACCAAAGGTAGAGGCATGATGGGACTTGTAGTTTCACAACAGCTGGAGGGCCACCAGTTTGACACCCCAGGCCTAAAGGCTGCCAGAGTAGGGGATAGCTAGACAGATTGAGGTAGAGCATTCCATAGAATCAGAGAGGCTCTGGCAAAATCCTGGAGACGAGCATGGGAGGAGGAGACCAGGGAGCTTGAGAGCAGGAGATCATGGAGACAAATATGAGAGGAGGAGACAAGGGAGCTTGAGAGCAGGAGATCATGGAGACGAACATGAGAGGAGACAAGGGAGCTTGAGAGCAGGAGATCGTGAGAAGAGCCAAGAGGACTGTTTGGGCGATATTTGGAGACAAGATTGGTGATGTAGTTAGGGGAAGTTTTGTGAATAGCTTTGTATGTTGTTAGGATTTTGAATTTAAATCGCTGGACAATCAGAAGCCAGTGCAGGGATTGGCAGAGATAGGCAGCGGTTGGTAAGTTAGATAAGTCTGGCAGCAGCATTCATGATAGACTGAAGAGGAGATAGCCTACAGAGAGATCGGACTATGAGAAGGGAGTTGCAATAGTCAAGGTGAGATATATCAAGGGAGTGAATGAGTAGCTTGGTGGTTTCATTGGTTAGGTAGGGGCAAATTTTAGAGATGTTACAGAGGTGAAGTCTACAAGCTTTTGACAGAGATTGGATTTGGGACCAAAAGGATAGGCCAAAGTCCAGGATTACACTTAGTACCCGGGGGAGGGATTGATAGTTGCATAATTGATATTGATGGAAAGGCAATGAAGGAGGGCAAGAGCAGGAGGAATATTATCAGCTTGGTTTTAGAGAGATTTAGTTTAGTGGTGACACATGTTGATATGTCAGTTAGTAATGCGAGAGGAGACTAAAGGAGTGAGGTGAGGAGTAGAGAGATAGATTTGGGTGTCATTGGCATAGAGATGGTATTAGAAGCAATGGGAGGTTATCAGGTGAACAAGAGGGAGGGTGTAGATAGAGAAGAGAAGGGGCCAAGAACAGAGCCGTGGGGGACCCCTACAGAAAAAGGAAGTGGAGAGGAGGAGGCAGAGTTATAGGTAACACTGAAGGAGCACTGTGATAGGTAGGAGGAGGGCAAGGCAATGGAGTTTATTGAGAAGGAATTGGTGGTCAACAGTATCAAAGGATGCAGAGAGGTCTAGTAGTAAGAGTATGGAGACGTGGCCATTGGTTTTAGCAGTTATTAAATCGTTAGTGGGGAAGTTTCTGTGGAGTGTTGTTGGCAAATGCCAGACTGTAAGGGGTCAAGATGGTTGTTTACAGTGAGGTAAGAGCTAAGGCGGAAGTAGACCGAGCATTCTAACAGTTTAGAGGTGAATTGGAATAGTGACATGGGTTTTAAATTGTTCAGGTTGGTGGGGTCCAGTGAGGGTATTTTAAGTATTGGAGTGATCTGTGCATGCTTTGTGGGGGGTGGAAGGTGCCAGCAGATAGGGAGAGATTGAAGATGTAAGTGACAGAGCATAGGATAGAGGAAGAGGGAGACCATAGTAGTTGCAAGGGAACTGGATCCAGGGCACAGTTGGTTAGGTGGGCATCTGTGAAGAGTTTGGTAACCTCTTCAGTAGTAGCCAGTTCAAAAATGAAAGTGTTGATTGTGCTGTTAGACAAGGTATGTTAAGTTGGGAAGATATCTGTACAGTGGATGTGTGCTCAATCTTAAAGAGTTAAAGGTAGCGAAGAGCCGGCGAGGACTGGAGGACAAGGTATTAATAAGAGAGACGAAGTAGGTTTGTTTGGCAGCATGGAGACAGGAATTGTATTTTACGAGGGCAGATTTATTTAGGATAAAGTCCTTCAGGGATTTGGTTTTACGCCACAGCCGTTCAAGAACATGACAACATCTCCTGAGATTTGTGGTGTTGTCAGTTTCCAAAGGTTGTAACAGTCTGGTCCTGATTCTTCGTGTAGTTAGAGGAGCAAGTGCACCCAGTGAGGATGAAAGTGAATTGTTGTAGACTGAGGTGGCTAGGTTAGGACAGGAAAGGGGAGAGATTTTGTCATAGAGGTGGTCAAAGTAGAGAAGAGAAGGGTTAAAGTGGCAAAGGTTTCTACAAGTAATCGTGTGCTGTTTAGAGGAGTAGGTAGTTGGAGACAAGGATACTGTGAAAGTGATGAGGCTGTGATCGGAGAGAGGAAAGGGTGTGCTGGTGAGGTTGCCAGGAGTGCAAAGATGGGAGAATACAAGGCCAAGGATATTAGTATTGTAGTGAGAGGAAGTTTGTGTCCATTGTGTAAGGTCAAAAGATGAGGTTGAGAAGTTTAGCAGTAACCAGGCTGCTAACAGTAATGGGGATGTTAAAGTCACCAAGAATCATAGTGGGTATTTCAGAGGAGAGAAAGTAGGGTAACCAGTCAGTGAAGTCATCAAAAAAGTGTGACACTGGTCCGGGAGGCAAATAAATAACTGCAGTCCTCAGAGAAATTGGAGAAAATAGACAAATACAGTGTGTCTTGAAAGAAGAGAGAGATAGAGAGGGAGGGTTGGAAGGAAGGTGTTCTGTGGGGATAGAAGGAATCCAACTCCACCTCCTTTCCATCCACTAGGTCTGGGTGAGTAAGTCCAGTGGAGGATAACATGTAAAAGGGCAGCAGGAGAAGCTGAGTCAGGATCTTGAAGCCAGGTTTCAGTTATGGCCAATATGTTAAAGCAATGGGAGATAAAAAGGTCATGCACAGATGTGAGCTTGTTACAAACTGACCTGGTATTCCAGAGGGCACATGAGATTGGGGGCTGTTTTTGGAAGCAGGCTGATAGTTTTTTTCTTTTGCAGTTTATAATGGGGCCAATGCACTGTGGTTCCAGCTTGTCCAATTGACTTCAATGTAGGGTTGACAACTCATCCCTTTAAAACCGAACATATTATTTACACAGGTTCTGTAGCTAATTTATTGCAGATAAGGCACTGAGTTTAATTACCACCTTAATTAGCCACAGAACCTATGTAATTTATATGTGTTTGGTTTTAAAGGGATGAGGTGGCAACCCTACTTTAATGTCAGAGTTCGACAGGTGTTGCCACCTGTCAAATTGAAATGCTGCATTCATTTTACAACAGCTGCAGCAGGTGAACAGTCTCCTCCTGCTGTATTTTATACTTTAGGTGGGTGGTCCGGGTGGGGTGGGGGAGGATGTCGCTCAGCTGCCTGAATTAAAGAAGTCATAAAGGGAAAAGTCAACTATTTATAATGGCTGTGTTAAAAAAAAACACTTCAGTCATGGTACCTGTATAGCCCTTTTGGACTGGAACAATTTTTAAATTTCTACTGTGGGCCTGTTTATTTGGTGATAATTGTATAGAAAAAAATACATACATTGTTTTATTTGGGGAGGGGGGACTAGGCTTTGTTTTTCAATATTGGGCTCCATTCACTAAAGCAGATCGCATGAGGTATTTAGGTGTCCTGACCCATACCCATTTTCAGTAAATAGTGCTAGTGATCCTGAAGCTGTCAAAATGTGCAAAACGCTCAGTAAATAAAAAACAGCGTTAAACTCAATTGACAAAATGTAGATTTAAAAATAAACAATAACTGAATAACAATAAATAAATGCATGCGGTAATTAAGCAGTGGTCCAGACTGGTATGGATTTTAAGGAGAGCCCAATGCCAACATTTTTTTAAATGTGGCTCCCCCCCCAAAGAAATCTATACCAAACCCTTATCCAAGCAGGCAACCTGGCAGGTCAGGAAAGAGGGGGGGGACGTGCGAGCCCCCCTCTGAACCATACCAGACCACATGCCCTCAACATGGGGGGGTGTTTTGGGACAGGGGGCTCCTCCTCGAAAGCTCCTTTTCACCATGTTGATGAGGACAAGGGTCTTTTCCCCACAACCCTGGGCAGTGGTTGTGGGGGTCTGTGGATGGGGGGCTTATAGGAATCTGGAAGCCCCCTTTAACGAGGATGTCATTGACATGGGGCATTCCAGGTCAATGCTGTCATAGGGGGCAAGGTCACCCGGTAATGTCTTCGGGTGGCCCTGTCTCTTAGTTTACTTAGTGGCAGGAGGCATTGGAGTTGTCAGACTACAGGAGACAACATTGGGTATGGACCTCTTTTTTTTCTGTTTGGTTTGCAGACGGCAATCATTGTGATAAATGTTGGATCTACTTTGGTGGACTTTTTTTTTTTGGTTTTTGAATAAAGGACTTTACTCACTTTTAACACTTTTTGGATGAATGGGTAGGGGTACAGAGCACCCCATATTCATTCACTTAGGGGCTGGGATTTGGGTCCCTGGTAGTGTGGTGAGGCTAACCTATATATATGAAAGAGCAATGCTAGTGGGGAGTCATGTGGAAGATGGAGTGATGAGGAGGCTGTTGGTGGCCTGGAAGGGATCCCCTAGGTCCAAGGGGGCTTTGCCTTAAGGCTAGGCTGGCTCTGGAAGATCCATTGCTTGGGAGCAAGGAGGACAGAGTAAGTACATAACCACATCCAGGGATTCACAAGGGGAGAGACTGCCAAATGCCGCAAACTTTCAAAGGATTACGCTGTTCCTAACCCTTTATCCTTGTCCTGGGAGATCTTCAGAGCAGCCAGGAGAGCTAGTAGTGTCTGCAGGCTGTGGAGCTGGGAGCAGGGGATAAGCAATGCATCTGCATGTAGTTTGCAACAATCTGTGCTAACTTTAAAAGGGGCCTGAGAGTCAATAGCCCGTAAGGGGCTTTTGCTACTGACCCGTAAAGACTGACTGTATCCAGAGAGAAGAAAAGTCCAGGATCTTTCTCTGTACATCCCATGGGCATCGCATCCCATAATCCCTATTACCCTATCCAAGTTATGGACTGTTCACTGGCTGCGGATGCAAGTGTGGAAAATGTTTATTGCCTGGCTGTGCACTTAGGGAGAAAGAAACACAGAAACACAGAGGCCCGCAAGAGGGTAGAGCTACTTCTATTTATTTGTGGGTCTCAATGACAGTGGAACTGGATAAACATTATGAAAGTGAATTAATCTACACAGATGTACTATTAAAACCAACAAAACTAAAGTTCCTGTTGCAACACACTTCTGCATCAGAAGCCACAACTTAAATGACATCTGTGTTATGAGGCTTAAGATGAATTTTAAATCACACAAAGAAAAAGTGGAGTGGACGTGAAAATTCATAAGAAAATTCTGAAATATGGCCTTTAAAAAGACAAGAACTTTGTGTGCCACTATAATTTCTTGTAAACCATCATCCCTGCACATCTCCACATCAAAGAACTTTACAGGACGCACACCATTTCCACTTCTCGCGTAGGTGTGAAGTGTGACAGGACGACTCTTCTTTCTCACAGAGATAACAATCCCTATCTAATGCAGGCCATAGACGGGGAGAAAACCGGATGGTTTTTATTTTGAAAAACTAAAAATCGGTCATTCAATCAGCCAACGTTACCACCATTGGTAAAAAAAAGTTGTCAGATTTTCCTCCTGTTTAAGGCCAGCAATTATATAGAATATGAATAAAAAGAAGAAATAGAATATGCAGAAGAAGAAATAGAATAATAAGAAGAAAACGTTGCAACATTGTATCTATTTGTATCCATTTCGGATACAGATGTTTCTATTCTGATACAAATAGATACAATGTTGCTATACTTTTAAATGTCCAATATAATATCGGACTGAAATTCTTTTTTTTCTTCTTCTTAATATTCTATTTCTTCTTTTTCTTCCTCTTCTTCTTCATATTCTATTTCATCTATTTCTACGTCTTCTTTATATTCTATTTCTTCTTTTTATTCATATTCTATTTCTTCTTCTCATTCATATTCTATGTTTTTCCTTTTCTTCTTTTCCTTCTTCTTTCATGTCACTGCTCATGCTCCGCTTAAAATCGGAAAAAGATCGGCAGATTTGTCCATCAAATCGGCAGAACGACAAATTTGGTAGATTTGTTTCCAGCAGTACCGATAATCGAAAAGGGCAAAAATCACTAAAAACGGCTGACCGATTACAGCACTAATGATACGAAAATCGGCCGATCTTTTTTTTTCGGCCAATTTTCGACCGATTTTCATCCTATCTATGGCCCGCATAAGTATGTATATTATTTTTTATCACCCTATGCCACTCATCTCTATCTACTCAATGCCTGAAGAAGAGTCTGGTGTGCCTTGAAAGCCTGCACTAAACCTATTTAGTTAGCCAATAAATTATATCAGCCTAGATCCAAAATTCTAATTTTGTCAATGGCTAATAAGATAAAACACTCTACATACTCTATAAATATAAATTAAATTGAAAATACAATAAAACAATGCCTAGATTTGTTGCATTTATGCAATGACATTTGCAGACTATGTACAAGTGTCATTTTACACAGGAATGGCTACATTATGACAGTCAGTAATTGTCAGTAATAGTGGCAGAGGGGAGCAGCAGCAGGGGGAGAGGAGCTGAATATTAGAGCTGCATTGTAAAAACATTGTTAATGTTTTTTTAGGATGTATCTCTAATGTTATTGTAGTACACTCCTAGTTTAGCTAGGGGGAGCTAGACCCTAATGGTTAGGTTGGGCTTTGGAGCCAGTGGGGGGATCTGAGGAGTGGCTGGCTACACTCTTAAGGGACCTCAGCCAGTCCCCAACAGGAGGCTTGGCAAGGGGCTGGGACTCCCTTAAAAGTGTAAGAGCCTTCTCAATAGCAGGAGTGTGGTGGTGGGAGAGGAGTGTGGAGCAGAAAGATGTGAGGCTAGAGGAGGAAGGCTGCCAGAAGGCTTAGTGGGAAGGGGCCTGCCTGCAAGCCTGGATCTGGAAAGGAGGAAAACTCAGAACTCACTGGCCCGCTGAGAGAGGACCACCTGTATGTTAGGGAAGGAACAGCCCAGCTGATAGGCCTGGTAGCAGCAGCCATCCTGCAAGCGGTACAGGAGAGGTGTACTCTGAATGCACCCCCTGGGTGGATAGGGGAAGGAGCACTCTGGTGGGAAACCAGATTAGCCGCCTGCTAGTGACTGTTACCCATTTAAAGGAACAGGAGCTGGATCCCTTGCTCAAGAAGAATATCTCCAGATTGCTGGGTGCTGGGATTGCTAGGGTCTGGGGTAGAACAACTGGAGATGCTGGCTAGCACCCCAGCAGCACTGTGACAGAGAAGAGAAGCTGTGAATAGTTCAGGAAGTTGTCCTCAGATTTCGGTTCCCTTGGGAATCCTATACACACTTACCCTATCCAAGTTCTAATCCCCTCAATAAAATGACAAAACAAATGCTCAAGGACTGATTTCTGTCTACAGATGAGAGCTTGTGTAGAAGGTTGCTAAATGACTGTTTGTGCAGGACTATAGGGGGACCCAAATTCAACAACAACCACTAAGAGGGTAGTGCTACATTATAAATCCTGAAATGGTTAAACAAATGCAAGACTGGATTAAATGGTGTTTTTTGATCAACCTGGAGTTCAGCTTTAACTGGGATGGTGGGAACCTAAAATCTCATATAACACGTTAATATCATTTTAAAATACATTTCAGTCATTTTAAATCTTCACTAAACTAATACCTGGTGATCATCCCATGGAGATCCTTATACAGGCACTTCCTGTTAAGGGGTGTCAATGCTCTGTCCCTGTCTTCCAATTGTGCTCCTGCATCTTGTCACATGGGCTTCCCAAGGAGACTGTGGGCAGTCATTTCAACACACAAAACACAGTCATGATCCACTGTTGTCACCATCAGACAACCCTTAGAAGCCAGGCGCTGACCCAACCCTTCAAGCTCCAGCAATAACTAAATTCATGCTTTTGGGTGGACTAGTCCTTAAAAAAAGAGAGCCATGCTGACCCTCCTCACATACCAGCTTGTTGTTTTCTCCAGCAATGTAGGAGGCTAAAGCCCCGTACACACGATGAGAATATCGGACGAATGACCGTCCGTTTTTTTTGCATGCTAGTTTCATATCAAAAGCGAAGAGGTTACTAAATTTCCGAAAATTCTTGTACAACAGAAAGAAAATTTTGAAGTGATGCATTTGTATTGCATTTTCAGATGAAAATTGTACTGATTTAACGAAAATCGTACAATCTGGTATTGTACGAGAAACATTTTCATGCTTGTCCCTTCAAATAATTTCTTAGGAAAGCTGTGTACTAACGATCAGATTATCGCACGATCGCTTCAAAAGCGGTACTTTTTCATATGATTTTATGAGCAGGTGTACTAGGCTTAAGTGGTACAAGTGTACAGCAGTTCTACTATTTCAACATGTTCAGTTAATTTAGGGCTGCCAGGTGGGTTGTGACACCACCAGGGGCGGACTGACCATTCGAGCTCTCAGGCACTGCCCGAGGGCCCGGGGTCAGTAGAGGGCCCCATGAAATGCCCCTGGTACCGTTTATAGGCTTTCTTCGGTGTTCTTTGAGTGTGGGCAAGGACACAGGGGCCCCATGATCCCCTATTGCCTGGGGGCCCCATGAGTTGTCAGTCCGCCCCTGGACACCACATCCTATTAACGCTTCAATAACAGAACAAGACGGGCCAACTAGAATTGGTGTTTAGTAATGTTCAGGGATTTAAATTGCAGCAGGGCCAGCAAAGGTCCTTAGTAAGCAACAGTGAGAAGACCCTGGTCCAGAAGTGGCCCAGCCATAGGGCAGGTCCACTAAATATAAAGGACATCACCAGGGACCTGGCATCCTCAGAAGCATAGGCCTGAGTATCCAGAGATGGTATGGGTCTGGAAGGAACCATATACCATCTGGTCATTACTTTGTAGGCAGATTCCAGGGTAGTAACATTAATAGTGCAGGAAGCAGTGAAGGACCAAACAACCTGCCAGTCCAAGGCAGGCCTGTGGGACCTCAAATCTTTCTTCCACTGAGCCACATAGGCATGAGCTGTTGGTGTGGATAATTAGTTAAGCTGGAAGTATACTAAAGAGATAAGTTTATAAGCCAGTAGGGTGGGGTGACAGATGTGTTCGAAGGTAGTAAGTGATGTGGAAATGTCTTTTTTCTGTGTCAAAAGTATTTATTGCTTTCAGGCAAAAGAAACAAACAGGCTCATGGAATGCCCACACAGGAGCTCAAATATTCATATGTATACAAAAATAACAAGCTGAAACAAGGTGAACAACATAGTCATTTCAAAATAATAAAGCCACAGGAGTGCCAAATCTCCATGGCAATGATATCACCCTCCTGGGTAGAAACACCCAAGGGATGTAGACCTCCCTCAGTTGAGCAGACTATCAAAAAGAGAGGCACGACAGTGGTAGAAAGAGAAAAGGAAAGGATGGAAAGCAGAAAATGAGAAGAGAAAGGATGGGGGAGAGTGGAAGAAGTCCACGTAACCAAAAATGCCACAGACTATAATCATAGACTGCAAGAACAGACTGAGTGGAACGAGAGAAATGAATAATAAATCCACGGTACCCAAACTTTAAGAAATGCGGAGTGTGAAGTCTTCTGAATACAGGACATTTGCTTGTTAAGCATTATTGAGGTCATAAGGGCTTTTATACCCTAAAAAGCAACAACTGGGGTCTTCAAGGCTTGAGCAATGGTCCGCTTGGCTGAAATAAAAAAGGTAGGAGGCCAATTTCTGTTGGGAAGCAAAAAGACCAGGTATAGGACAATGCAGTAAAGCCAGTTTGGCATCCTTGCAGACCATCAGGTGGAAACGGGTCTGTAACAGACCAAAAACCATGGACCAAAACTCCACAAGTCACAGGCAGGACCACAAAATGTGGAAAACATCCTCCTGGCTACGGTTCCTGAAGCATCTGTTGCTACATCCAGGGCTAGCATGCGCAATCTGGGCAGGTACTACTGCTGCAGAACGTTATAGCCAGCATCAAGGGTATTTGTATTGAAGGAGCATTTTGTGCCTGACATCCAAAACTTATTCCAGTCTGCCGTATCAATGGAGGTATGGAGATCTTGCTCCCATTGAAGCATATATAAAAAGGGTGCTGATGAACCTCAACCATTGAGAAAATTATACAGGGCTGAGATAAGTCCAGGAGACCCCGGGGAATGTTGGCAAGTGCTCTTAAAGTGAGTTTTGCAAAAAGGATAGGTAGAAGTTCAACAAAGGGAAGAGACCTAATGTTTCAGTTGCAGATAGCAACAGCGTTCCTTCCGGAATGTCTTGCGTTTTGCTGAGGGCCTCCTACATTAAGAATGTACAGGTGGAGAGGAAATGGTGCACCTTTGTGAAGCCATTGAAAGTCCACCAAGAAAATGCCCGGGGCTGTTCTAAACCCAGGGGAAACAAAAAGTTGTGAGGATAGGTAACCCACATATAGAAAAGCATCCCACATCTTCAAGCTATGGGACATCAAGGGACTCAGAGATCATGGGCGTAATTTATGTGGGAACCAGGGCAGAGCTTTCATCAATATTTGTACACAGTTGGGTAGCTCCAGAAGCAGCCAGAATTTAGCTCCTTTTCAAAATGTGTGAAAGTAAGAATGAGAAGGTTTAGGACATGAATAGGCAACTGCAGCACTACAGCTGTGATGAAACTACAAATCCCATTAGGCATTGCAAGACTTATAGCTCCAGACATGACTCCCAGAGCCAGGGGCATGTTAGGATTTGTAAATTCACCACAGCTGGAGTCTTGAGGTTACCTACCTCTGAAGTAGGAGGTGGTCAGCATACTGTCCAAAACAACAGCTGTTTCCAAACAGTTAAATACATATATCATGAACACATAAATCAAATACTTTTACTTACCAAATAGATAGTAGCCTAGTCTTCAGGATTGTGTCTGATGAAACTATGAATAGGCAGAGCTGCAAGAAGAAGCTGCTAATACAAGACTGAGAGCAGCTAGTTTTAAGCCCACTTACCAACCACTAGGGGGCATACTGAGGATGTGAACTGCTAATGACTATGGGGAGAAGTCTCAAGAATTGTGGGAGGTGGTTTTTCTACAGACTGAGTTGGCTCAGACTTGAACCTGCTGTCTGATTAGGGAACCGGGTGCTGAGGATACTGATACTTTGCCCAGTAAACAGAAGGAGATCCCCTGCTTACACAGAGTGGTGAGAGGCCTCTGACCAACCCTGTATTATATCTTATCAAAAATTGTATGCAAGAAACACATAGTCAATGCCTGCATAATTTCTTAAAAAGACATTACCTTGACTGCTCCATCATAACAGTTGGGCACAACAAGCTGGCTAGCAGAAGAAGCAGATTAGTACATTACTTACTGCTGAACCATTATTGTGGTGTTTACATATATATATATATATATATATATATATTTCCCCCTAGTTAGGATGGCCCAGTATATGGTTCAGGAGGGGTTGCGTGTTATACCACTTATTGTTATTGCATCATATTACTCCTACTGTTTAACCATTTGAGTATATTTCTGTTACTGTTTATTCACTACAGCATATTTTTCTTTTGCCCACCTTATTGCAATATATTTCTTGCCATTAGTTAACCAATTGCTGTGTCATTCCTAGTGTCTATGCACTTTAAGTCATTGGGGTGTATATACACGAATCTGCAGTAAACATTCCCCGCCCAGCCAGGTGCGTCAGAGTTTGTGGTGCTACATACAGAATCATGGGCACATGAGCAGGGGACCCAGCACATCAAGTGGATCTTTCAGGGATAAGTGGAAGGAATCTGTTTTGTCTTCAGTTTACAGAGCAACCACTTCTTTGTGTTCTGCTGGGTACATCAGAGATTTTTAGAATCTCGATCTTGCCACTAAAACCCCTATGAGTCAGCAATTGAACATTAAACAGATGGAACACATGGCCCCCCATGTTGTACACAAGTAGCATGTAGCAGTGATCAGTGTTGAATCATTGCACAATTCTCCATTGTGTGCTATTGATTTCCATAAGATGCTACTGCACACTATTCCATAGATAACCATTTCATCCAACATTTAGAGTTTGATTGCTAATCATTAGCACAGGAGTTCTTAAACCTCTAATCCAAGGACCCGAAGAGGAAAATTATTACCCTACTGGGACCCAACAGTAGAAAGAAGCTAGTCCTACACGGCTAGATTGCTTCCACTCAAGTATAGATTTCAATGTCTTCTCATTTGTAAAGCAGAAAAGTGAAATCTAACATATTAATAAAAACCATAATTATAATTCAAAGCAAACAATAGAATCCTGAGAGTCATTCCAGTGTAAATGATCATACAGATACAAAACGTATTTAAAGCCCAACTTTAAGCCCAACTGAAACTTTAACATGATCCCTTTAATTGCTCGTTTAGGTCTAGAGGCCCAGAAAAAAAGATTTACTTACCAGATTCTCCACTCCTCTGCTCTGCTAGACCAGTACCCACAGCTTCTTCTCACTCCAGCGGTCTAGGGTCCTGACATCTTGAAGACCAAAGCAGAGTCCATAGCACTGCACTGGATGTGATGGAGCCAAGGGACAATCCAACACCAGAACATCATCTACCGGGGTAGTGGAAGATCAGGTACAGTAAGTAAAAGTGCTTCTCCTCTCCCCTAGATAAATTGAGCAGTTAACGCTTGGAGTGCGACACGGCCCCATTACAAGGGATAATTTTACAGTTTGCCTGAGTTGGGCCGTAACCTTTTCGCTGCCAGGTCCTTGCAGCCATCGGAACTGTGTGTAAATCTGACAAACAGAATAACGCCTGTCAGATGAAAGCAGTCCAGCCCCTCCGGTAGCCCCGGATTGCTATCTTACCCCCCTGGTAGCGAGCCCCCACCATGTATTCCAGGCTCTGCTTGCCCATCTGTGGGCCCGTGATTGGCATAGCAGGTGCCTCCAGGTAGAGGGGAGCTCCCCGTCTTGTTGCTGACCTGGAAGCTAAACACAAAACTTCACTTCCAGGTCCCCATGTCAGTTTCCCTGCCCAGTTTGGCAGGGAAAGAATGTATTGCAATGCGATCTGTATTGCATTACATTCAGTGAAGTACAGGGAAAACATTCAGGGTCTTTTAGAAGAGAACCTTTCAGCAAAAAATCATCACATAGGGGATTTTTTCTAAAACAAAAGGTTAAAACATTTTTTTAAATTAAAGTTACACCCAAGCATTATAAATCCCCCCCTCAAATTGTTTAGGCCCCCCCATCCTCACATATACGCACGTATAAATATAAACATGTCAGGGGTGCCTATGCATGAAAAGGTTGATTGTGATACACATATTACATATATCTCTAGCAGCAGACCTCCTCTGTGACACTAAACTGATGACTTATAAGTGTCACCTATAGAAAATATAGGGTACTGAACTTTGTTGCCATTTCTCGGGCATGCCAGGTATGGCATGTTGGACATCTATTTATGAGTGCAGCCTCATCTTTTATATTTTACAAAAAAATTGAGTGCCCTAAAACTAACTTTTGTGTATTTTTCACCTTGACTAGACCCTATTCTCTAGGGTGTCTGCTTTCAGAAAATATATAAAGTTTTGGGGGTTTATGCAATCTTCAGGCTTAGAATAATTTTTTAAACATGAGTTCAAAAAATGCAAAAATGGCTCAGGCAGCCAAAGGGTTCAAGAAGAACTTAAAAAGACTTAAAAAAAGAAATGAATGCACCTATGTATTCACAATATGTTTATTGTTTTTAATTAATTATTATTAGTGCCTAAATTTGATTAATTCTGGTTTCATTACTGGACAAACTAGGCTACAGAGTCATGTGATGACCCCTCACAGACGTTCGTTACTCAGTTTGGGCCCCAACCAATAGTTTAAGGCTCCTTTCACAGGAGCAGCTAGGGTCAATAAAAATAGGTGGTTGATCTGCATTTTTTACTGCCCCTTGACCACATACCTACAAATGAACATGCTGCCCCTTGGGTGAATACACACTGTGGGGCAATTTTAATACGACATGATGAGTCTGACAGATGACAGTGCCTGTAAAACTCTCCCATAAAAGAATACAGGAGCGCCCTTAGCTCACGGTTGCGGCAGTATTCCACAGTTTTAAATTCTAATTTAGTTTCAGATGCCAAGTTCCATTATTAGAGGAATGGAAAGGAGATCTGAGCCAAACCCTGGTGAAAAGAGGGAGGAGGAGGAAAAACCATCGTTTTGGAGATGTAAAAACCCTCTTTCTCAAAATCCTCCTACCTAAGGTTTGATTTGCAGGACTTTCTCTACCTACAGTTCATAAATGAGACAAACTTCCTTTGTCAGTAAAACTAGAAATTCTTGGAAAGCATAACACTGAATTCTACAGTATATATAATGATATAAAAAGTCAATAATGTTCTTAAAACATTAGTTTGGCAAATCTTATTCTCACACACAATGGGTATCAGAATGACCCTTAATAGCAGAGAGGTATTTTAACACACCATCAGATATCATCAAAGTCAATAACCCATACAAGCTCACATCATTAGGATTCATAGAAAAAGTGTGGTATTGTTAGACAGTAGAAGCAAATAATGCCCATGCTGTATTGATTCAGCTTTCACTGTAGGCTGAGAAACCTTTTCATGTCTATGAATAATCCCAAACATGATGTTTTTATGCAGAGTACACTTGGAAATGTAGGGCAGACATACATGGCTTAACTTTCTATTGAATCGCTAGCAATAATGAAGCATCTTAAGAATCAAGCAGCAAAAAGAACAAAGGCAGCTACAAAGGCAGATTTTCAAATAAATAGACCACTTCTGTTTCCCAGATTAAAAAAAAAATAACCCTAACCAATTTACTAACGTGGTCTATGTACATTTCTAGAGCCCCATTTAAAAAACAGCGCTCTGCTTACATGGTTCATTCAAAATACATGTAAGGCAAAATGCACTGAGCCATTCAAAATGGCTCTGTGCCTTGTGATTGCTGTAATAGCCAATCAGAGCAATTAAAAATGTATAGTCCAGTTTAGGAATGTATTTCTCACTACAAATCCGTGCTTATTTCCACAACACAATCTGTGAAGAATAATAAATTGTAAAAAATATATAAAAAATTTTTAGATATAAAAATTATATAAAACATTATATATAATTATATAAAAAAGTCCACACAGTGATTATTTCCTCATGTGATCCTTTATTACAGTGAGCTAAGGTGCACTAGATACAGCGCATCATTAAAGTGATATTAAAGGTTACATTTTTGAAAATAAAATAAAAAAGATGTTATACTTACCTGCTCTGTGTAAGGATTTTGCACAGAGTGGAGTCTTCTGGAGTCCACCATTGACGCTGTCTGATCTTCCTTCTTCCAGGTGCCCCCACAGAAAACTGTGTGCTAAGGGGGCACCTGTGCGGGTGTACACCTGAGCCAGACAGTGTGTTCATGGACATACACAGCGCCAGTAAGCCACAGGCCGACTCCTTCATCACAGGAGTTTGAAGGACAGCAGCAGAAGCCTATGGCACCTGCATGCTTCTTCATTTCCAAAACAATTGTAAAGAAAACTGGATCAACTTGGGGTATCTACTTTCCAAATGGAAAGGGGCTATTTTCTGAGTGTTTGTATTGTTCTGGCTCTTTTATTGGATATGTTTTTATAACAGAAACTAATGGAAACAGGTTTTTTTTTTCAAAACTTTTCATTATTTTCTCTTTAGATAGTAAAACAATTTAAAAAATAGCTCCAAAAGAAAGCACCATTTGCCTAAAAAAAAAAAATATAAAATAATTTGGGTGCAGTGTTCTATACACAGTGTATACAGCATGCATACCTAAGCCGACCATACATGGATCGAAATTCGGCTGGTTCAGCAGGGACCAGCCCGAGATTCGATCCATGCATGTATGGGCAGGATGGTTGTACCTGAGTTGACCCATCAGACGATGTGGCTACAAAAAGCCAATAGGATTTTTCTACGTGATTACTGCCAGTGGCTATAGCCACTGGCAGTAATCATGGTGTTCCAGCAGCCGGGAAGCTCCACGCAATAACATTCCCTCCCAAACCAGCCCCCCACCGCCAGCAGAACACAAAGACTCTGGGGGATTGATGGGTTGATGGGAGAATTGAGCCATTTTCTTGCCTTCCTTTCCGTAGTGGAAAGACAACTGAATCACCTATGAGCTACCTTATACACACTTGTCTACAGGCGTACCTTGGTTTACGAATTTAATTTGTTCTGCGGGACTTCTCGAACGCGGTTTCCCATAGGAATGCATTAAAAACCAATTGATCCATTTTGGAGGTCAGAAAAAAGTTTTAAAAAAGTCTTTTATCTGTTCAAAACTCTTTATAAAGTGCACTTTAGGGCATACGTACTGTACAGGGACATGATTAAAAATGAATTTGTAAATGCACTGAAAACCAATTAATCCATTTCGGAGGTCAGAAAAAAGTCAAAAAAAGTTTTATCTGTTCAAAACTATTTATAAAGTGCACTTTAAAGGCATCAAGAGACATGATTAAAAAACAATGTGTAAATACATTGAAAACCAATTAATCAGTTCCAGAGGTCAGAAAAAAGTAAAAAAAAATCTTTTATCTGTTCTAAACTCTTTATAAAGTACACTTTAAGGGCATAAAGGGACATGATTAAAAAAAAATTTGTAAATGCATTGAAAACCAATTAATCCATTCGTATTGCAAAAAAAATTTGTAAACCAAGGCATTATTTTCAATGGATTTTCATTTGTAAACCGAAAATCACATTAACAGAGGCGTTCGTAAACCGAGGTAAGGTACGCCTGTACTTTGCTCTTGCACAGCTCCTTCTCCTCTCCTGGCAGCCAGTAAATGCAGAGCGCAGTGTGCATGAAGCAGAAAAACAACATCACACACACGCTGTGCTTTATTTACATCTCAGAGTAGAAATTCCGGAGATATAACGATTTCAGTAATGACCCGGCATCCGAAGCTGAATTCCTGTACTGCCGGGTAACATACGGTAGGTTCCCAGGTATGCACATATAAATCCAGCTTTGTGTAGTATGGTCTTATAGTACTCTTAGTTCTATTCAGAGGACAAAAGAAAAAACAAACTTTATATATACTATTATATACATGCTGTTAAATTTATAATTACATAGGATTCTGTGTCAGGAGAATGACACCCGAGTGAGGCATAGACATACTCCAGCTTTCTACAAATTATGTCTACAATATGTAATTTTGCTGATAATTGTGATATATGTAGCCATCTATTCCAATAAGAGCAAAACACATCACTGTGCAGAATTAATAAACTGGAAGCAGGCACTGTATGTATAATACTGCTGACCCCAGTACCTAGATATACCTAGATATACTGTATATAGAACAGGGTACTGAAAACATTAAGAACCTAAAGGGCCAATTTACTTCTCTGAATTACTGTGACACTTGTAGACACATTGCGTTGCCATTTATTTTTAATTACACCCCAACAAACATACATTGTAATGCTTTGCAACACATGGCGATGCACTGTAGCATGTTGCGGCAAACATTTGGTGACGTGTCTAATAGTTGAGACATTTTTCTGTGTCAGAAGCCCATTGATTTAAATGAGCTGCCTTAATACAATAAAAAGTAATGCGTGATTTAATGCAATGCAATATGCACCCCACAAATGTATACGGGCCCTGGCACTCATTATTTATCAGGTCTGCATACACATTTAACTGTAGAAACTTTAAAAGACTATATTAGGTGACAAAAGGTTAGCTGACAAATCATTTGGCTGTAAAAAAAAAAAAAAAAACTTACCAAATATTCACATGATAAACACTACAATGTTCTGCAATCACTTACAACTGCACCCCCAGATTTGTCCAGTAGATGGCGCCACTTCAGTAATGATTCAGGCTCCTCAAGGATTCCCTGCCTTAAAGTTTATCTCCAACCAAAACTTTTTTTTTTTAATTCTGGAAATAGTGACTAAAGCATATAACACACCGTATATCTGCAGGTAAAATATATATATATCAATACATATATATTCTACCTTTCTGAATACAAACTGCGCCCCAAATAATAAATATGTGATTTATAATGATAATAAAAATAGCTGCTACTTTCTACTGTGAGCAAAAAATTGTAACAAATAAATAATATTTTTAAATAACAAAATATATATGCAGCGCTCTGTAAATCATATAAAAATAATCATAAACAAAAAGTCCATCAATAAAGTTCTTTTTGAAATCACCATGTGAGTTGAATTTCAAATAAAACCACCAGGTGACTGTAAATAAATTTCCAAACAGTACTGTGCTCCCCCTTTAGGTGTGCGCTCAACAACTTTATTTGCCTCCCACTCTCATGGTTGGCAAAATTTGCTTTGGTATAAACATATATTTCTCCAGACAAGGATGTTTGCTCACATACATCGATATTTCCTCAGAATGGTTCCAACACTCCAAATCAATAGCCTCTGTAACAGACTCTCCACAGTAATTCTCCCAGAATGGCACCACAACTCCAGATCTGCAATCTCTGGTAATGACTCTCCATAGCATATGAAAGAAAGCAAATAGAGACCCGACATGGTGCAGTAGCATTTAAAATCATTTAATCCCTGCTTTAACCACTTCCCATCCAGCTGTTTATATACAACAGTATATAAATACTATTTATATATAACAGTGGCAGTGCAGGGTCAGGTGTCTGTTTATAAACGGACTCCCTGCCCACTGCTTGTGCGCGCTCCCTGGGAGCGCGCAGCACCACGATTCAGCGCCCGCTGTGTCAGACACAGTGGAACACCGATCGTCGTATGGGACCTCTGTGCGAGGTCCCAATCATGTGATCACTGGTTGGCCAATCAGTGATCATATGCAGAGTAGTAAGCAAGATGTCACTTCTGACATCATTGCTTACTACATATGAAATCTGTAAATGATCACAGAGGTCACATGGGTCAAGGTGTCAGGGCAGGAGCTGAGGAACAAACAGGCAGGCCTAATAACAATGTAACTCACTGGCTGACGACAACCACCACCCACAGACCGAAGTCCCTCAGGGCGTGGAGTCTAAGTCCCAGGCTGCCCTTCACCAGGGCCCCTGATGGTGGGGATGGACTTGACGCAGCCAGGAACCATGTCGCGGCCCCCGAGACACCCCAGTTGCGGTAATGGCCGCCGCCAATGGCGTGTAGCTGGTGGAAAGGACAATAGAGTAGTCGGGCAGGCCGGGTCGACAACAACGGGACAAAATGGTACAGGACAGCAGACGAGAATCACAGGTCACGGGCCGGATTCAGCAACGGAGGGTCAGATCAAAGGAGAACACAAAGAATGGTCGAGTCACAAGCTGAGTCAGATTCCAGGAGAGTCACGAGAGTCAGAACAGAGCTGTAGCAACACAGAGACACAAGACACAAGTGCAAAGAGCATGTGCGGACCACAGGTTTATATGTAATCAGCCACACACCTCTGGGGGATGGACCTCAGAGACCTGAAGGCATAAAAGATTCCCACCATGCTCTGCAGAAATCCAAGATGGATGCCAGCACATGGAGTAACATAACCTCTGGGAAAAGGTAGGACCTTGACACAAGGTTATTCACAACAGCCTTGTACCATGTGACAAGCTGTGACCAATGACAGCTCACACAGTATTTCTCAATGGCTGCAAGAATGCAGCCAGAGAGAAGGAGAAATGATTGATTTTACAGCCTTTATGGGTGTAAAAGCAATCAGTGTAAAAAAAAAAAAATCTTCATCACCCCCCACAAGTAGTACAGTGTCACCATGCTAAAAACTTCATATGGGTAAAGTGTTGCATGACCGCGTAATTGTCATTCAAAGTGTGATAGCACTGAAAGCTGAAAATTGGCCTGGACTGGAAGGGGGTGAAAGTGTCTGGACTTGAAGTGGTTAAGGAAACTCACTTACAAGAAAAAAATGCAAGATAAGCCCAAAGATATACATCTGCCTTTGTGAAGGTAATGTCAGAGAGGGAAGACCGCACAATGCTCTCACCACTGCCGGTCATCGCTCTCAGACAATCCCGCGTCACTTCCGGTTCTCGCTTAGCCAAAATCTGACACGTTTTGTCACTTCCGGACTTATTCATAGGGAGTGGCTAAGCGATGCGGCTCCACGCTTTTATAGCGTGCACGGTAAATATGTAGTATTGCTAATTGGTTGACTTTAGCAAACAGAAATTCAGCCCATAACCTAGCGCAAGTTACCCGCTGCAGCTGCCATATTTAAGGGCACACCAGCTCAAGATTCAATGTTAATACATGTATATATATCAACAACACACTGCCAGACATGGATAAGATGATATATATTATTAAATATCTATCAACCATTACATATGTGTATTCATATATCGTTAAACATATATTGTTATTAATTAATTGACTATAACCCGTCATTACTATGCCCATAACCTGGTGGAAATAACCCACCATGGCTGCCATGTTTAACCACTTGCCTACTGGGCACTTATACCCCTTCTTTACCAGGCCAATTTTCAGCTTTCAGCGCTGTTGCACTTTGATTGACAATTGCGCTGTCATGCAAGATTGTACCTATATTAAATTTTTAGCATTTGCTTCTCACAAATAGAGCTTTCTTTTGGTGGTATTCAGTCACGGCTGGGCACTTTACTTTTTGCGCTATAAGCAAAAAAAGTGCAAAACATTTGAAAAAAAAAGGTTTCTTTGTTGCTATTATAAAATTTTTCAAACAGGTAATTTTTCTCCTTCACTGATGTGCGTTGATGAGGCAGCACTGATGGGCACTAATAGGCAGCACTGATGGGCACTGATAGGCAGCACTGATGGGCACTGATAGGCAGCACTGATAGGCGGCACTGATAGGCAGCACTAATGAGGTGGCACAGATAGGCGGCACTGATAGGTGGCATTGATAGACAGCACTGATAGGTGGCACTGACTGGCATCACTGCTGGGCACTGACTGGCGGCACTGCTAGGCATTGACTGGCGCAACTGCTGGGCACTGACTGGCACAACCGCTGGGCACTGACTGGTGGCACTGACTGACAGCACTGCTGAGCTGCACTGATGGGCACTGGTGGGTGGCACTGGTGGGCACAGGTGGTGGGCACTGCTGGGCACAGGTAGGTGGCACTTCTGGGCACAGGTGTATGGCACTGCTAGGTGGCACAGCTGAGTGCACTGCTGGGCACAGGTGGGTGCACTGCTGGGCACAGGTGGGCAGAACTGGTGGGTGGCACTGCTGGGCACCGATCATCAGAGCACTGATCATCAGTGCCCTGATGATTGGTGCCGATCCCTGCTCTGACAACTGCCGGTTCTTGGCAGTACTTTCCTCACGCTCTGACAGCGTGAGGAAAGTGCAGCCGAGAACTGGCAATTGCATTTCCCGGTGATCAGCGTGTCACGGAGATCGCTGGGTGCGCGCCCCCTGGGGAACACAGGAGAGTGTGTTCTGGGAGGACGTCATATGACGCCCTCCCAGAACTGGCCGGCCGCAGTGTAGCCGTCATTCAGCTATCTGCTGTTGGCAAGTAGTTAAGGGCAGACTATATCAAATATTCATAACAATGCATAAATACATATTAACAATCTATTAATAGATACAAATACAACATCATACATGTTTGGGCCTTTACAAACATATTACACAACCATATATTATAAACTTAAACTTTAATTAATATATATACAATTATAAAATCATAAAAAAAAACCCAATATAATATTAAATAAAATAAATAATAAATTAAAATGTTATGTGCGAGTGAACGGACACCTATCAGACTCTTTTCTGATCAGCAACGGGACCAGACAGGGATGCCCACTGTCACCTCTCTTATTCATTCTTACGCTGGAACCCTTATTGAATTGCATTAAAGATAATGCCAACATTAAAGGGATTTTGATCAATGGCAAAACGCATAAAGTGGCAGCCTTTGCTGACGACATACTGCTTTTCCTGACAGATCCTCATATCACGATACCTAATTTGTTACAGGATTTCAAATTATTTCAATATTTGGCTAACTTCAAAATTAACTTTTCTAAATCCCAAGCGCTTAATGTATCATTAAAACCGGAGGTGGTTAAACAAGCGACATCAAACTTTCCCTTTACCTGGCAACGAGAAACTATCACTTATTTAGGTATCCAACTACCATCCCATCTTACCGAACTATATGCAACAAATTTTCTACCCCTCTTACGTAACATTTCCAAAGACCTTCAGACTTGGAATAAACCTTGGTTCTCTTGGTTTGGTAGAGCAGCCATACTTAAGATGAACGTGCTCCCCAGAATATTATATTTACTACAAACAATACCAATTCAATTACCAAATTCATTCTTTCAATCATATAAAACGCTCTGCTCCTCTTTTCTTTGGTATAATAAACGCCCAAGAATCAGCTTCACCCAACTCACTATGCCCAAGCAGAATGGAGGTATTGGATTACCGGATATTTCTCGTTACTACAGGTCTTGTCACCTAGCCAGATTAGTAGACTGGACCACGAATCACATTCGTAAGATCTGGGTCGGTTTGGAGGCTGATTTTTCGAAGATACCACTTTCCACCTCCCCATGGCTGAAAACCGCCCATGTCCCTTCTGAATTTCGGATGCACCCACTTATAGGTCCCACTTTACGATGTAGCGCGCAAGTGTTTCAGGAAAAAGTACTTTCTTCATCTCCGAGCCCTTTCACTCCGATCAAATTGAACCCGGACTTTATTCCAGGGATGTCTACGACCTTTCTCGCTGGGTATAAACGGGAAGATAACCTAACAGTACGTCAATTTCTCAAAGATTCTAAGCTCCGATCTAGAGAAGACATTACAAAGGCGTGGCCAGCCCTTACCTTAACGCCTTGGATGTATAGACAAATCCACCATTTTCTACGTAACTCCCCACATCTTAAGGATTATTCAAGACCGCTTACTGCTTTCGAAAAACTCTGCTTCACAGATCTCCCACAGAGGCATGTAATATCCAAACTATATTCCCTATTGGAAAGTTCCAATACATCTCACTCACTGAAGGCCTGTGCAGCCTGGCAGCATGATCTAGAAATTTCAATCTCACCTGAGGAATGGAACCACATTTACGATCACATGCATAAAGGTTCCATATGTGTTTCTACACAAGAAAGTAACTACAAAGTTTTTTCCAGATGGTACAGAGTTCCATCTGTGATTCATAAATTTGATCCTAAAGTGCCAGATTTATGCTGGCGATGCTCCCAGGCAACCGGTACTCTTCTACATATATGGCGGGAATGCCCGCTGCTGCAGCCCTTCTGGAGAAAAGTTTTGGACACCATTAGACAAGTAACCACTTACGCCCTAGACTTTACACCAGCACAATGTCTACTCCATCACTCCTCCCTTCTGGAGAGGATTTACCGTAAGTCCCTTGCATTACACATGTTAAATGCGGCAAAGCAGTGTATCCCTGTTCATTGGCGCTCAGCCTATATTCCCACCGTACGAGAGTGGATTCTTAGGATCCAGCGGATTGCTGAAATGGAGGAACTGATCTCAGTGGCAAAAGATCACCCCGAGCGATTCAGGAAGACTTGGGCTTGTTGGACCCATTTCCAATCTACTGATACTTACCTTGGCTTGCTGAAGGTTTGAACGAGAAAGACTTGGAGGCACAGAAGGCCTCTAAAACTTTCACCTCAGCAATAACTCCATTAACGGTCATTCACTGAATTATATCGCTAATTAAAAAGATGGAATTAGATACAGCCAGGCTGTTACTAATAGATGTAACTGGTTTGGTTATGCTTATTTAAATAAGAACCTCATCATCCAACCACTTTCCCCCCCCCCTTATCCCACCCTCCCCCTCCCCCTTTTTTTTTTTTTTTTTCTCCCCATTCCCCCCTTCTCTTGGTCATGTGCGTCTCTTCCCACCTCATTTTGATATCTCATCTCATATTCTTCCTATATCCCCACGCTCCTCTCTTTCTTTTCTTTTCTTTTCTTTCTCTCATTTACACCCTTTTTTCTCATAGTCTAATTAGTTATTATTCTCATTCGGTACGGAACACTCATAGCTATACAGATGTAACAATATTCTACAACAGTAGCCCACATTTTTTAGTGATGGAAATATATGTCATAGCTGCCTTGTGAGGATTCTTTTGTCGACCACTTCAGAATCCGCTTATGTGTACTCTCCTTACATAGAGCCTAGTGTATACCATAATTATCTAAAGTACAGGCTACTGTCAGTATTGCTATGGTTACGTATATCACTTTTGCCTTACTGTGGAACTCCGTCCTCTGATGTTCTACAAATTAATATATTGTCTTGATCCCGTCTGCGTTACGGGAGAACGTACAAGAAATGTTGCACGGACTGCGATCCGTATCTGTCTATCATTTGTTTACCTTTCATACTTCAATAAAACGTTTTTTTTGGAAAAAAAAAATAAATGTTATAAACTGATAATAGGTATGTCATCTATTGACAATAATTAGGTTTAATAATTCATTTTTTGGGTTTCAACTTATAGTTAAACTTCAAAGATCACTAATGAAGCAATTTAAATCTAATTCAATGTTTAATCCGTATGGTGTTAATGATTTAAGAAGAAAGATCCATTTGGTCTCATGTTTTGATAAATCTCTAATCCTATTTGATCCTCGCCATTTGGGGGGTATCCAATCAATTCCCCAAAATTTTAATAAGGAGGGGTCCTTATGATGGTATTTAGAAAAGTGTTCTGATACACTATGATCTTTAAATCCGATTCTAATATTTGTAATATGTTCCGCTATACGTGTTTTTAATGGTCCTTTTGTTCTCCCGACAGAAACCAAAT
This sequence comes from Staurois parvus, assembly GCF_062004578.1. Taxonomy (NCBI): domain Eukaryota; kingdom Metazoa; phylum Chordata; class Amphibia; order Anura; family Ranidae; genus Staurois; species Staurois parvus. Next base: position 4,281,099 of record NW_028318360.1, on the reverse strand, counting down.
TACATGGACATTGTAACACATATGGGTGGTGTCACAAGTAATAAATTTCTGATATAGTGAATTCATGCTCCACGTTCACAACAGTGAAAGTAGTAGTCAATGTTTTGCTATTTCTAACAATACGACAAGCACTACATTTGCCGCATGTTTTAAACCCCTTATTATGAGGGAACATAGATGTAATATTGGGGACTTTTTGTTTATGATTATTTTTATATGATTTACAGAGCGCTGCATATATATTTTGTTATTTCAAAATATTATTTATTTGTTACAGTAATACAAAGTACCAAAAGATATATATTCCACATATAGAGCATTGAGTCAGAGTCATGTATAATATGAAACAAGGTATCAAAACGATGACAACTATGGGCAGGACAAATGGACGAAACAAGACTTAATGCATGGACTCTATATATCCATACCACCAGATACAAACCCATGCAAAAAGGGCCTGAAATTGACCGATTCATTGAGGATAGGAGGGGATGTAGCATGTAGATGGAAAATCCATCAAAGCTCCAGCTGCAACAAAAGCTTGTTCCAGTCCCCCGCTCTCTGGCTTGGATGTACGCGGTTGAGAAAAAGAAATTCGATTTTTGGGAATTGACCATCATGTACCATAAGGACATGGTGCCTTAGAGGTAGCTCAGGGTCACCAGTTTGCATACTTTTTATGTGTCTATATGCTCACCTCCATAAACACATCCACATTCACATAGGAGTAAATATATCACCCCCACAGTCTGATAGTTAGCAAAATGTTTGGATTTAAAGAAAACCCCATTTGGTAGTCTGGGTTGTGCTTCCATACACATATATCTGCAGTAGTTGCAAGCTCCATAGCTAAAGGTGCCTTTTAGTTTGAAAGGATCTCTAGAAAATTCAACCTTCCAATTCAAATGTGGTCCTTCTAAATGTAATTAGGGGGGTGGGGGGTACAAATTTACCTATTATGAGATCTATGGTTAGTAAGTGCAAGTACTTTTGAATGATGTTCCTGACTTGATTGTGTTGGTTAGAAAAGTTCATAATGATCCTAGTCTGACCATCTGATTCTTTCTTTCTAGCATCTTTATATAAGAGATCATTTCTCATGTTGTGAATAGCACGTTTATAGGCTTTTTTTTAAACAGGTCTTGGTGTACCCTCTCTCTGATAATCTGTTCTGAAGTTCTTCCTCCTTGAAGGATTGCTCGTCGGAGCAGTTCCTCTTTGTTCTCAAATATTGGCTATAGGGAATAGATTAAATCAATCCCTGGAGATGAAAGCTGGAAGCATGCAATATAGTGTTGCCGGCAGTTGGTTTGTGATATAATCTGCTGGCATCATCTTTCACTTGAATAGTGACATCCAGGAAAGTAACTTCCTTTTTGTCATAGGTCACAGTAAATGTGAGATAAACTCATTTTTGTTCATTGTCTCTAAACAATTACTTATAAGATCTTCTGGGCCATCCCTCTCCAGCAAGATATCATCAGTGTATCGGCTCCACATGCAAATGTGGTCCTTAAACATCAATAGACCTTCATCAGCCAAAAATATCTGCTCCACTCCCCCAGGTATAAGTTGGCATATGATGGGGCACAACATGTCCCCATCGCCACCCCCTGTACCTGGAGGTAGTGGGACCCATTAAACGTGAATACATTATTCAGGAGGAGAAATTCTAGTGCTGAAACAATGAATTCATTGTAGGCCCACTATTGGTATTTTCTCTGTGCTAGGTCATGTTGAATTGCTGCTACTCCCGTGTCACGGGGAATGGAGCTATATAATTCTTCTACGTCTATTGTTACGAGAAAGGCCCCTTCAGGTATATGTAGGTTGTCGATAATTTTTAATAAATGTATATTGTCCTTTATATAAGAGGGAAGGCTTGCTACATGGGGCCTCAGATGTTCATCGACTAATTGGCTTAAATTGTTAGTTAATGCTTCATTGCTTGATATGATTAGTCTCCTTCCCTTTCTCTTCAAAGCAAAAATCCCTCTTCCCTCAAGTACCCCCCCAAAGGTAACCATCAATTGTGCACTTCTGCACACTTCTTTGCATACCTCTGAACCTCCCTCCCCCCATCCACAGCTCACCTCTGCGCCTACATCCACAGCTCAACTCTGTATCCCCCGTCCACAGCTCACCTCTTCTTCGCCCTTCCATGTTCCAACTTTGTACCCCAGCCTGGAGCCCAACTCTGCACCCTTGTTCACAGTTCACCTTAGCACCCCCATCCACAACTCACCTTTGAACCCCCAGTCTACAACTCGCCTTTGCATCCCCATCCACAGCCAGCTTATCCCAGTCCTCAGTTCTACACCAAACCTTCAACCTTCCCACAGCTGTCTCTCTGTACATCCCTCCCCCCCCCCCAGCTCTCACAAATCCCACTCCCAGGTTGCTCTCAGGAGCTCAGTGAATTCAAGTGTGGTATCATGATAGTTTGCCACCTGTGCAATAAGTCCATCCATGAAATTTCCTTCCTACTAAATATTCCACGGTCAAATGTTAGTGGTTTTATACCAAAGCATAAAAACTGGAAACAATAGTAACTTAGCCATGAAGTGGTAAGCCACGTTAAATGACAGAGTGGGGTCAGCCCATGCTGAATCGCATAGTGCGCAGAAGTCACCAGCTGTCTGCAGAGCCAATAGCTAAAGACCTCCAAACTGTTGAGTGACATGTGGTCCGGATGATGCCAGAGATCACAGGCAGCAAACTCATTGGGAGGGCATCATGGCTATAAACCTCACTAGCTGGTGCCCCTCTGTCTGCGAGACTCTTGCTGGAGAAGGGATCGTAAAACCATAAACCCAGCCCTCACGGAGCTTCAAAGACATTCCAGGTAGTCGTAAAAACAGACTTACATTTAAAAACTCACTTTTCCTTATAATTTTATATCTTCAAATAGGACATAATTACATAAACATGGAGCACATATTCGGACGGCTCACTTTAAGACAAGTCGCCGGGTATATTACACCCCCTAGTTGGCATATACAGGAGAGCAGAAAATTATATCTCCTTAACCATCCAAGCAGGTATCTCATTTGTCATATGTAGACGTTCAGCAGAAGATTCTGCGTATTAATCTACTCTTGGATAGAATGTTATATGTATCCAGGGTAAGTTATGAACCATAATATAAGCTAAGAGTGATTTTTGGTCATAGCTTGAGTCTCCGTCTGCCACCTGCCACACCCGCCCAAATGAGGCGATTGGTTCTCTGCTTCAGGGAGACAGCCTGCTGAGTTCCTAGATAAAGGCTGTGATGCTTGAAGGTAAGCTAAGCTGAGCTGAAGTTAAAGAACATCGAGTTTAACATCGGAACTAACTTTGGGAGATAAGACCCTTTTGGCTCTGAAACCTGATCTGCTTAACCCAAGGCTGACGGCAAGTACTTTATCCCTCTAAACTTCTTTATGTTATCTCTTTGCTGTGCTATTGTTCTCTGTATATTTATATATATATATATATTGGCTACATCTTTTTCTGTAAATATTTTTATTGCACCCTTTTGACCTTTTAGTAATAAATCTTACTTTCTGAAAGTGTTGAACTGTTTCTAAAGCTCTTTAATGCAAACTAAGCACCCCTGCCTCTGAAGAGCGCTGCTGTGTTTGTGTTTTAAACTTTGGTATATCTCTGCCTGCGGTGACAGTGGTATACTGATTATTATTCAAACATCATAGTGTTATTGCTGATATTGCCGAGTTTCCTCTTTCTCTGTACAAAAAAGAGGTGGTGGCAGTGTGAAGGGTTAATAGCGTAATTAACTTAACCCAGTAACAATCGCTCTCAGGCTGCCGGCACACAGGTTGTGGTCCATTAGCTGGAAAATCTTTGTGCAGGGTGCAGCTGGAAGTGGCATTGTTACGCACATGACAGCGTGGTTTTAGATTGGCTAGTCCTTTGGTCACGAGTTTGGTGAGAAGGGCTGGGGTCTGACACTGCGATCGTCACACACGCCACCACTGGACTCTAGAGCAGTGTAAACATGTTCCCTGGAGTGGAGAATCACGCTTCTCTGTCTAGCAATCCAATGTCTGGGTTTGATGGTTGCCAGGAGAACGGTACTTGCCTGACTGCATTGTGCCAAGTATAATGTTTGGTGGAGGGGGGGATTATGGTGTGCGGTTGTTTTTCAGGGGTTGGGCTTGGCCCCTTAGTTCCAGTGAAGGGAACTCTTAAGGTGTCAGCATACCAAGACATTTTGGACAATTTCATGCTCCCAACTTTGTGGAAACAGTTTGGGGATGGCTCCTCCCTGTTCCAACATGACTGCGCACCAGTGCATAAAGCAAGGTCCATAAAGACATGGATGAGCGAGTTTGGGGTGGAGGAACTTGACTGGCCTGCACAGAGCCCTGACCTCAACCCGACAGAACACCTTTGGGATGAATTAGAGCCGAGACTGCGAGCCAGGCCTTCTCGTCCGACATCAGTGCCTGACCTCATATATGCGCTTCTGGAAGAATAGTCAAACATTCCCATAGACACACTCCTAAACCTTGTGGACAGCCTTCCCAGAAGAGTTGAAGCTGTTATAGCTGCAAAGGGTAGCCCAACTCAATATTGAACCCTATGGACTAAGACTGGGATGCTATTAAAGTTCATGTGCGTGTAAAGGCAGGCGTCCCAATACTTTTGGCACTATAGTGTATGTCAATACATAACGTGGCTTTGAAACAGAACAGTGGGGTTGCTATGGGGTTGTGCTGTTATACTTATTGTGTAAAAATATAATGCAATGCATAGTTATGGTTAGTGTTAATATACTGCCATCTTGTGGATAATTTGGTTATGTTGCCTTCCTTTTCTGTCTTACATCTCGTCTCTTCCCACTAGCCAGTGATGCACTTCCTTTTTCCTGTTGCATTCTGTCTTCTTCGGATGAATATGTCCACCTGTCTCTAGGCCTCATGCAATCTGCTCACATCCTGGGACACGTTACCATGTTTTCACCTGCAAATACTGTCCTTTCATTCAACTGTTACATCTTGTTGTGTGCTATAATCAAGCTGCATTCAATAAAAACCTTTATGGATCAGAAATCGGTGTTTGATGAGTTCAGCATTCTGATAAAGACTGTCCGTGGTGATTGTATCTGCTTATACAGGCCCGGCAAAGAGGTCTCAGCAAGAGATAAGTAACTACAGTATTTCAAGAGTTGGAGTCAGAATATGGGTCCAATCAAATATATTACAGCCCAGTTATCATACATCTTCATTTTGTCTAGCATTTTACCTTCAAGGGTTTGCAGATCCAGCTGGAGAAACCAGCAAGATGAATTGGTACAATAACATCAAAGCCAGCAATTTCTACAGGCAGCATGTATCTTGATGCAGCTGAACCCAAGGTGAAATAAAAACACTTAGCCCATTGAGCTCAATATTATTACTATTATTATTATACGGGATTTATATAGCGCCAACAGTTTGCGGAGCGTTTAACAAAATGAATATGCCCCTTCAGCCTTTTTATATAAAACCCTGCATCCCTCTCTGACCTATATGGGAGCTGATAACATACTATGTCTCGCAGGCATATTATCCTATGAGATGTAGTCCTAGTAGTATGTCTATACAAAGAGTAACCAAATTATATGTTATCCAGTGGTTAGGCAAATGTAGAGTGATTGGGACACGTTGGGAGGTATAGTGTTCTAGGTGAATACAGAGTGATTGCTAATTGATATTGCTTGTTTGTTTGCTTTTGCGTATGGCTCTTTTTGGGCCTGATATGCAATAATATGGTCATATATCCCATTGCGATTCCATATAGGCCTATTGCCTTTGTTTTTGACACCCTTTTAGGGATCCTTGGGATGAACTGTAATTCACAATACTGGAGGATCGTAGGGATCATGGAATTGTATCTCTCTACCTACTGCTTGTTAATAGCGTCTTCAACATAACTTACATCTGCCTTAACAGCAGTGGGTGTTCTACTAGATTTATTAAGCCCTCATATTTCTCTTTTTGCTATATATGACTATGATACTATGATTGTTTCCATGTTGGTTACTTTATGGTTACTATTGTCACTTTTTTTATATATAACCTGCCTCTGTGGCTATCAGTGCAGCCTCAGTGCTTTCCCGGGAGGGCCTTGGCCTGGTTAGTGCCTGTGTGGATGAGGTTTGGGTAGGAGTCATGGACCTGGTCACGCATCAAATGTTTTTAATATGGCGGAAATTCAATTACTGATGCTTTTTCACTTGGTCTCTATCATAGTATGCTGTGAGTATTATGATTCTGACATTTATATAACAATATTGTCTACAACTGTCATAATTATTGTATGATTGTAATATATGTGTTTCAGTCCTTAGATGCCATGTGTCTTATGTACAGAGTTTTTTGACCCTGAAGAAGGAGTAAAGTTACTCTAAAACGTGTTGGATGCTACCTAGGAACTGTTGGTTATGTGTTAGAGAAGACACTAGTAGCTTGTGATGAGGCAGAACTTGGTTTACTTGTGTGGCTTAAGTTGCAAACATACAAAACGTTTCAGCAGACTGTAACAGCAGACATCTTGGTTATGAAGAGAGAGAGAAAAGAAAAAGAAAAAGAACCAACAAGTTTTACAGATATGCACAACTGGTAACCTTAGTGTACAGTGCCATCTACTGGTCAAGTGATATTAACACACAATACTGTATATAGTACATGCTGTTGCATCCCCAACAGGAACTCTGTTATGTCGACACAATTTTGTTTGGTATCATTGTAATTATTGAATGTAAAATCGCCTATTCAATGTTTTATGGCTCTCACTCATCTATGTCTAATAACATGTAACTTTTATACATTCTGGTGATGCCTATAAAGTCCCATGTAGGGGGGTTGTTTTCTCATATACAATTTTGCACTTTAGGGATGTTTGGCATCCAGTAGATATACCTCAGGTTCACCTTTTTTATATATATGTGAATACCCCTCTATTGTACAGCGCTGAGCAAACCCTTTGGCGCTATATAAACTAGATGTAATAATAATAATAATAATAATACAGAGTGATTCGAATATATACAGTGAAATTCAATAATTCCCCTTTTTAACAGATAATACACTATATGCGCTTTCATATTTTTTGCATGAGGAGCCAATACTCTATGAAAGGAGGAGCACACTGTTTTTGTCGTACACAAATAGGATATATAATTATTCACAGTGAGAACCTTGGAAGAATGGAAGGACTTATAGTATGAATTTCCACATATTATGATGAAGGACTTATGACTCTATACTATTTTTTTTTGACAGTTTTTGATGCTATGGCCATTTAAAATGGCATGTGCTAGATTTAAAAATGCCTGCTGCCCATTTCAGAAACATTACTAACTTATGTGGAAGATTCAGGTAGTTCTTAATAGCGCCAACTTTACAAAGTAGTGCTATTAATGCACCAAATGCAATAATATTTTCCTCCAGTATATATATAACAAAATTGAAGCTAATTAGAACCATCTCTAACTTAGTGTACAGAGACAGGCAGTGTGTCTCTCCTGTACGCAGTGTAGCAGAGCATATTTGCTACCCTCTACCTGTCACTGGTTGCTAGAGGGAAGCCTTTGGCTTCATAGCAACCAGTGACATTGCACCGGGTGGACCCTGATGGGGGAAGCTGTATTTTACAGCAGGCAGTAAGAAGATTCTATAGTCAGTAGCAGTCTAACTTTTGGCTAAGGATCCACCTGCTGCTTTCCCTAGTGTCTCAGCTTCCCCATAAGGCTCCACTCTGTATGGATGCTCCGATCTCAGTGTGCCTCCACACTCGATGTGTGCTCCCGATTCATGTACCTCTCTACAATACTGTCTACACAACATCATATACCAGTTGCCTGAACCAACATTTGTCATATGGAGACAAATTGGAATTCAAGCGTGTCTTAGACAATCTTTATTAATTCCCATGATAGTGTTCTAGGTGTATATAGAGTGTAATATAACTGTAGCGCCCTCTAGGAGTGCTAGAGAGTTAAATTTAGTTTGGCTCACAATAGTGAAGTGAGCATGTCTGATTGGGTTACTTTAGGTCAGACTGGAGGGCTCTACAAGTCTGTCACCTCCCCATGGTTCTGGAGTCTTCTATAAGATTCAAGAAACTAGTGGGCAGAGGGGTGGAAACTAAATCTGCATATTCATAGGAGTCTGACCAATCCCAGGAAGGAGGCCTGGCAGTGTGGTAGACATGCCCATAAATATGAGAGAGCCTAGCCAGCAGCAGTAGTCTGGTGATTGGGTGTAGGATGGAGTGTAGAGGACCGTGAGGCCTGGGAGGGAATGCCAGGGAAGGGGGGCTCTGCCTCCAGGCTGGAGCTGAGATGGGAACTGCACCACAAGACCTATCCAGAGGGTACCCTATTCAGCATGGAAAACTTGCACAGATACAAGGCCTGAATGAGCAGTCTTATGCAAACCCATAGGATACAACAGACTGAGTGAGTCTCTCTACACCCCCAGGGCTTACAAGGGCTGCCAGGTGCAATACCCAGGAAGTTCTCCATGGGACAGTGCTAAGGACTGTTCTGGAATCCCTTTCTCTGGGATACTCTTCAAGGCAGCCAGGTGGGTGAGTAGTTTCCAGCTGGGGTCTGAAGCGTTTCATTCAATTGGAACAAGTGCTTCTTAAAGAGACTTTGTAACTGATCAGTTAAGAGACTGATGCAAGTCCAGAGGGAGTAGAGTTCAGGATCTTTCCTTTTTGTACAGAAATCAAAAGTTTGTCCTCAAGTGAAGTTGGGCATCTCATATACTCTTAGACCCTATCCAAGTTGTTTAGGCCAAATAAAACAATAAAAACAAAGCTTTGGACCAGTTCCGGACTCTGAATGGAATTTGGAAAATATGTGTTGCCTTGCTGTGTAGCTATAGAGGGACCTGAAAACTCAGTGGCTCCTAAAGGGGTAGCGCTACATAACAATGCCCACTGATTAGGACATGTTGGAAGGTTGAGTGTTCTAGGTGTATATAGAGTGTAATATAATTATGTCCGGTGACTATGACATGTTAGGTGGTATAGTGTTCTAGGTATATACAGAACATAACATAATTATGTCCAGTGATTATGACATGTTAGGTGGTAGAGTGTTCTAAGTATATACAGTATAGAACATTACATAATTATGTCCAGTGATTAAGATGTTTGGAAGTATAATGTTCTAGGTGTATATAGAACATAACATACTTATGTCCAGTGATTATGACATGCTAGGTGGTATAGTGTTCTAGGTACATATAGAACATAACATAATTATGCCCAGTGATTATGACATGTTAGGTGGTAGCGTGTTCTAAGTATATACAGTATAGAACATTACATAATTATGCCCAGTGATTAAGATGTTTAGAGGTATAATGTTCTAGGTGTATATAGAACATAACATACTTATGTCCATTGATTATAGCATGATAGGTGGTATAGTGTTCTAGGTATATATAGAACATAACACAATTATGTCCATTGATTATGACATGTTAGGTGGTATAGTGTTCTAGGTATATATAGAACATAACATAATTATGTCCATTGATTATGACATGTTAGGTGGTATAGTGTTCTAGGTATATATAGAACATTACATAATTATGTCCAGTGATCAGGACATGTGGGGAGATATAGTGATGTAAGTGTGTAATGAATCTAGTACTGTATAATGATTGCATCCCACGATCAGGACATTTTGGAGGTGTATTGTGCTAGGTCCTGTATGCATTGTAATATGATGAATTTTGGCCATGTTTGGGAAGCAGTCCTCGCTTCTATATTTAGATATCTCCAAACACAAACTACAGAGAAGAGATATAACTCAGCATCTGAAGACGACAAAACAGATACAAACCCCCTAAACCAGCAGTCAAGTTATACAGTGGTGTAATTCATGGTTTGACTTTTAGCTTTCACACTATATACAGCCCAGTGCATGACGTACACCATGGCTATTAAAGGAGCAGTGTTCAGGCCCCAGTCTGAAAATCCACTCAAAGGAAAACAGAGTCCAGCAATCAAGCATGACATTTGTATCGCTCTTCTGACGGATTCGCAGCTCCGGCTTATGTTGCTAAGCGGTAAAAGAAATATTACTTCTGGAAGTGTGTCAGCGCCAGAGAAAACAGAGTACAACATGGAGGCTGTTATTGCTGGCTTCTCACTGTACAAATGCTAGTTGCCGGACTGCTACGCGTCTTCTCCGACTTCGGCATTAGAAGCCATGGAGCCTGAACAATGGTGCTTTTAAGGGTTCATGTACACTGCAGATGATAAACTGACGTTCAGGAGCTGTTCTGCGTTTTTTTTCAGCAGCCCCTGAACTCTCCCTAATGGTTTCCTATGTGTCCATGTACACATCTTTGTTTACAAGCAGTTGAGTTTACAGTCTTTTTTTGAATGCACCAAACTTGTGTTCAGGAGTAGATTTTACTGGCGTTTCAAATGCCAAATGCGTGTAAATGCTTGTAAACACGGTTAACCACATTTATAAGCGTTTGCGTTTAGAAGCATTTTTTAACCCTTTGAGGACCATAAGATTACGGAACGCCAAAAGAATAATTTTTTTGTTTTTAAAGTTCGTACACTTCAGTTGCTGTAACTAAGCCATTTCATGAAATAATTGGCAAAAAGCTAGATCCATTTGTTGATAAGAACTAATATTTTGACTCAAACCAAAAAAAAAAAGTATTTTAAGTTGTTAATCAGATGATACAGGCAATTAAAAACATGGGACAAATACGTCCCTTGGTCCTCGAAGGGTTAACTGTTCCATGTCCAGATGCTGTCCAGAGCCTTTTGTCATCATCAGAAATGCATGCAAAGTGTTTTCCATGTATTCAAATGGACATAGTACACCAGCGCAGTCAGTTCCAGGTTTTGCGTGAAGGAAAAAATGGTAGAACGTGCTGCATTATGCTCATGATGGGATTCATAGTGAATACAACCAGAAAAGACAGGTCATCTCAACACATTAATGGTGTGAACCTCCTGCGCTCAAAACAAACAAAAAATATATAAACCAAGAGAAGCTGCTAACATTAAATCATATACCAATGAATATGTGAACTAATAAATAAATAAAATGTAGCGCTACTCATATAAATATTTACTGTGTATAAAACCCATATATTTATATATATTTATTTATATATTCCTGTAGATGCACTAATATATTTTTTTGGAATTGATTATATATTATATATTTCCAATAGTTGGAAATATTGATTTATTTATTTTTTATTTTCATCACTGTTACTGTTGAAATTTGTTTTTGGGTTCACTGATCACTGGATGATATTTATTTGTGAAAATTTCATTTAAAAGGGCACGGTATTGGTATTATTATTATATGATGTATTACATGATAAGTTATATATTATTATAATTATGATTTGATACACATATTGTTGATTTTATACACGGTAAATATTTATATGAGTAGCGCTACATTTTATTTATTTATCATCTCAACACATACTGCTCTCTCTGCTTCTGCTCTCTCAATTTATCTCAAAATGTCTGAAATAGTAAATTTTTTACTGTTTTTCAGTGCATTCTGGGCATTTTGGAAGGTCTCCTGAGGTTATCTTTTAAAAATGCTTCTAAACGCAAACGCGGTATGCAAATGTGGCTAAACTGACGTTAACCTATGTTTTCCAGCAGTCAGTTTCCATCGTTCAGAAGAGTTTTCCAAACACCCCGTGTACATGAGCCCTAAGGCGTTCTGATTTTCTTATTTCTGGACAGTGGCTCAGAAAGCGTTGCAGCCAATAGGCTACCATAAAAGCCAGGCAACTAGCATTTTGTGAAGGTCAGCAATGGCTGCTTTCCTGCTTCTTGCAATAAAGGTTTATTTTAACACAAGCAACAGGTTCTCTTTATTGCCCCCTTTCCAGCATTACAAGGGCAGCATTCTGTTGTCCTATTCAACTGTTCTAGTCCCAGGCTTTATAGGACTGAGGACTCTCTCTGTCCCAATGTGACATCCCCATATGGACAATTACCAAACACAAACATTTAATGTGAGGAAGGGGGGTGCGTTATATATGTCTCCATCCCCAAAATACCATTCCCAGCAGCAGAAGAGACTATGTGCGCTGTGTTGGTGTGTGCTGGAAAAAGTAGGAAATGTCGCAATTTTTTACAGGGCATTCCAGTGTGCTGGCACTCATAGAGTTAAATGAACTGTCACATTTAATAAAGTTTGAGAAAAAGTCTTGTGCGCAATGTACACCAGCATGCACGCGTCATGTACTCATTAACACGGGTTTGTTGGTGTAAATGGAGCCTTAATATAAGCTTTCTCTGACTTCTCTAGCTGCTTGTAATTCGAAATAATTTGTTCTCATAAATCCTGAAAGATCACAACTAAGACTCTAAGGTGGCTGCAGTCAGTTTCTAACAGATCAGAAACATTAGCTGTACATTTACATTAAAAAGAGTTAAAAAGATGCAGAGATACCATTGTAATACAAAGTAATAGGGGACAAAAATAGATGTTTGCACCTCTGTTGTGAACTTTGAAGGTTCATTTTTCCACAATGTCTATAGCTACAGAGGTAAATTAGGGTTTGTTGTAAAGTGCTTGTATTGCTTATTCAATATCGACATACTGTAGTAAGCATAGGCTGGGTACAGGTTCATTTTAACCAGGGATAGACAGGGATTTTACACAGTCCCGGCTGCAGCAGTTAGGACTGTTTACATTTGTAGAGCAGTGATGGGTTTTCAGGGGGAAATTTACACCCACCCAACTATTTCTACAGCCTGCCGAAAGTAGCAGTATACCCCCACCCCCCTCCTCCCGCCTGACTACCTCGGTCATATATTGACAAGCACCAGAAGATTATAGCTGCTGGGGTATGTGGGGGGGGGGGATGGGGCTGGGGGAGAGGACTTCATATACCCACTCCTTTTCATTTTTCTCGCCATTCATCATCTCAAACAAGCCGCAGCTGTTGCAATGACGATGCTCCATGTGGGTGTTTTTCATACATTGTTGGAGAAGAACAGATCAGAGACGTCGGAAATCTGCTGGCCCGTTCTTCCAGAAATAGTGTTTTTGCTACTTGCGTAACAATGTCCTCTTTACTTCTCCTGATAACACATTTCCCTCCGAAATAGAGAAAAGTTTCCTTTTTGAGATAAAGAATTTGTATTGTCTGCAAAAACAAGATCTATGAAGTCGGATGAATGTACATGCGTTTATTTATGTGAATATAGAGGGGGTTATTTTATTGACAAGCAGCTATAGAACATTTTTCACATTTTTCTTCTAAAAACAACCACACTGACAGCTAAATACACTCCAGCTGTGCTATGTGACTGCATGATCCTATTATTATTAGAAGTATTATTTGTATTTATATTGCAACAAAAATGTGCGCAGCACTTGACACATTGTACATGTACATCAGTCCTTGCCCCCCTTACAATCTTAGGTCCCTATCTTACTTGCATATACACACACAGGAGCCAATTAAGCTACAACATATATTTGGAGTGTAGGAGGAAACCGGAGTACCTGGAGGAAACCTATACAAGCACAGGGAGAACATGTAGACTCCATGCAGATAGTGTTCTTACCGAAATTCAGGGCCAATCAGTACATTATTAGCATTTCTGTTGTGACTCTCAAACCCATCTTTTTCATTTGTACAAAATGAAGAAAAAATGTGTTTAAAAACATCTGCCTTCTCCTTCTCACACATGACCAACTTCTCTTGTTTTCTTTTATGGGGACCAAATGTTCTGCCATTACCTTTTCACTGTGAATGAGCCCAACTCTGGGAAATTCTAAAATTCCCCCTTGCAATGGGGCTGCGCCAACAGTGCAAGTGTTAACTGCTTGTATGGGTCTAGGGGACATCGAAAAAGATGATTTACTTCTTTTCCCCAGTTCCTCTGTGCTGTTAGATTAGCTTCACTGCAAGGGAGGATTTTGAAGGTGGGCTTTAAAGATGTAGCAATATGTTTTTCATATTCTATTTTAGCTGCTTTGAGCTCAGAGAAAGTGGGGTGAACAAAGTTGTCCATCAGACGGAAGCAGGGGCGGACTGACAACTCATGGGGCCCCCGGGCAATAGGGGATCATGGGGCCCCTGTGTCCTTTCCCAAACTCAAAAAAGCCTATGAAAAAGGTACCAGGGCATCTCATGGGGCCCCCTACTGACCCCGGGCCCTCGGGCAGTGCCCGAGTTTCCAAATGGTCAGTCCGCCCCTGGACGGAAGACATCTAAGGGCCATAAAAGTTCTGTGGGAGCAATCTCTGGACAATATCTGCTGGATATTGCAGCAACAGCTGGTTTTTGGTTATTTTATCTTTTGCCTATTTAATTCTATCTTGTTTATGGCTGGAGTTCTGCCTTAAAGCAAACCTCTGCATTGGCCATTCAGGGCAAAGGAACAGGTTCACATTAATCCTCTCCCCAGTAGCATATTCTTAGCTTTCCTTCATCCCCCTGCTGCTACATCCAGCACCAGGACCCAAAGTAAACCCCTGGTACCTCCAGGTATGGAAGATCCATTGAGCACTCCCCTTTCCAACAGCCAAACACAGCACTGAGGGAGCAAAAGAAAGGTAAATGCATGCTGCTGGGAAAGTAGAAGGTATTATAGTGAACCTGTTGCCAGGAAGTGGCATAGTTCATCCAACTTTCTTGGATTAGAAAGAGGGTCACGTTTTAGCGAAAAGTATGTAGACTAAGGACACACTCTTGCCACATCCATTACTCAATGTCCATAAGGAGTGTGCTAAAACCTATTGGTTAAGGCAGAACTAAACTCTCTCAATCAACATTAACCCTTTTTAATATATTTATAAACGATATAGGGTCTGAGAGTAAAAGTACCTTTTCAGTGTTTTCAGATGACACCAAGCTAAGCAATGGATTAATGTCCTTACAGGAAATCTCCATCTTACAAGCCGACCTCAATGCACTGTGTAATTGGGCAACTATGTGGCAAATGAGGGTTAATGTTGATAAATGTAAAGTTATGCACTTGGGGCTAAAAATATTCAAACATCTTACTAGGAGGATAATAGCTGGGTGAATCAATGGTGGAGAAGGATCTGGGAGTTCTGGTAGATCACAAGCTTAATAATGGCATGCAATGCCAAGCTGCGGTTTGTAAAGCGAGGAAAATCCTCTCTTGTATTAAAAGAGGTATATACTCCAGAGAGAGATATCATATTACCCCGGTACAAATCATTAGTAATACCTCATCTGGAATATGCAGTTCAGTTTTGGGTACCAATTCACAAAACATTGGGGAACTGGAGAAAGTACAGAGAAGGGCAACCAAACTGATAAGAAGCATGGAGGAGCTCAGCTATGAGGAAAGATTAGAGGAACTGATCGGTTGATCTTTTCCTCCCCTTCTCCCCCCTCTTCTGTGGGAGTCACTCCCTGACGTTCTGGCAGGGTCTAGACTGGGTGCCTGGAGCTTCCCTCACTCCTCCTGGTCCCCCTTCCTGTGGTTTATCCGCATTTGGGCGGACAGTCATCAGCATAGGTAATAATTTTTTGTTTGTTTGTATTATGGTTATTGGATTCAATCATGGCTAAAAAAGTTGTAAGTGATTTTCAATCGCATGTTTTTAGTCTTGTTTATATACTTGGATGTATTCATTACTATAAAAGTTGTAAATGATTTTCAATTGCCATAGACTGTTATAGGTCTGTTTATGGTTTTTTATATATTTGCTCTTCTCTCCCCCATATGTAAACCCCTGAAGAAGCCTATTTGGCAAAACGGGTTGGAATTTACCACTTTCCAAATTCAAATCAGCTTATCACGCAGGGGCGGACTGACAACTCATGGAGCCCCCGGGCAATAGGGGACCATGGGGCCCCTGTGTCCTTGCCCACACTCAAAAAACCCTATAAAAAAGGTACCAGGGGCTTTTCATGGGCCCCCTACTGACCCCGGGCCGTCAAGCAGTGCCCGAGTGCTCGAATGGTCAGTCCGCCCGTTATCAAGCATATCCATGATTCCATTCCATTTTGTATTTTCAAGGAAGGTGGTTTTGGGGTAGTTTATATTTAAAAGCTGTTTTTATCCAAACTGTCTCAATGGTAGACAATATGTCATTGTGCTTTCACATTTTTTAGATAAAGTGTTACCAGAAGCGGTAACCCCGAGCTATACTCGGTAATACACTGCACCATTGCTCAGGGATCCCTCGAGCACTTACCTTGTCCTGCGCTCCCGCGATGTCCCCCCTGCAGTGTCCCCGGCAATGTCCTCCAGCCGATGCCGGCATCTGTCTTCTGGGATCTGTTCCCTGCAACGTCAGGACGTACGGGGACGGACCGGTGGGAAATTTAAAAATGTGAAAAAGTGACATTCACTCCATACACTAAAATCTCATAGTAAAACATTCCTGTATCAAACCATTTCACATACATTTTGTCCCGAGTGCTTTGTCCTGTGCCCTGCCTGCATTTTACTGTTCTTTCTGCCTGGAAACTGAGAAAAGTCCATGGCGTCCAAAAAGCGTCCCTTTAGATCAAAAGCGGTTTTAGACCAGCTAGAGAACAGTGATAGTAAATTAGAATCACTTGCAGAATTAAGTGATAATGATTCGTGAGGAAATTTGTCATTAGCCACTGAAAACGATTCTGCGACTTTGCTCAGCGATGTGCGAACTTGGCGCTTTATTTCATATTTCAGTGTTTTTGCTTTGATTACATTACTGAATTAAATGTATTATTATTATATTATTATTTTTTATGATTATTTATTATATTATAATTTATGATCTCGTGTTTCAAATTTTATCAAACCCGGGATGTTTACTAGACTCTTGTTCGGACAGATTTCAGTGAGTTATTCCTAAGAATTACAGGCCTACAATAAAAAAACAACATATTTCCATGCAAAAAAAATGTACCGCTTTGAGCACAGAAATATTGACATAATCAGACCGCTAGGGAGGTTAAATAATTTTTGATAAGTCTGTTTGGGATGTGGTGGAGATGGATCAACTATAGCCTTCTTCTATAATGAATTAAATAGTGTTTTCAGTTTGTGGTGCTCAGATACAGTTTAGTTCCATTTTAAATCTACAAATTCTTTTTTAAACATTACTTTTGATTTGTAATGACTTTTTAAAATGACGAATTCAAACATTTATAGGTTGGATTATTAGTTTAACATACTTTTGATAGTTAAAAAATACATTTTTCTATTCGAGCAAAATGAAGGACAATGAAGAAGTATGATGGACAGAGGCATTGGGTTCCAAAAGAGGGACAGTTCCTCCAGACAAGAACTATGGAAATGGCCATTGTGGTACCGATGATGGCAGTGAATGCACAGCAAGAGCTGAATGAGATAGTTAATGGCAAATTCAAACTGAGAGTAAAAAATAGCCTTGGCAAACACAGCACACTAAACCATATCTGTGTATATCACAAGTCACAGCTAAGCCTAGGGAAAGAGTAACAGTTACGTTTACTCTCACAACTAACACATTACCGTTCCTGAAAACAAGGTTGATGGAAGAGCAGCCTACGGCCAGAGATGACACAGCCCATAAAATACTCATAGCCCACCTGTCAGGTATGAGAGTTGCTAAATTGTTGGCCTGATGAACGGTGAGGTGTGCCAAGGAATGAAAGGAAAATGGAAACCTGGAACAGCAGACACAACCTACTGTAGATCTATAACACTGTGGACAAGTGTCATTTTCAGTAGAGTCCACACACAGATGAACCAACATGATAACCAATAAAAGGAACTGAAAACGAATTCTTTACTCAAGAACCATTCAGACTTCACTCAACTCCAAAGAATTATAGAGGCTTTTTACAGGAGTTGCAGATACACATTCAGAGAATTGGGTTGGGTAGCAGGTAGAAAGAAACACAACAAATTGGTGGGGACGGGGTCACGGGTTTGGTGTAGGTCTACAGGTGTACTTACATAAGGGTCTTTAACACAAAGCCAATTGTATTCAAAACTTGTCTCATTTTAATTAGTGATGAGCGGACTAATTTTCCTAAACTGGGATTTTCATTGATCTGAACACCACCGGGTGAACCAATCCACTCCTTGAACTGATAAAGAGATGAGGTTGAGGGAATCTGTCCACGTTCAGTTCCTGAACAGTTTCCAAACATTGCTTACAGTTTGAGGTTCACAAGCTTTGCAAAAAACCCTTTTATTGTGTACGAGAATGTCCATTCTGGCTGATTGTAGAGCTAATAACCAAGCTACTGTCAAACAAAAGGCATGGGAAGCCCCTGTCCTGAGGGACATGTACAAATGCCAAAAGTAAAAGCATATTTTAGCACAGTATCCTTCCCTATCATAATTGTCAACTCTCCCTAATAACAACACACTGACAATATGGCTGTTGTGAGCCCTCCATTTTTTGTGAGGGGGCTGGGTTATCTATTCCTGAAGATTATTGGCTCTCAGGACTCAGCTGACCAGGGGGAAAGCCTATGCATTGCATTATTGTTCTTACATTGTATTTCTGGTTGCAAACCTGTGAAGATTCTGACAACAGTTTGTGATTTGCAAACCCTGGGGATTCAGTGCAAACCCATAACAGTGGTGAACCCAAACCTCATCCCTACAAAGGGGTTCTTTGGTCCACACTAGAACATTCCTGTTGCAAGGCATTGACATCCTGGAAATGACTCTACAGATTTTCATCTATTTTCTGAAATAATTTCCCAGTTTTCAGCATTGTGTTTAATAAATGGACCCATGAAGCAGATCACAGGGACAAATTGGCAAGTCAATGGCAGATTAAATTCTAAATATGACCTTGCAGTGGGTTTTCCTGATCGATTGCTAGGCCTCTCTTCTCTGTAGGAAATGTTTTCCGAGGACAATTTCATCAGATGGACAAAGCTCCACTTTGCTTTAATTAGTCTATTATAAACACAACACTTTTCTCACTCCAATTTTAAAATAAAAGAGGTTATACGAAGTGGTATCAAAAAGTTTCAAGACTAGCTCTGTTTAAATACTTTATTTATTTATTTATCTATGTTTACACACTTTCACCTTCAAAATAGTCCCCTTGCACAGCAATACAGAGCTCCCAGCAGTCCTGCCACTTCTGGAGTGTGTCCTGGAAGTCTTCTTTTTGAAGCGTGTCAAGCACCTTCTGCTATTTGCGTTGGGTCTCCGCAATGTTGTCAAAATGGCAACCTTTGAGCTGGATCTTCATCTTTGCGAAGAGGGCAAAGTCTGCAGGAGCCAAATCTGGCGAGTAGGATGGGTGCCAAAGTGAGATCATTGCAGCCCGGGGACTATCTTGGCAGCAACACGACTCATGTTCAAATCACAGATGAGGATTGCCTGGACTGTTCGGTATGATACACCAACAATGGCAGCAATGTTGTGGATTGTTCTCCGATGATCAACATGCACAAGTTGCAAAATGGTTTCAACATTTTCAAATTTTTAGGGGTTGAACTTGCTGAAAGTCTTCCTGATCGCTTGTTGTCTTCCAGTGATGTTTTTCCACTCTTGAAGCACGCATGCCACTCAAAACACCTCAAACAATTTATTGCAGCATCGCCGTAAAACTTGCTGAACCATGTTGAATGTCTTTGTAGAAGATTGCCCAGTTTCATGCAGAACTTCACATTTGCTCTTTTTTCTTGCTGTCTATGATGAAATAGCAGACGTGGTAATGCACATGGACAGAATAGCACCAGTTGCACAGTTCCCAATGTACACAGGACAATGTCTTTTGGCACACTGACTTACAGAAGTCGGTGCTCCCTATGTGTGTACAACCTTGTGCTGCCGTCTGTTTGGCGTGTTACAAAACTAGTCTCTAAACTCTTTGATATCACCTTGTACTTACCTGTGCAACAATATTATTATTACTATACAGGATTTATATAGCGCCAACAGTTTGCTCAGCGCTTTACAATATAACGGGAGACAATACAGCAATAATACAGTTCAATACAAGAGGGTTAGGAGGGCCCTGCTCCTTGGAGCTTACAATCTAAGAGGGAGGGGCTAGTGGTACAAAAGGTAATAACTGTGGGGGATGGACTGGTAGAAGGAATAGAAGATTCCGTTATTAGCTGAAGGCAGGATAGGCTTCCCTGAAGAGGTAGGTTTTCAGAGATCGCCTAAAAGTGAGCAGACTTGGCGATAGTCTGATAGATTGGGGTAGAGAGTTCCAGAGGATGGGGGAAGCTGTGGAGAAGTCCTGGAGATGAGCATGGGAGGAGGAGACAACGGAGCTAGAGAGCAGGAGGTCCTGCGAAGAGCGGAGAGGACGGTTTGGGTGATATTTGGAGACAAGATTGGTGATGTAATTTGGGGCAGAGTTATAAATGGTTTTATATGTTATTGTTAATGTTTTAATTTTATCCATTGGGCAATGGGAAGCCAGTGGAGGGATTGGCAGAGAGGGGTGGCAGATTTGAAACAGTTAGTAAGGTGGATGAGTCTGGCAGCAGCATTCATGATAGACTGAAGAGGGGATAGCCTGCGATGATGTAGGCCAATGAGGAGGGAGTTACAATAGTCAAGTCGAGAGATAACCAGGGAGGGAATAAGTTGCTTAGTGGTTAAGAATGGGCGTATCTTGGAGATGTTGCGGAGGTGAAGTCTACAAGTATTGGACAGCGATTGGATTTGGGGCTGAAAGGACAGATGGGAATCTAGGATTACACCTAGTACCCTGGCATGAGGGGAGGGACTGATGGTTGCCTCCGTTTCTGGAAGTACCCCACTGGCATGGTCTGCTTCTCCTTCCTCCAGGTGCCTCCTAAGTAGGTCTCACGGTAGTCAAAGCCACAGGAGTTTGGCTGACAGCAGCAAGATCTTATGGCTCTGCTGCCCACAGTTTCTTTTGTAAGACCAGGAAGTGAGGAAACTGTCATTGCAGCCGGAACAGGGCTGGATCAGTGATAAGAGCCATGTAGGTGTTAGCAGAGGTGGGTAAGCAGAACAGGTAACAGGGCATTTTTTACCCTAATGCAGTGAAGGCCCATAAAGCAGTATTCCCCAAAAGCAAACATTTATTATGTTGCAGCTTACCAATTCTTTGAGGTGGTGCCTGCATTTGTTTTCTTTTCTTCTATTCTCATCTGGTGATCCAGCCATTTGTTAGCATGTTTAAATCTGCTGGCACATCTAACAACCCCCACAACTGATAATGCTGCTGTCTGCTGTGCCCTCTGTGCTCCTTCATCCAGAGTAGAAGCACTCTAATACAGGAGGTGTATTACTGGCCAGGTCACTGGTTGAAACAGAGAAAAAAAATCCTAAGAAAAGAAAACTGATGCAGCCACCACATCTATTGTTTGGTAAGCTGCCATATATTACATTTTTGATTTTGGGTTCAATACTCCTTTAGGTCAAAATAAACTTTTTGACTTTAAAACCACTTTAAGCTGGCTATACAACAATAGAATTTCAGCAAGATGCGTTGAATGGCAGGTACAGACAACTTCAATGAATGAGTTGTGATGGGGTCACTGGGGATGGAGGACCTCAGCTCTGAGGATAGATCACATAGAATACAGTTATTCACTCTGGAGAAGAGGTGGTTAAGAGACATACAGTTGCAAGAAAAAGTATGTGAACCCCTTGGGATTACGTGGAGTTTTGCATGAATTGGGCATAAAATGTGCTCTGAACGTCATCTAGGTCACAACAATAGAACACAGTCTGCTGAACATAATACTACACAAACATTAGATGTTGCCATGGTTTAATTGCACATAACATGTAAACATTCACAGTGCAGGGAGGAAAAAGTATGTGAACCTTTGGACTAATAACTGGTTGACCCTCCTTTGGCAGCAATAACCTCAACCAAACATTTCCTGTAGTTGCAGATCAGACCTGCACAATGATCTGGAGTAATTTTGGACCACTCCTCTTCACAAAACTGTTTCAGTGTAACAATATTCTTGGGATGTCTGGTGTGAATCGCTCTCTTAAGGTCATGCCACAGCATTTCAATCGGGTTGAGGTCAGGACTCTGACTGGGCCACTCCAGAAGGCGTATTCTGTGCTGCTGCAGCCATTGTTTTGTTGAATTACTTGTATGCTTTGGGTCATTGTCCTGTTGCATCACCCATCCTCTGCGGAGCTTCAGTTGGCGGACAGATGGTCGTACCTTTCCTGCAAAATGTCTTGATAAACTCTGGAATTCATTTTCCCAACAATGACAACAATCCGTCCAGGCCCTGAGGCAGCAAAGCAGCCCCAAACCATGATGCTCCCTCCGCCATGTTTCACAGTGGGGATGAGGTTTTGATGTTGGTGTGATGTGCCTTTTTTTCTCCACACATAGTGTTGTGTGTTCTTCCCAAACAACTCAATGTTGGTTTCATCTGTCCACAGTATATTTTGCCAGTAGTGCTGTAGAACATCCAGGTGCTCTTTTGCAAACTTCAAACGTGCTGCAATATTCTTTTTGGACAGCAATGGCTTCCTCCGTGGTGTCCTCCCATGTACTCCATTCTTGTTTAATGTTTTCCTTATTGTAGATGTGTCAACAAAAATGTTAGCATGTGCCAGAGATTTCTGTAGGTCTTTAGCTGACACTCTGGGATTCTTCTTTACCTCATGCAGCATTCTGCGCTGTGCTCTTGCAGTCATTTTTACAGGACAACCACGCCTAGGGAGAGTAGCAACAGTGCTAAACTTTCTCCATTTGTAGACAGTCTGTCTTACCGTGGACAAATGAACATCAAGGGTTTTGGAGATACTTTTGTAACCCTTTCCAGCTTCATGCAAGTCAACAATTCTTGATCGTAGGTCTTCTGAGAGCTCTTTTCTGCGAGGCATGGTTCACATCAGACAGTGCTTCTTGAAACCAGTAAACCCACAACAGGTGTGTGTGTTTTTTAAGGGCAGGACAGCTGTCAGCAACACATCCAATATCATCACACTGATTGGAGTCAAGGTTGGCTCACTCCTGGCTCCAATTAGCTCTGGGAGAAGTCATTAAGCTAGGGCCTCACATACTTTTTCCTCCCTGCACTGTGAATGTTTACATGTTATGTGCAATTAAACCATGGCAACATCTAATGTTTGTGTAGTATTATGTTCAGCAGACTGTGTTCTTCTATTGTTGCGACTTAGATGACGTTCAGAGCACATTTTATGCACAATTCATGCAAAACCCCACGTAATCCCAAGGGGTTCACATACTTTTTCTTGCAACTGTATGATTGTACAAATATCAAGGGTGACTTCAGGAACTGTAATAAACTGTTCACTCTAAGGACACACAGCCACAATTTGAGGTTGGAAGAAAAGAGGTTTAAACACCTTAGACTCCGGAAATTGTTCTTTACTGTTAGAGCAGTAAAAGAGGTGGGTACAGTACTACTGGCAAAAACTTCCAAAAACTTTGGAATGTCTACATCAGGAAGCAGAATATACAGGACTATGGGAATTGTAAAGAATAATAATCACACACATGTAAGTTAAACTGGATGGACCTGTGTTGTTTTTCCAACCTTATAAACTCTGTAACTAATTTCATTAGAAAAAAATTTTTTTTCAAACATTTTTTAGATTTTCTTTTAGTTGATGGGTTCATTTTCAACTGTTGTGATGAGGAAAATTGAAGGAGAAAGATGGAAATGTTTGCTTGAAATAAATTCTGTGAATTTGGTTTTCATTAGGGAAAAATGTTTAAAAATTAAAAAAAAAGTTATTGTAATATGCATTTGCATCCTAAAATAGAAATTCGAATTTACATTATAAAAATAGACCCGCCCCCCTGCTATAAATAATTAAAAAATAGCTCAAATTAGGTCAAATAGTATTAGGAAAGCAGCTGCCACCCAACTGTGCAATCATTCCACTGTGTTAATGAATCTAAATCAAATACTGGTCAAACACTTCCAATATGACATAAAAAATCAAATATCATATAACCGTATACTATAATCCTTTATCCTAAACAGATCCCCCCCAATATTCAGTTTCCTTTTGTGAATGTGCAAAAAAAATATATATATAGCTCTTAAAACATAGAAAACAAAAACCTGTGTAGTGCAATGTATGAGTCCCATACACCAACCAATCTTCGAGCAATCTTCAATCGATATATTAATTCTTGCCAGAACAGCAATATGACTTTCTTCAGCGTGAACAAACAGCACCATGCCCTTCACCGCACCTCATGGGTATTTCTCACCTTATACTGCTAGTTTATTTCCATAAGCAAGTTCAAATTCCACTCACATGTTAAAAAGTTCATAGAGGCATGTCACAGGCTATTATCATACTCGACTTTCCAAAATGGCGTCTAAGCTTTGCCCAGCGTGATGAGGTCACTGCCCGCCTGACACGTTGTGAATCAGTTGGCTTTCTCAAAAGCTCCGAAGCCTCTACGTCTTCAGAAAACCAACCAGTGTTCCCTTTCCTCAGACCCACACTGACACCAGTAGGTAGCAAAGCCCCCAACATCTCTCAATGTCTATACTCACAAGCCCAAGGGCAGAATGATAGCCTCCTTCCAATCTTCCAAGTAATGCCCTCCAGTAATACCAGTCAGATCTTTGGTAGACAGCTCCCCTCCATCAGCCTACTGTAGGACCAGGGTCACTTTTTCTTAATTCAGGCCCTCAGGTCGCCCACCTGAGGCCGCATGGCAACAAGAGCCAGGAAAGGCAAGCCTGCCTCCAACCTGGCTTGGTACAGTCCTCTCCAGGGAAAGATGCTGAACCCATGAGCTCCCAGAAAATAAATACCACTCCCAGCATGCAATGGGGCCACCCTCCCCTGCAACTGTCCAGGACTTAATCCATATTCATTCTGTACATTTGCCTAGCCCCTACGTATGTTCTGGAAGACTCTCATAGCTTCCTAGAGAGGTGGAACTCAGACAAACTCAAACAGCAGAGCATCATGAGCAGACCTGACTAATCAATTACAGCACTCTATTAAGCAGAATACCAAACTGAATTTACCTGACAGCCTCTCTTTTAAGCAGAGAAACACAGCTATACTTATCCTAAATATACAAATCCTAGCACCAAACCCCTTTCCACCATTTTCTAACCATTGGGGTCCATCTTCAGGTGTCTACATCACTGCCTGCACAATGTGGCCACCTCCTATTGGTGGAGTAGACACTTGCCAGGTCTGTCCTAGGCTCCAGAGGCAAAAGAATTCCCGGGGTGGGGGGCTGGGGGGGTGGAGTAGTGGTGAAGGAACCAGGGAAGAGAGCAAGCAGGAAAAATGTCCCCATTGTCCCCATGGCAGAAAATTATTTTTTTCAAAGAGGAAACTGTGACTTTGAGGCATTAGTCTGCAGCATGTCTTAGGAAGAGGTGTCTGGAATCAAGACTGAGGAGTTAAGATCATTGACACACAATGCACTATATACATTTCATTTTTGCCTGGAGTTGGGCTTTAAATTTACAGTTGTGTCCAAAATTATTCAACCCCCAATGCTGTAAAGGGGTTTAGGGACTATAGTGTACATTTGGAATTGTATTCAGAATCAAATCCTACAAGGACGTTGTAACTACCCAAATGCAACTAAAATGACATCAATTGTTTATGTAATACAGTAGTAAATGGTTCTTATGTGGTTTCTTCATTGCCACAATTATTCAACCCCTTAAAGACTACCACTCTGAAGAACAGAGGTTCATACAGGTGCTTTCCATCAGGTATTGAAAACACCTGTGGATGTCACCGAGCAGCAATCAAGCATAATAAGCACCAATTAGGCAGCTTTAAAATGACTGTGATACTCAGCTCCTTCTAGACATTTACTGGTGTGGTTACAAACATGGTGAAGGCAAGAGAATGGTCCAGGAAGACAAGAGAAGAGGTGATTTCTCTTCACAGGAAGGGCAATGGCTATAAGAAGATTGCAAAGATGTTAAACATACCAAGAGACACCTTAGGAAGCATCATTCGCAAATTCAAGGCAAAGGGCACTGTTGAAACGCTACCTGGTCGTGGCAGAAAGAAGATGCTGACTTCGACTGCTGTGCGCTACCTGAAGCGTAGAGTGGAGAGAAGTCCCCGTGTGACTGCTGAGGAACTGAGAAAAGATTTGTCAGATGTGGGTACAGAAGTTTCAGCCCAGACAATAAGACGCACACTGCGTAATGAAGGCCTCCGTGCCAGAACTCCCAGGCGTACCCCCTTGCTGTCTCCAAAGAATAAGAAGAGTCGACTGCAGTATGCCAAAAGCCATGTGGACAAACCACAAAAGTTGTGGGATAGTGTTCTGTGGACTGATGAAACAAAATTAGAACTGTTTGGGCCCATGGATCAACGCTATGTTTGGAGGAGGAAGAACAAGGCCTATGATGAAAAGAACACCTTGCCTACTGTGAAGCATGGTGGAGGGTCAATCATGCTTTGGGGCTGTTTTGCTTCTGCAGGTACAGGGAAGCTTCAGCGTGTGCAAGGTACCATGAATTCTCTTCAGTACCAGGAGATATTGGATGGAAACGTGATGCAGTCCGTCACACACCTGAGGCTTGGGAGACGTTGGACCTTTCAACAGGACAATGATCCCAAGCATACCTCCAAGTCCACTAGAGCATGGTTGCAGAGGAAAGGCTGGAACATTTTGGAGTGGCCATCGCAGTCACCAGACTTAAATCCGATTGAGAACCTCTGGTGGGACTTAAAGAAAGCAGTTGCAGTGCGCAAGCCTAAGAATGTGACTGAACTGGAGGCCTTTGCCCATGAAGAATGGGCGAAGATACCCGTAGATCGCTGCAAGACACTTGTGTCAAGCTATGCTTCACGTTTAAAAGCTGTTATAACTGTAAAAGGATGCTGTACTAAGTACTAAGATTGAATGTCACTTGGGGGTTGAATAAAACTGATAATGCTGTGAGCACAGAAAAGACATTTGTGGTTATTTCATTATAACTGTTATGTTATATTTGTCTGACCTACAAGTGCCTCTTTAATGTAAATGTAAGCAAGATGACTGAATGATCAAAAGCAATGTCAAACTGGCCAAAACACTCAATTTCAGTGGGGGTTGAATAATTTTGGACACAACTGTATATGTATTTGGAAGAATGTGCTGGAGTGATGCAAACAGAGGAAAATGTGAGTATTGTGGGAATCTGTAAAGGACAAGCAGGGAGATAGACCATGTTCCTCCTCCCAAAGAGTTTTATATTCATTATCATGGACAATAGCATCATCAGCCACATTACTGTCATCGCCTTCATACAAAACAGCTCACAGCTGCCTCATATTTTCCATTATTGAAATAAACTTTGCCGGAGATAATTGCGGAGTAATGGCAGTTTGCAGGTGAACTTCAAACAGCAAAGTACTTATTTCCAAGGATCTTTGTCAGGCAAACACTCCAGCTCCACTGAACCCATTGTCAGCTGTGATTATTAATCATTGTGCTCTGCACTCTGTACCCTCTCTGTTCTAAATTCTGCATTTCTAGCCAAGGCCTTAGCTATGGATGAGCAGCATAAAAATATATATCTCCAGCTGTCCCTTATTGGGACACACATACCACGCTCTTCTTTCCTTCACCACTGTCCCTCTGTCACTTCTGGTCCATAGATCCATAAAAGTGTAGCACCCTCCAAGTTCAGCTAGAGGAAGCTAGACCCTAATGGTTAGTCAGGAGCTGTTAGAAGCTCAGGTGTGATAGCCAGATGGATCAAATTATGGTCAGGACCGAGAGACTCTGCAGGCCAGCCCCTCTGGAATTTCCCCCTGCTTTGAGGCTTTCAGTGGATGAAAGCAGTGGCTGGCTGCACTCTTGAGGGACCTCAGCCAATCCCCAACAGAAAGCTTGGTAAGGGGCTGGGACTCCCCTAAAAGTGTAAGAACCTGCTCAGTGGCAGGAGTGTGTGGTGGGAGCAATGTAGAAAGTTGGAGGAAGATGTGAGGCTGGAGGAGGAAGGCTGTCAGGAGGCCTAGTGGAATGGGGCCTGCCCGCGAGCCTGGAGCCAGAAAGGAGGAAAACGTGGGACTCACTGGCCCCCTGAGAGAGGATCACCTGTATGGCAGGAAAGGAGCAGCCCAGCTGATAGGCCTGGTAGCAGCAAGCATTTCACATGTGATACAGGAGAAGATCTGAGTGAGTACACCTGCACCGCCTGGGCAGATAGGGGAAGGAGCACTCTGATTGGAAACCAGATTAGCCCTCTACTAGTGGCTGTTCACCTCAATTAAAGGGACAGGAGCCAGATCACCTGCTCAGGAAGAAAGTCTCCAGATTGCTGGGTGAGGAAGAGTTCATCCAGGGTCTGGGGTGGTACAACTGGGAGATGCTGGCTAGCACTCCAACAAAGACTGTGTTGCTAAAGAATGAGAAGCTTGTGAATAGTTCAGGAAGTTGTCCTCGGTTATCGGTTCCCTTGGGCATCCTATACCCCCCTTACCCTATCCAAGTTATAATCCCCTCAATAAATACTAAAACCAACACTCAAGAACTAGTTTCTGTCTCCGGATGAAAGCTTGTTTGGAAAATGCTGAATGACTGGCTCTGCAGGACTATAGGGGAACCCAAATTCAACAGCAATCCCTAAGGGGGTAGTGCTAGAAAACTAAATGTATTATTTAGAGACAAACTCTAACCAAACGTCTACATTTATATATTTTTCAATAGAGTGGGGAAGGGTTAAAAAGCTGTCAGGTTTTTATTACTGTCTGTGCCCCCCACCCACAAGGGGAATTCTCCCCCATTCTGTTCTCTTTGACCAATTAACTGGACAAGATGTGAGGAGAGATCACTCCATCCGCTTCTGCCTGTGTCTCCACTGGGGAAATGTCCCCTTGCTTCCTGATCTGTCTGACACTTGTCAAGTAGAAGAGAAGTAAGGGAAAATGTCCCCAAATGAAGACACAGCATTAAAGCGAAGCTCCGGGGAAAACAAACCTCAACCCCTCAGTCCCCTTTGCACTTTTCTTCCCTACCATACAACCAGTACCCAAAGCTGCTTTTCTTTGCTGCATGACCACCCGTGGCCTTCCTGACATCATCACGTACAATGGTCCTGCATTACTCATGAACCTGTCGAGGACCCACATCCCTGAACACTGGACAGCAGGACAGAGCAGTGCTGAAGGAGACCCACTGCAAGGGTTATTTTTTTGCTTTCCCAAAATTCTGGTTTAACACCTTCCTGCCCAGCCCTAGCATCCCCCTTTTTTTGGTAATTTCTCTTTATTAAAATGTTCAAATATAGACAAAAATATATAAAAATAACGAGTAAAAAAAAGCTATGAATACAAAAGTACAATACGGTACCGAAGAACAACACAAGTGCAGTACTGAATTGGGCCTCACAGAATCCAGCCACAAATAAAGTGGTAGCAACAACTCTTCTTTCCTCCCTCCTCCTACCTCCCCCTGTGCACTACCAGCCCCACCAGAGCCTTCAACAATATATTCATAGGCTCACATCTGCATAGTATACATAGCAGGCCTCAAAAGACGCTAGAACATAGGAGGCCATACCATGATCTTTTCATAAATACTAGAAGAACCTCAGAGACAATGCCTCCACAATTTCGAAGGCAAGCTGAGAGGTTCTGAGGGTCAAATGAGTGCCAGTGAATGGTAAATCCACACCTCTGTTAGACCAGAAATGTCATGAATAAAACTCAAATATTGTTGGAAGATGTAGATAGTCAGCTTTGCCAGACTTTGTCAAACGTTTTTAACCCCCCCCCCTCCCCCCCCCCAGTTTAAATTAGTAGCTTTATAGAACAGTAGCACTGAATTGTCTAACTCTTGCCAGAAAGTCAGTGAGGGGGCTGATGATTTTTCCAGTGCTGTATGATTGCCTTATGTGTGTAAAATAAGAGGACACCTAAAACCATTCTATGTGCCTGGCGTCCCATTAATTGGGCCTTTATACCTTGGGATGGGGGCTGGACAGATCACATGAACACTGTGATTGGTTGCTACAGTGGTCACATGATCAGGAGCCCGTTCTGCCAGCTCCTGATCATTATTATAGACTCAGAGCTCTCTATGACAGCTCAGTCATTGTGCTAGGAGTGTGCAGCAAGTGTGCGCTCTTAACTCAGAAACCTCAGACGTCCATGTTAATTGTGTGGAGTACGTTAAAGCCCACCTTCTTTGCCACTGAACCTATGCATTATGTGGGTGGCAAGAGGGAAAAACTGACAGAGGCTTTACCCCAGACATAGTAATGTGGTGTTTTGTGGGCCCATTGTGACCCTTTCACTTCTTACCTGTGGTCCCCAGCAGTTAAGGTCCTGAAGAGTCCATTCACACTTGTGCGACTCCAAGATCGCACGATTTCCAGTGCAACTTTGATCTGACTTTATACTCTCTGGATCAAAGTCGAATCAAAAGTCTGATCAAAGTTGCACAGGCACCTTCCCAAAGTCGCTGTGACTTTAAGATGCACCGTTGTGGTGTCATTGGAATGGCATGCAACTTATGCGACTTTGATGTCCAGGTTTGACATGTTTGTTGTAACCTTCCCAATATCTACCCAAAACTAAAGCTGCCCATAAAACTGTCAGATTTTCATGAGCTGAACAAGCGAAATCTATCAGTTACCCCATACACACTAAACTGAGCAGATGGAGATATCTCCCCTGGCAGCTGTTGTATTCTGACAGTTGGCACCCGCAGCTGTCAGAATACCTGAATAGTGACTGAATCTGATTGGGGCGATAGGGTGCCCACAGGGCCAAAATTGACAACATTTGTTATGTGTATGGCCAACTTAAAAATGCCTTGTCTACATTTGGCCTATAAAGTCCTTTCTTTCTCTTTTTTCTTTCTCCCTTCCTTCTTTTTCCCTTCGTGCCCCTGAGTGCGTCTCCTCTCCATGTGTCAAACACTCCAAGAATTGACAGGCTCTAACATGTTTCACCCCAAAACGAGCTTAAACGTAGATGCCGTTTTGTTGTGAAATGTGTTAGAGGGGAGTGGTATCTAAAGTGGATGTTATGACTGCTAGCAATATTTTGTAATAAGGCTTTTACTGTGGTGACATTATCAGATTGCATCCTGTTATTTCATACCAAGTATAACAGCAGGGTCCCTGGTGGGACTCTTTGTATCGGGGCGGACTGACAACTCATGGGGCCCCCGGGCAATAGGGGATCATGGGGCCCCTGTGTCCTTGCCCACACTCAAAGCGCACCCAAAAAAGCCTATAAAAAAGGTACCAGGGGCATTTCATGGGGCCCCCTACTGACCCCGGGCCCTCGGCAGTGCCCGAGTGCTGGAATGGTCAGTCCGCCCCAGTTTGTATCCTCCTTTACAGCTTCATTTGTTCAACATTTGCACTGCACAGTGCTGCGGACTTTTGGCACTTTTGTACTGTTTGAAAACAACAAAGTGTAAATTTCCCCAACTACTAGAAGTGTTTAGATTGCCGTGAACTTTATGTTAGAGTTCAGCTTGTAAATTATTGTACAGCTTATTTTCAAACATTGAATAAAGAAAGCCTATTGCCATTGATCATGGCATTGCCCGCATCAGGCTGCCAAATGTTTGTGTTCATTTTCCCACTCCAGAAATGTGGACAGCACCTATTTATTATGGAGAAACACAAGGATAAAAGAATTACTATGTTTATAGGAACCCCTATTGCTATTTCATGGGGAATGTTGTAGTTGGAAGTGATTGTAAACGTTACTATTGCATATGATGACCTTAATTCTGTTTTCTCTTTCATTTCTTGAAGGACACAGCTTTTGCTTTAGATGATCACCAACTAGGTTGTCCCAAAGTAGTACCACAAGAATAAAAAATAAACCTTGACTGATCATCTCAAAAAATACAGATTGGTCAAACTGCCACCTGCAAACCTGTACACCCAAAACTAGAACCAGCTGACGCTGCCACATCCACCCTGTATAACCTGGTTAATGTATGAGCTGATGACCAAGCAGCCACCTTACAAACCTGAGAAATTAAAGCTTGGTGGGGGGAAAGCCCAGGATGCACTTATCTTTCTTGTGTTGCAAGCAGAAACGTTGGTTCACCGTGCATGTTAGCATACGCTTAGAAGATAGTTTGCCGGATCTAGCCTTATATAGTAGCAGTCAATGCTGCAAGGCCTTTACATGGGCCCTCTAAAGCCACAGAGAATTTGACCTACCAAACCCAGATGTGGCATTCAAAAACTTCCTTGTTATCCTAACTACATCCAAAGAATGTAAGCCAACTTCTTACGTGTGGACTGGCTTGGAACAAAGTGACAGAAGCACAATGTCTTCATTCATGTTGGTTCTCAGTGCATGTGGAGTAGTTTGCTGGATCCAGCTTGATATAGTAGCAGTCAACACTGCAAAGCTGCATAAGCCCTCTAAAACCACAAACAGAGAATCTGACCTACAAAACCCTGACGTGGCATTCAAAAACTTTTTTATTGTCCGAACTACATTCAAAGAATTTAGTCAACTTCCTTAGTGTGGACCGGCTTGGGGCAAACTGATGAAAGCACAGTGTCTTCATTCACATGGAAAGCTGAAACTGTCTTAGGCAGGAAAGCGAGTCTAAGACTTCTTATGAAGGACCAAAAAAGGAGACATGTAAGACAACACCCAACTGACACTTTCAGCTCTACTGCCACGCTCTTGTCTGACTCCCCCCCCCCAGATGGTTTATATTCACCACCACTGTGGCATCCAACTTTAGCTGCACAGGGTGTCTCTCCATGAAATGAGCCTAGAGCCTATTTTACAGCCCAGAATGAGAAGAAACTTCATGGGTAGCAGCAGGGGGAGGGCAGAGCCACCAAACTAAATTTGACTTCATCAGGTGCTAGCCACTGAGTTGTTTCATAGTATGGGGAGTTTTACCACCAGCAGGGGCCCCCCCAGCTCTGTCTTATGTTTTTTGTAGTTTTGCCAAGCATCCTACTCCTGCCAGTGGCACTATACCCAATAGGTGATGACCTAAAGCAGAAGCTGTGTCCTCCAGTGAAACTGTGTCTGTTGCTAGAAAAATAAAATAATAAAGAAAATATTTTATTTTTCTAGCAACAGACAGACCTGCACCAGCAATATTGTATCTATCTGTTGTCTTCCTCGGGAGTCCTGGATGTGGAATGCCAGTGTGCATCTGGTGAGGCTCTGTATTCCACATTTCCGGCCTTTTGTGTGTTCCACATTTCCGGCCTTTTGTAGGCGGATCGTGTGCTGATCTTTGATCGTTGTGTACTAATTCCTTGGTCTCTAATTACCCACCATTTTTGCAAATTATGATGCTTTATTTTATGTCTTCATATGCTGCACTTGTGTACTAAGTTTATTTCTTAGTCTATACTTCCGTGCATTGTTTTGCACTATTCATCAGAAAACTTGTAAGTTTTATTTATTGTTGGTCAGTGCTCTTGTTTCTGACTGTTACTCTGACGTTGTCTATTCTATAATAAAATCCATTATAAAAGAAAAATAAAATAATAAAGTTACGATGGAAGGAGAGTTACAATACATACCAATGCAGTCCAATTTTGTTACAGCAATCAAAAGGTATTTAGTATCTGACACACACTTCCATAGTATCACTATTGTTCGGGGTCACATAATAAAGAAGTGGCTCCATAAGATTGCCTCCCCCCATGTAACCATATTTCTTGCATTAAAGCAAAACTCCAGAGAAAACCTTCTTTACATGTCCTTGTTGTTGATTTCCTACCTTCACTGAATAGGTCATCCATCTTCTGATTCATTCAGTAGTTGTTCTGAAATAGCCTATTAATTTTCATATCAAACCATTAATTCTCTTTGGTTTCCTGTTTTGTAGGACCAGTGGCTGCTATGCCTATTATTCCCCCAGCCACTGATCTTCGCACATCCCTTCTGTAGTTCTATCTCCAGGAAGCAGTGATGCAGTTCAGCCCCACTTGCAGTGGTGAGTGGACTGAGATGCTCAGACACATTCAACATGTACAGGCCCAGTGTATCCGCACACATTCACTACAATTCCCTATTGTAACAGCGTATACCCAGAGATGGATGTGGTTCAACCATTTTGGCTTCAACTTCCATCTTGGCAAAGGGATTAACCATCCTGACAAATATATTTCTCCCTCATTCTTCCCCCCTCCCTTTCTGAGAGTCCCAGCGACATTTGGCCAGTGTGTATGTGTGTCACAGAAAGGTCATAGGAGCTATAAGCCCCCCAAGGGAGCCGGGGCCTCCCTGTCCATAGAACCTGCAAATTGTAACACCTCGTAAGAGATAAGGCAAGCTTTCCCAGGAGCTGAAAGAGATTCCAACCTAATAAACCTAACTCAGCGTATGTGACAGAATCAGATAAACACTTTTCAAATCCATTTTTCCCCTATGTCTTATATCTTGGAATATGAGAGACTTACATAAAAACCAGACATATCGTCAGATTGGCTAAGAATAGACGAACAATTTGATGGGTCACTTGCCTTGTCTTGAATACACAGGAAAGCAGAAAAGTAGATCTCGTGAACCGTTCAGTATAGAATTACATATTTCATCTCTAATAAATCCTCAGACGTGTCTGCATAATAATCTACTCGCGGGTGGAATGTCACTTGTGCATAGGAAAAGTTATGAGCCCAAATATGAACGACACAAGATTTTGGCTCTAGTTTAGGTCGACACCCAGATACGCCTACACGGGGTATTGGTCCTTAAAGTCAGAGACA
The DNA here is from genome assembly GCF_062004578.1 of Staurois parvus. Classification (NCBI taxonomy): domain Eukaryota; kingdom Metazoa; phylum Chordata; class Amphibia; order Anura; family Ranidae; genus Staurois; species Staurois parvus. The sequence continues at coordinate 4,246,513 of NW_028318360.1, read as the reverse complement.
CCCCCCGCTGGTGAACTACAAATTGGGCTGTCAGGCCTAAGAGAGAGAGTTGAAGAGGTCTCCCATTTTAACATCAATACCACCTGGGGAGAACCGTGCCCTTTTGCTCTGAAACTTGGATCTGCTAACCCAGGACTTTGGCAAGTACCTTAACCCTTTCACCTCTCTCTGATATCTCTTTGCTGTGCTGTTGGTCTCTGTATGTTTATATATATATCTTAGTTACCTCTTTTCTGTAAATATTTTTATTGCACCCGTTTGACCTTTTAGTAATAAATCTTTCCTTCTGAAAGCGTTGAACTGTTTCTATAGCGCTTTATTGCAATTTACGAATTCCTGCCTCTAAAGAGAACGCTACTGTGTTTGTTGAACCCTCTGTATAAACGTGTTTTGCAGACGATTACCTCAACCATTATAGTGTTATTGCTGAGATCGTCGAGTTTCCTCTTTCTCTGTACAAAAAGGAGGTGGTGGCAGTGTGAAGGGTTATTTGCGTAATTAACCTGACCCAGTAACACACGCTCTGGCTGCCGGTACATCGATTGTGGTCCAATTAGCTGGAAAATCATTGTGCAGGGTGCAGCTGGGTGTGGCATTGTTACGCATGTGACATCGCGGTTTTAGATCGGCTAGTCCTTCGGTCACAAGTTTGGTGAGAAGGTCTGGGGTCTGACGCCGCGATCGTGACACCTATGTTTGATGGGAACTGTATTTTCCTTTTACTGCATAGAGATATGATGTAATCCCGGCTGTTACACCTCTTCCATGGCAGAGCAGATGCTGTTATCTTTTGAATTACAGAGATGAGGTCATGAATATTCAATTAGACATTTCTGCTAAATGGTAAGAATTTTCAAAATGTTATTAGCTGATTAGTGTTTTGTGTAGGGTGTATGAATGGGTCCTTTCTTTGCATATCCCAAAGTTTCACTTTAAGCTTTTTTTTTATTAATTCAATGCTAGGGCAGCACAGTGGCTAAATGGTTAGCACTTCCACCTGGCAGTACTAGGGTCGCTGCATGTTCTCCCTGTGACTGCGTGGGTTTCCTCCGGGTACTCCAGTTTCCTCCTACACTCCAAAGACATGCTGGTAGGTTAATTGGCTCCTGTCTAAATTGGCCCTAGTATGTATATGTATGAATGGGAGTTAGGGACTTTAGATTGTTCGCTCCTTGAGAGTTAGGGACTGATGTGAATGTACAATATATTTATGTAAAGTGCTGCGTAAATTGACGGAGCTATATAAGTACCTGAAATAAATAAATGTAACACTTTTAGGGCTCATGTACTTGGGCATAACTGGCCATATAGCATAAATTCTAATATATTTCCCCACCAGAGATGCAGCATACAGCTGCCTATACGGCTGTACGAGGCCATACATATGTACATGCAAGTGCTGTACAACGCTAGACACAGAAATGGGCACCCAGACCAGTATGCTCATACATGTGTGTTTTTACACAGGTACTTGCATATACAGTTGCAAGAAAAAGTATGTGAACCCCTTGGGATTACGTGGAGTTTTGCATGAATTGGGCATAACATGTGCTCTGAACGTCATCTAAGTCACAACAATAGAAGAACACAGTCTGCTGAACATAATACTACACAAACATTAGATGTTGCCATGGTTTAATTGCACATAACATGTAAACATTCATAGTGCAGGGAGGAAAAAGTATGTGAGGCCCTAGCTTAATGACTTCTCCCAGAGCTAATTGGAGCCAGGAGTGAGCCAACCTTGACTCCAATCAGTGTGATATTGGATGTGTTGTTGACAGCTGTCCTGCCCTTAAAAAACACAAACCTGTTTTGGGTTTACTGGTTTCAAGAAGCACTGTCTGATGTGAACCATGCCTCGCAGAAAAGAGCTCTCAGAAGACCTACGATCAAGAATTGTTGACTTGCATGAAGCTGGAAAGGGTTACAAAAGTATCTCCAAAAGCCTTGATGTTCATGTGTCCACGGGAAGACAGACTGTCTACAAATGGAGAAAGTTTAGCACTGTTGCTACTCTCCCTAGGCGTGGTCATCCTGTAAAAATGACTGCAAGAGCACAGCGCAGAATGCTGCATGAGATAAAGAAGAATCCCAGAGTGTCAGCTAAAGACCTACAGAAATCTCTGGCACATGCTAACATTTTTGTTGACACATCTACAATAAGGAAAACATTAAACAAGAATGGAGTACATGGGAGGACACCACGGAGGAAGCCATTGCTGTCCAAAAAGAATATTGCAGCACGTTTGAAGTTTGCAAAAGAGCACCTGGATGTTCCACAGCACTACTGGCAAAATATACTGTGGACAGATGAAACCAAGATTGAGTTGTTTGGGAAGAACACACAACACTATGTGTGGAGAAAAAAAGGCACAGCACACCAACATCAAAACCTCATCCCCACTGTAAAACATGGCGGAGGGAGCATCATGGTTTGGGGCTGCTTTGCTGCCTCAGGGCCTGGACGGATTGTTGTCATTGATGGGAAAATGAATTCCAGAGTTTATCAAGACATTTTGCAGGAAAACGTATGACCATCTGTCCGCCAACTGAAGCTCCGCAGAGGATGGGTGATGCAACAGGACAATGACCCAAAGCATACAAGTAATTCAACAAAACAATGGCTGCAACAGCACAGAATACGCCTTCTGGAGTGGCCCAGTCAGAGTCCTGACCTCAACCCAATTGAAATGCTGTGGCATGACCTTAAGAGAGCGATTCACACCAGACATCCCAAGAATATTGCTACACTGAAACAGTTTTGTGAAGAGGAGTGGTCCAAAATTACTCCAGATCATTGTGCTGGTCTGATCTGCAACTACAGGAAACGTTTGGTTGAGGTTATTGCTGCCAAAGGAGGGTCAATCAGTTATTAAGTCCAAAGGTTCACATACTTTTTCCTACCTGCACTGTGAATGTTTACATGTTATGTGCAATTAAACCATGGCAACATCTAATGTTTGTGTAGTATTATGTTCAGCAGACTGTGCTCTACTATTGTTGTGACTTAGATGATGTTCAGAGCACATTTTATGCCCAATTCATGCAAAACTCCACATAATCCCAAGGGGTTCACATACTTTTCTTGCAACTGTACACACACAGAGCCACTTACAGCCATTTACTTCTATAGGTGACTGTACGCAGGACCCATGGGTTCCATAGCAGGGAAATGCACTGAAATGTATGCTGTGTGGCCAGATATGGCTATATACATTCACTCTTACTGTCATAGAGAGCTGTCACTAAGATATCCTAGCGGCAGGGGCGGACTGACCATTTGGAAACTCGGGCACTGCCCGAGGACCCGGGGTCAGTAGGGGGCCCCATGAGATGCCCCTGCTGTCAGTAGGGGGCCCCATGAGAGTTATCAGTCCGCCCCTGCCTAGCGGTTTTGTCTACAACAGCAAACTGCGACCTTCTCACCTCATTCTATGTTACACACTATAATAATGCGGCATATAATTATACAAACTACATTCCAAATTTACAGAGGGTAGAAGGAGAATAAGCGGGGAATTTAAGTATCCCAGTGTGATAGAAAAAAAAAACATCTCTTATTTTCCTCTAATATAGATCCATACAAGCTGTTTAAAATGTAAATAACTCTCAACCCTATAAATACTTGGTTGCCATGGAAACCCCAGCAACATTATGTAAGACTAATTTTATCAGCCTTGATCTACAGTATATTATAAAAAAAAATTGGAAGTTTGCTTTACACTTTTGGAGCAAATTACATTTCTCGATTGTCCATAATTTGCTTTGGCATTTTTCACAACTCAGTGATATTTTAGTTATTTATTACAGGTACTTCTATAGCACCATCAATTTACACAGCACTTTACATATACAGTATATATATATATATAGATAGATATATATAGATAGGTACAGTGCTAGACTATTTTAAGCTCTAGGCAAGACCAGCTATTTGAGCCCCCTCCAAAAAAAAAATTTTTTAAAAACAGTAGAAAATATAAAATCAACCAAACATGAAGCTGTTACATTTCTTTTAATTTGCAAAAATAAATGCCATAGGATGCCACCAGCACCAATAATAAAAACAAAATCAGTGTCACAGACGGACTGTATCTGTGGCTGGCAGTGGCTGGGTGACAGTTCCAGTGAGTGGAGGGCGATGGATCCACATTCTGACAGATCCCAGGCTGGAATTCCCCAGGACATGGGAGAGATAAAATGCTGTGACAGCAGACAGCTCAGTACACACTCAGAGAACACCTGAACTGAGCGATCCCACACAGTGACAGATCCGACACAACACACCACCACCAACACTGACACAGATCAGCAGGCACTATAAGAGCAGGCTGTGGGATTGTGAAAGGTCAGACATTACCTTTCTCTGCTTCTGCTGTTGAATGGGAAGAGGACTGGAACTTCATAGTGATCAGCAGCCGCCAGCTGGCTTGAAGTAAGGGACTGAGTCTGAGAGGAAAGGAGTGGCAGCTCAGCTGCTACACTGGCCCCAGGCACTGGGCATCTTCCTCTGTCCTTTCTTCCTCCCCTCAGTTGGAGGATCATTAATGATGTGGTGGTGACCCACACAGAGTGCTGGCTTGGCTGTGCCCAGGTGCCCCTGGGTGGCAGTGTGCCCTAGGGAGCTGCTTAGTTTGCCCAGTGGAAGCACTAGCCCTATATACAGTTGTGTTCAAAATAATAGCAGTCAGACATCACTAACCGGATCAATCATTGTTTTTGGTAGAAATGATATTTCTACATGGCAAATAATTTATTAGCAGGTGTAGTAGAGTAATAGAAATCCAACAGACCCAACAGTCATGACATGCATGCTGCTGATTCTGTGTAATTGAATCACTAATTGAAAGGGGCATGTTCAAAATAATAGCAGTGTGGAGTTCTATTAGTGAGGTCATTCATTCTTTGAAAAACAGGTGGCAATTATTGCCCTTATTTAAGGAAGGAAGGCAGCAAATGTTGTCCATGCTGGTTACAGTGCATTTCTCTCTGAAATTCTGAGGAAAATGGGTCGTTCCAGACATTGTTCAGAAGAACAGCGTACCTTGATTAGAAAGTTGATTGGAGAGGGGAAAACATATAAAGAAGTGCAGAAAATGATAGGCTGCTCAGCTAAAATGATCGCAAATGCTTTAAAATGGCAACCAAAACCTGAAAGACGTGGAAGAAAGCGAGAAACTACCATTCGAATGGATAGAAGAATAGCCAAAATGGCAAGGACTCAGCCAACAATCAGCTCCAGGAAGATGAAAGAAGGTGTAAAGTTACCTGTGAGTACTGTTACAATTAGAAGACGCCTATGTGAAGCCAAGCTATCTGCAAGAAGCCCCCGCAAAGTCCCACTGTTGAAAAAAAGACATGTGCTGAAGAGGTTACAATTTGCCAAAGAGCACATTGACTGGCCTAAAGAGAAATGGCGCAACATTTTGTGGACTGATGAAAGTAAGATTGTTCTTTTTGGGTCTAGTGGCCGGAGACAGTTTGTCAGACGACCCCCAAACACTGAATTCAAGCCACAGTACACTGTGAAGACAGTGAAGCATGGTGGTGCAAGCATCATGATATGGGGATGTTTCTCATACTACGGTGTTGGGCCTATTTATCGCATACCAGGGATCATGGATCAGTTTGAATACATCACAATACTTGAAGAGGTCATGCTGCCTTATGCTGAAGAGGAAATGCCCTTGAAATGGGTGTTCCAACAAGACAACGACCCCAAACACACCAGTAAACGTGCAACATCTTGGTTCCAGACCAACAAGATTGACGTTACGGAGTGGCCAGCCCAATTCCCGGATCTTAATCCAATAGAAAACTTGTGGGGTGACATCAAAAATGCCGTTTCTGAGGCAAAACCAAGAAATAGAGAAGAACTGTGGAATGTAGTCCAATCATCCTGGGCTGGAATACCTGTTCACAGGGGCCAGAAGTTGGTTGACTCCATGCAACACAGATGTACAGCAGTTCTCAGAAACAGTGCTTATACAACTAAATATTCATTAAGTGATTCAAAGGAAAGCAAAATCTTCAAACATTTTTCAGTTTATATAGTGAATGTTTGAGTTTGTAAAGAAGAATACAAACACTGCTATTTTTTGAACAGTCTAATATTCACTTTTCTTCAATTTGTTTAGAGGAACAACACAAATTTGATATATTTTTCTTCATGTTTTGATTTGGAATAGAATGTGTAGTGTTCCCAATGCATTTGTGTGTATGGAAATAAAAGCTATTAGAAGGATTTTGAGCTTTATTCACTTTTTTCAACACACTGCTATTATTTTGAACACAACTGTATATAGTACATTCATATCAGTCCCTAACCCTCAAGGGGTGTACAGTCTAAGGTCCCTAACTCACATTCATACATACACAAACTAGGGACAATTAACCTACCAGCATGTCTTTGGAGTGTGGGAGGAAGCTGGAGTATCTGGAGGAAATTCACGCAGGCACAGGGAGAACATGCAAACTCTAGGCAGGTGGTGCTGTGGTAGGGATTCGAACCAGCGACCCTAGTACTGCCAGGTGGAAGTGCTCACCATTTAGCCACTGTGCTGCCCCATAGTTAGTGAATTCAAAAGAAATGCTTCATTAAAAGTGGAAGTTAAAAGGAAAATGTGATATACTGCAGCTTACCGACAGGTACAGAAAATGCCTGGTGATCATGGCAGAAATGCTGTGTCCTAATCACCAGGGATGAGCTCAGGCGTATTCAGATCCTAGTTTGAACCTATCTGAGCTATCCTGTGAGGAAGCTGTCACTGCACACCGCCAATCATAAGCGTAGTTGCATGTATTTGTATGTAGTTGCATGTATTTGTATGTAGTTGTATGTAGTTCCTTGTATACTTGCAGCTGTGGGGCAGAGAATGCTTGGGCCGCTTACAATTGGCGGTGTGCAGTGACAGCTTCCTGGCGGGATAGCTCAGGTGGGTTCAAAATAGGATCTGAACTCATCCTTGCTTATCACTTCCTGCAAGGCTGACATAAAAGTATAAAGCAATGTTATCTTCTGTCTGTAAATGACTAATTCCCCCCACTAACAATGCGATGGAGAGAGAAAGAAGCATTCCTGGATGCCCAGCAGGATATACCACCATTACCAAGGGTGTAACATCACACCATTACTCTGTACACTATGGGGGTGATATGCAAGGGAAGTTGGGTTTCAAGGGAATTTTCACCAGAACTTAATAAATGCGATGAAATTTCACTTTGCAAAGAATACCAAATCATGTGCCAGGAAGCTAAAAAAAAAATATTATTTTTGTTTGCACATGATTGGATAATGGAAGTCAGCAGATATCCACCTCATTTACTAAGCTCTAGGGAAATTCCCTTAAAAACTGCAAATTACCCTACATAGTTAGTCAGCTAAAAAAAGACAAAAGTCCATCCAGTTCAACCATTAAAAAAAAAGATATAATCCTTTGCCCACAGTTGATCCAGAGGAAGGCAAAACAAAACAGCAAAGCATGACCCAATTTGCTCCTGCAGGGGAAAGAATTCCTTCCTGATCCCCCGAGAGGCAATCGGATATTCCCTGGATCAACTTTACCTATAAATGTTAGTATCCAGTTATATCCTGTGTATCCAAGAGAGAATCCAGGACTTTTTTAAAGCAATCCACTGAGCTGGCCAGAACCAACTCTTGAGAGAATCTATTCCACATTTTCACAACCCTTACTGTGAAGAAACCTTTCCGTGTTTGGAGATTGAATTTCATTTTCCTCCAGACGTAAAGAGTGCCCCCTTGTCCTCTGTGATGACCTCAGGGTGAATAACTCTACACCGAGTTCACTATATATAACCTACAAAGTTAACAGTCTGTTTGCCTTTAGTAAATCAACCCAATCACTTCACCATCACCTCTTATCTTAAAGGATAGCTACACCCAAGAGTAAAAATGGAATATATTGTAGCCTACCAGTCCTTAGATGTGGCTGCTAAATTTGGGCTGAACACCCCCATGTTTGGTTCACATTGAACGTTCGAACCTAATGAACGTTTGACTGCGAATTTAAAACTCAGTATAAGTCTATGGGACTCAAACTTGTTAATTCAAAAGTGCCCATTTTGAAGGCTTATATGCAAGTTATTGGCCATGAAAGGAATATGGGATATACTGCCCTGAGGGACTGGAATCGGTGAAAAACAAATTTCAGAAAGTACAATTTTTAAAGGGGCAGTCATTTTTCATTTCTTAAAGTAAAAAAAATGAAAAAATTCCTTTAAATATATCCGCAGAAAGTTGCACATCTGTACAAGTATAGAACATGCTGCAGCAGGACTGACATTTTTTATTTTTTTAAATTACAGTTTTATTAAAAAACCATTGTGGGGTCCTCCCCCCTCCCACACCCCTAATCCATACCAGACCCTTTAGGTCTGGTAGGAAGGTTAGGAGGGACCCCACAGTAAAAAAATGTTTTTAGAAGTGCGTGGGGTTCCCCTAAAAGCCATTCCAGGCCCTTTATGCCTGGTAGGACTTTTGAGGGGAACCACACCCTCACAAAATGGGGGGCAAGTGTGGGGTTCCTCCTAAATTCCTACCAGACCCTTGATCCGAGCACAAGCCTGGCTGGGCAGGAGGGGGGGGCAATCAATTACCCCACCTGAGGCCCTGCAAGGGTATAGATTGGGGAGAGAAATCCACAGGTTTTTTTTTAAATGTATATTTTGTTTTATCCCTATTTTTTTATGATTTTTTTTATTATTATTTCTGTATTTTTTTCTTCAGGGAGAGTATCTTCCCTTCTGTCTTTGGCTTTGACTTTGGCCTAGCATGACTCTCACATTATGCTGTGATTGGCCAAAGCATTGCACCTGACCTGTGCTCAGGTGCATTGCTTTGGCCAATCGTGGCTCTCACAATGTACTGTGAGAGCGCAGTACGTTGTGGGGTGCTCGGTGGGCAAACAGCCCGCCAATCACCTTTATAGTTTGTGTGTTCGGCGAACACACAAACAGAACATGTTCAAGTCAAACTCACATTCGAGCCCAAACATCGAGAACATCGAGCCCAACACTAGTGGCTGCATTCATTTTCTTTTTACAGGCTAAGAAAAGTTTCAGCAAGTACAGAAATACCTGTTGCTCTTACCAGAATGCAGCGCCCTTGTCACTTACTATGAGATGATCTGACAGCAAAACGAATCTTCTCTTTTTTGTGTAAACTACTGCTGGATCAACTGTGAGTATAGGATTATAACTTTTTTTTTCTATGGTTGAACTGGATGGACTTTTGTCTTTTTTCAGCCAGACTAACTATGTAACTATGTTCTAGTCTCACCATCTGCCAAGTAATGGGGATGAACAACGGCAGACATGGTTGAAGTCCAACTTGGGTGACAACCATGGCTCCCTCAATAGATACAGTGGAGGAGTGGAGTGTAGTCACCCAGGGACAGGAAATGTGTCATGCATAGGATCACCAGGTAAAAATGTCTTACCCCAGGTTCACACCTAAGCGTTTTCTGCAGCGTTTTGCAGAAACGCAGTACAGTCCATTTCACATGATTTCCTATGGGACATGTTCACATCTGTGTGTTTTCACTCTTTTTAAACGCAAAAAGTTGTGTTTTGGTTCTGGAAATGCTGCAGAAAAGTATGCATTTTTGATGTGCTTTAAATCTGCCTAAAATATATAATGTGAAAACCTACAGCGCAATATGCCTATCCAAATATGTATAATAAATAAAATATAATATTGCAGCTAACATATACAGTGTTCCCACATACAAATACTAATATACAAAAAATGTAACGCAATATTATAAAATAAATACATATTAAATATGCATAAATCTTGCTCTGCGACAATAATTAAATAACCGTATAAGTACATATTCTGTGCTCAAAATGTATTGCTTTAAATACAACACAATAACGCACACTTCCTCATAATACCATGCGTTATCTGAATTCTATCCACTGTGCGTTTATCTAACAATAGTGTCCCAATATAAATCTTGGTGAACCGTCCCTTTAAGACTCAGTGCTCTAAGTGCTAAATGTGCAATTTCTCCTCCGTATATATTCATCCAGTGATATCATGTGACCCCCAGTGTTGGTTCCACCACCGACACACTTATGCGCTCACCTTGTGGTTTGACCCGAGCCGTCAGGTCAAACCGCGCCTTTCCCTTTAACCCGGGCGGGTATACTGGTGTATCAATTTCCAACTCCTCCTGCACCTCCAAACTCCAAAACGCACCACTTGGACATTGACCCGAACAGCCAGATAAAAAGTGCGCCTTTCCCTTTGCTGGTATATATATCCAACTCCTCCTGCTCCTCCAAACTCCAAAACGCTCAACAGAAAATGGACAAAATGCTCCAGATGGTGAAGTATATCAAATCATTGTAAACTTTATTAAAACTCTTAAAATCTCCCACTCACATTTATTTGTGTTCTTCTGGGACACTACAGGATCAATATCTCTTTGTATAATAATTTTGTGAATGAAACTGCATTGGATCCCGTATCCAAGATGGCGGTACGTACACTTCCGGTTACGGCTTGACGTCATCGGCGTGCCCTACGTTACATTTTGAGCACAGAATATGCACTTATAAGGTTATTTAATTATTGTCACAGAGCAAGATTTATTATTATTATTATACAGGATTTATATAGCGCCAACAGTTTGCTCAGCGCTTTACAATATAATGGGAGACAAAACAGTAACAATACAGTTCAATACAAGAGGGATAGGAGAGTCTGATCCTTGGAGCTTACAATCTAGAAGATAGTTAATATTTATTTATTTTATAATATTGCGCTGCATTTTTATAAAATATATTAATATTTAAATCTGCCTATCAATAAGAAAAATAAAAAAAAAAAGACGCAAAACACATAAAAAACGCAGGTGCAAAAATGCAAAATACAATGCAGAAACGGCTAAAGCGCAACCTGTATAGGTGTGAACCTAGCTGTAATGACATTCCCGGGACCTGCAGAGTACAACCACCCATTGCGATCCATTCGATGAGGCAGCTGTACACGGCTGTGTGCCGGGTTGGTGTAAAGCCCCCTCATGAGCACTGACGTATGCTCCAAACGCACACCATCTACACTTAGAACATACGTCAGGGTTCATGTGGGTGATTTACGCAACCCTTGGCGCCCAACCACATACACCTCCCAAGAATGTCATTACGCAGGCTCTATGGCCCCTGTATGGTCCTGTGTATGAATCCTAACATTTGTAGACACATATGTCTCAGTAGGGAATACAATTGCAGCTAGGATGCCGTTGAAAATAATTTAATTCAATCCAGCCACTGGTGTGATACAAGCATGGCCATCTCATCGTCAAATCAAAGCATCAATTACACGGACACAGAATTTATTTACAGCACAATGCAGATGGAGTTCATAACAAAGGAAAACATTTACAGTGACAGGACATAAAAGTGCATAAACCTTCCACAAACACCACCTGTATAAAAACAATGAATATATTCAACAATATTTACAAGCATATAAAAATATCCAGACTCTGGGTTTCCTATAATCTGATGCCTTCTGGAACATTTATTTTGTAACACTTCATCATCGCACTGAATAAAATGGGCCGGGTTCTTGGATGTATTTACTATTATAAAAAAGCACAAACTAGTGCATGAAGTAAAAAGGGGGTACTAAAGAGAAAAAAATGCACCCTGAATTTCTCTCAGCCCTGGATCGCTCTCCTTACAGCAAGACTCACACTCCTGCTGGATGGAGAGATCTACTTCTAACTCAGGCCATGTCAGACCTCAGCAGAGAGACCACTGCTTCCACACAGAGGGCAAAGGCTCATCTCTTTAATATGCTGGCAGGGGCGGGCATTTTTAGTCAAGCTGTGGCTGCTTTCCAAAGACAACAAACTGTCAAATTTAGTACACTTTTTGTTTGGGACATTTCCTATGAAAGATCTGATCAGCTGTCTGGGAAGTGTTAATATTTTTCCGCTGCTCTAACACCTGACATTAAAAAATATTGGCAAAACTATCACCAAAATGAAAATGGACTTAATCTGAAATAATGGACCAAACCATGTGCACCCAAATTATACTCTGGTGATGGCTTCCAACCGTCTCACAACATACACTGATAATAGTTCTGGCAGTGTTTTTCCCCAAAGAGTATCTAAAGCCAAAGGTTTCTTTTTATTGCTGTGTAAAGTGCGGAAGGGCTAGATCCCCTGTTCGGTTTCTTGTTTTGTCAGTGGCCTCAGCGGGGAGATTCACACTGTCTGTGTCCCTGCTGGGGAGATTCACCCTCTCTATTTTCCTTCAATCTGGAGAGATGCTCTTATACTTCCTATTGTGTCTCTAGGACAGGAAGTGAAGGGAAATTTCCCGGAGGAACATAGACAGAAACCTTTTTTGCCAAACCTATACAACATATAGATACAGAACATGGGTAAAAGTTCCTGATGCTCTTCAGAGTTGATGGTTTTGACATATTAATGTCATCATACAATGCCTAGAATGTTCTCATCTAACCAGGGGCGGACTGACAACTCATGGGGCCCCCGGGCAATAGGGGATCATGGTGCCCCTGTGCCTTGCCCACACTCAAAAAAAGCCTATAAAAGGTACCAGGGGCATTTCATGGGGCCCCCTACTGACCCCGGGCCCTCGGGCAGTGCCCGAGTTCTCGAATGGTTAGTCCGCCGCTGCATCTAACCCCAGGCCAGTAGAACATTGGGATATTTCCTATGAAAGATCTGATCAGCTGTCTGGGAAGTGTTAATATTTTTCCGCTGCTCTAACATCTGACATTAAAAAATATTGGCAAAACTATCACCAAAATGAAAATGGACTTAATCTGAAATATTGGACCAAACCATGTGCAGCCAAATTATACTCTGGTGATGGCTTCCAACCGTCTCACAACATACACTGATAATAGCTCTGGCAGTGTTTCCCCCCAAAGAGTATCTAAAGCCAAAGGTTTCTTTTTATTGCTGTGTAAAGTGCGGAAGGGCTAGATCCCCTGTTGGGTTTCTTGTTTTGTCAGTGGCCTCAGCGGGGAGATTCACACTGTGTCCCGGTGACCACTGTCCATTACGGTAAAATCCAGAAATTGAACTGGAACAGGAATAAAGGGAAATCTTCCAAAGAGGAGCCCCTGTTCTGGGGACAACCTTCTAAGAAGGATTTCTCTTTTTTTTGGAGAGAATTTTTTCTGTACCTTCTGTTTTGTCTCCGGGACTGGAAGTAAAGGAATTTTTCCCCAGTGAGAACACAGATGGCAAAGAAAAATAGCCCGACGGGTGTTTTAACTGTCTTTATTAAAAAAAAAAAAAGCTTTGGCTTTAGAAGTTCTTTAACTTAGGCTTCCCATGATTTTCCGCAACTGTACATCTACAAGTCCCAGCATTTCCTGCTTGCCCCGGTCTTACACAAAGGTGGCTTTATATTTTGTTTCTGGTTCTTTGTTCCTGTCAGTCTTTGCAGTCACCATTGCTGGTAAGTCCGATGTCCTGTACACCCCAGTCCGCATTCGGCCTTTGCAAGTCTTTAGCTCGGAAATGTACCCCTCAAAGCTTAGATTGGCCACATCGTCCCTGGAACCATTCCTCCTTGTACTCGGCTTCACCCCATCTACGTCAATGACTCTTCCGGCTGGCAGAAGACAGCTTGAAGGGTTACACTGCTTGGCAATTTTCTCCTTGGAACTATCCAGAGATTGCTCCCGGAAGCTCTCTGTGCTCCGTGACAGACTCTTCTTCTTGTCCCTGGTACCTAACAATGAGCAGAAAAACAGACTTAGCAAGCTTAGGGAAAATAACCCCTCATTACAAGAGTGTCATAATCTCCAACACAATTAATGCAGGCCACAGATGGGACATTTATTGGCCAAATTGTCGGCCGAACGAATTTCGTGGTTCTTCTCGTTTCTTTTTATCGGTCATGCTGGAAAATCTACGAAAAACGGTAGTTTTTCGTAAGCATTGGTGGCAGCATTAGCGGCAGTAACAACCAAGTTTTTGTTTATCGGCCGACAATTAGGCCGATAAACATCCCATCTATGGCCTGCAAAAGTCACCGGTCACACTGCTACCATTTAAAATCGTGCAATTTGTGTGCAATTTTAGCGTGATTTAAGGTGTGATTTCTGAAGACTTTATTGCTGCTTGTTAAGATTTCCAACGATTTCTTGCAATTTGCAGTGCAATTTCCATTATATTCTATGTATGTGAAGACTCAACAGAACTGAAAAAAAAGAAATGCAGCAAATTGCAAATGTTAAGACACTGACATTCACATTCATTAGATGCAATTTCAGGTGCAGTTTGAATTCCCAAATTGCACCTGAAATCACAATGGCATGACTGGGCACTAAATGTAATATCTTGTTATTATTGCAGTGTTTATAATTGTTTTAGATGTTTACTTTTCCATATTTTTCTTATATAGTACCATAGATTAGCCTCTAGAGGGAGATCTCATTGGTGCAGGGCAACTTCTCTCTCTCTACAGTTTTTTGATATAAGATAACAGACATGCAGAGAATGCGCTGTTTTCAGTAACTCATCTGACTTGTTTTGTGACAAAGCACAAAAAAACACAACTGTGTAGCAATTTGAATCAAGAAACAGAGCCTGCGTGTGTAATGAGCAAATACTGTAAGGCAAAGTATTTTAAAATATTAACTCAGCAAACTGATTTATTACCTGTTTATTTAGGCTCCATGCACACTGGCATTTTATTTTAAGCTCAAAAAATGCTGGATAACAAAACGCTGGTAAGAGTGTTCATAGTAGTGTTCAGAAGCAGTCAGGAGTGTTAGCGTATTATTAGCATTTTTACAGTACATGTAGAGGGGGAAAAAAAGCTAGAAAAAAACTGTTAGGAGTGTTTTAGCAGTGTTTAGTGTTTTTTTTTCTGCTTGAAAAAGTATAAAAAAAACATTTTTTTGCTGCTCTTAGATGCTGAAGCTCAAAAAATGCTAATAGCCTAAAGCAATGTGGAATGGACACATAGGAGAACACTATTTAGCTTCTAAAAGCAGAAAAAATGTTAATAAT
This sequence comes from Staurois parvus, assembly GCF_062004578.1. NCBI lineage: Eukaryota > Metazoa > Chordata > Amphibia > Anura > Ranidae > Staurois > Staurois parvus. The sequence continues at coordinate 4,231,475 of NW_028318360.1, read as the reverse complement.
AGCTTCTAGGAGCTTAAAAAAACCCGCTAGTGTGCATGGAGCCTTAAAACATCTGAAAAGACTATACATTCCATTTAAAAAGAATCATGCAAGATAGATTAAAGCCCAACTCCAGGCTCTTTTGCCAGATGTCCAATTCCCTCTCCCCCAGTTTGTAATTCTACTTTTTTTTAAACATTTATATAAAAATATTTAATATAAATTTTATTTATAATTATATTAATATAATGTTATTTATTAATATTATATTGTAATAATAATATATGTCTGGTCACATGACATGCAGGGTCCTGATGTCATTGTCACTCTCTGCACCATTCCACTGTGAATGATGCTCTGCACTCACTGTCTTTCCTCAGTCTTACAGGTTGAATGATGTTGGCCATTAATTATCCTAGACAACTGAGGACATCTTGTGCCAGAAAAGGAGTACTGTAGGTTCCAGATTAGAGGTCAGCATTCAAACTTGAATTGTTGGGGGTTTTTTTTTATTGACTGGGGAACCATAGGTTAACAAAATATCTAGAAAAAAAGTTAGCAGTTGTCTAGAGCAAACTGCAAAAAAAGAGCGGTATTTTAAATTCAATGCAGAGTAAACGATAAACATCAATAGTAGATGCAAATATTTTCTTTATTTTGATCATTAAGATCTTATGAAAGGGTGGGCATTAGACATGGTGAACACACAGTCAATCAAAAAAGTAAAAACAATGAATATAAAAACAAAAAAACGTCCTGTGCCTTCACTTAGCTGTATCATGTTGATTCAATAAATGGCTGGGAAACCGTTATTTTGATACAAAGTATTCTTCATATATGGAGGATAATAGTGATGTATGGAGAGTCCGCTTTCATAGTATTCTTAGTGATTCTATCGTCATCATTTCGATTCTTTGCTGTTGTCCAATAACAAAATATCTAGCCTGGAGTTGAGCTTTAACTGCCGCCTGCCTGCCATATAAGGTAATGACGGGCGCAAGGTGGTTCTCTCATTCTGGGAGGACGTCATATGACGTCCTCCCATTCTAACCCCCGGGCCCCGGCCCCGGGAGCGCGGCGATCGGTGGTGCGCTGTGTCCATCGGACACAGCGGATCACTTATCAACGGAAAGAGCCGAAGATGTCAGCTCGGTCATGTGATCAGCTGTGTCCAATCACAGCTGATCACATGTAAACAGGGAAATGCCGGTTATCAGCATTTCTCTCCTCATGAGCTGTCACGCTGACAGAGGAGAGGAGAGCCGGTAATTGCATTACTCAGAGGGGACATGTACACTGATCATCAGGGCACTAATGATCAGTGTGCCCTGATGATCAGTGTAGCCCCAGCAGTGCCACCTGTCAGTAGCCATCAGTGCCAGCTGTCAGTGCTCATCAGTGCCACATCAATGCCACATATCAATCGCCTATCTGAGCTGCCTTTCAGTGCCACCTACCAGTGCCACCTATCAATGCCAGTCAGTGCTACCTATCAGTGCTGCCAATCAGTGCCAGTCAGTGCCGCCTGTCCGTGCACATCAGTGCTGTCCATCAGTGCCACCAAACACTGCCACCTAACAGTGCCAGTCAGTGCCGCATATCAGTGCCATATATGAGTGCTGCCTTTCAGTGCCCATCAGTGATGCCTGTCAATGCCCATCAGTGCCACCTACCAGTGCCTGCTCATCAGTGCCACCTATCAGTGCCCATCAGTGCAGCCTCATTAGCGCACATCAGTGAAGGAAAAAATCACTTATTTACAAAATTTTATAACAAAAACTAAGAACAAAACCTTTTTTTTCAAAAATTTCTGTGGTTTTGGTTTGTTTAGCAAACAATAAAAAACCCAGAGGTGATTAAATACCACCAAAATAAAGCTCTGTCTGTCTCAAAAAATGATAGAAATTTCATATGGGTACAGTGTTGCATGACCGCGCAATTGTCATTCAAAGTGTGACAGCGCTGAGAGCTGGAAATTGGCCTGGGCAGGAAGGGGGTATAAGTGCTCTGTAGGTAAGTGGTTAAAATGAAGCTTACATGCCAATGTGACTGGAGGAAGAAAAGATCTATTTGCCATTCTTTCATTTTAAACAGAACATCTCCACTCTCACCAAACCTGCCATGTTTGGACCCCAAAGGTCGGCCAATCTAAGTACACGGAGACTCTCACAGACTCACAACCCGGAGCTCATGCTAATGTGTCTGGCATGCATTCTAAAGGTGGTGCAGCATGAGCCAAATCCATATATCTGTGTAAACCTCGCACCTGAATTTCATGCAGCCCCTGTAGAACACACATGAGACACGTAAGTACAATCAGCAGAGTCTCCCTCTGCACGTCAGATGAGATGTGGTCATAATTAGCCCCACGTACGTAAGATAAGAGCTGTCGGTATTTTATTTTGAATTTGGCGCATCCATGGGGCCACAGTGTAAAAGTGAAGCACTTTAGAACCACCTGGATTTGGTGCACAAGTTACTGTCAGAGCCAAAAGTGTCGCAGATGTTTTTTGAATTTGTTGCAATACATTAACAAGAGGGGTTAATACCAGAAAAGCAGGGGGCAGCTTTATTGAATCCCCTCCCCCCCGTAGTATTTAATACAGGCAGGGGCGGACTGACCATTTGATAACTCGGGCACTGCCCGAGGGCCCGGGGTCAGTAGGGGGCCCCATGAGATGCCCCTGGTACCTTTTTCATAGGCTTTTTTGAGTTTAGGCAAGGACACAGGGGCCCCATGATCCCTATTGCCCGGTGGCCCCATGAGTTGTCAGTCCACCCCTGAAAACAGGTATTTATATAGTGCCAACAATTTGCGCACTTTCACATATTGTTCATTCACATCAGTCCCTGCCTTCATAGAGCTTACATTCTAGTCCCCATCTCACAGACAAACACATACTAGGACCAATTTAGGCAAGAGTCAGTTTACATACCAGGAAGGCTGCCATCAAGGAGCGTACAATCTAAGGGCCCTACCTCAATACACACATACAGCAAATGGAAATCGCAGCCAGTTCACCTACCAGCATGGCTTTGGTGGGTGGGAGGAAACTGGAGTATTGGGAGGACAGGCACAGGGCTTCACTCCAGAATTCCACATTTAGGGCCAGTTCACACAATAGAAACGCAGTCCAGATGTGTTCCAGATGCATTTTTGCACATGCGCATTTCGGTACATTTTTTATGTGTTTTTGACACATTCAGGTCCATTTTTTAGGCATTTCAGTCATTTTTCTCCTCTCTTTTTCTTCATTTTAAATAGGGACATGTGCATTCCAATGCGTTTTACCGCATTCCAGTACAGTTCTGTGCAGAAAGAATGCCGCCTGTTCTACTTTTTTTTTCTGCAAGCGGCACCCACTGGAACTGCAAGGACTGATGTGAACTATGACACTGACAACCATATAACCTACTTTCTGTGCGTTTTGATTGCAGAAAAAAAGCAACTGAAACGCATGTAGTGTGAACTGGCCCTTAGGATACTAGGTACTGCATTTCCTCAGTCTGAATTGGATGACAATGTAAATCAATTTATAGCTGTGTGTCAGGCTTTTTTCACATTAGCTGTATGGCTTGCCACCCTCAGAAAAGCGATCCATAGTAGATCACTTTTCAGAGATCACTATAGTGCAGGTGACAGGCATTCAGGAGGCGCTATTCCTTAATGTTTTGGGGTTTTTTACTTCTATTTTTAAATTGCTAAATGGCAGTTTTACATTGCAGGATCGCTTCCCTGCTGTGAGCTGAGTGATTGGCTGGTGGTTGTGGTGCAACCCCATTGAACTCAAAGGGCGTGTTTAACCGCCTGTCATACTCTGCACCCTGAGTTAAAAATGCTGCAAAATATTGCATCGGAGCTGCAGCATGTGTACAGCACTGTCATGCTGTATTGTTACAATTCAGATGGACTGCTGGGGGGAGTTTGAGGCAGTAAAACTGCAGCTCAGCTGCTTGTTTTTAATGCTCCTGCAAACCCACTTGAAAGAGCCCTTCGACAGCAGATGAAAAAAGTGAAATGCTTAAGTCTAGGTTCACACCTATGCAGGTTGCGTTTGAGGCGTTTCTGCATTGCGTTTTGTGTTGCGTTTTTGATACGTTTTATTTATTTATTTTTTTTCCTTGTTGTTAGGTAGATTTTAGATGCAAAATGCATAAAAAAATGCAGCAAAAACACAATACATGTTTTCCCATTGAAGTCTATAGAACCAAAAACACAACGTTTTGCAATCAAAAAGTCCCTGATCCTTTCCAAGAAACGCACCGGGTGAAAACGCGGAGATGTGAACCTGTCCCATAGGAAATCATGTTAAATGGACGTTTCTGCAAAATGCTTAGGTGTGAACCTAGGGTAAGAGAACCTGTTAGAAATTCTGAAGCTCCCACTGCTGAATTGTTTCATATGGTACATGTTCCTGTTGCCATCATTCTTCACTACTTAGTGGGTTACTGAGCCAGAACAAGTATGGACGGATGAGTGGCGTATCTGTGGGGCTTCGTAAGTGATGCAGCTGATGGTGGGTTACTGAGCCAGAACAAGTATGGACGGATGAGACATATCAGACTGGATGTCGCTCCACTTCCTTAAACTGAACCTCTCCAAAACCGAGTTTCTTGTCTTCCCCCCAGCCCGGACACCACCCCCCACTGACTTCTCCACTTCTCCATCATGTCCAACAACGCCCCACAGGCCAGAGTACTTGGTGTCATTCTGGACTCCAACCTATCCTTCCAGCCCCAAGTCCAATCACTAACTAACTCGTGCAGACTCCACCTCCACAACATCGCCAAAATCCGCACGTTCCTAACCCCAGAAACCACTAAACAGCTCATCCACTCCCTCATATCACGACCCGATTACTGCAACTCCCTCCTCATTGGCCTGCCTCACCGCTGGCTATCCCCGCTTCAGTCGATCCTGAATACGGCTGCCAGACTCATTCACCTTTCCAACCGCTCCGTTTCCGCCACCCCCCTCTGCCAATCCCTCCACTGGCTTCCGATTGCGCAACGGATCAAATTCAAAATCCTAACATTGACGTACAAAGCTGTCCACCATACTGCCCCGAACTACATCACTGACCTAATATCCAAGTACCGCCCAGCACGCACACTCCGCTCCTCACAAGACCTCCTTCTCTCTAGTTCCCTGGTCTCCTCCTCCCATGCCTGCCTCCAGGACTTCTCCAGGGTGTCACCCATCCTCTGGAACTCCCTGCCCCAACCCATCAGATTATCACCTACTCTCCTCTCCTCTCCTTTAGGGGCACCCTGAAAACCCATCTCTTCAGGGAAGCCTACCCCACCCCCTGCTAACTTGCCGACCTTCTCCACTTTTGCTACCACTCCATCCCCCACAACTATCTCCTCCTGTGCCACCATCCCCTCCCTCCTAGATTGTAAGCTCGAAAGAGCAGGGCCCTCGATCCCCTCATGTTTTGCATTGTATTGTATTGTTATTGTTCTGTCCCCCATTGTAATGTACAGCGCTGAGTGAACAATTGGTGCTTTATAAATACTGTATAATAATAATAATGAGTGTTGTATCTGTGGGGCTTAGTAAGTGATGCAGCTGCTGGTGGGTTACTGAGCCAGAACAAGTATGGACGGATGAGTGGCGTATCTGTGGGGCTTTGTATGTGATGCAGCTGATGGTGGGTTACTGAGCCAGAACAAGTATGGACGGATGAGTGGCGTATCTGTGGGGCTTCGTAAGTGATGCAGCTGATGGTGGGTTACTGACTCACCAAGCAAAGTGAAGATAATGAGGAGAGCATTTACACAAACTAGTTTGAACTGCAGCTCTCATATCCATCCTTGTGAAGTGCTGATTATCGTAGGGAATCCTACACACACAAACCTATACAGTATATTCCATGGAATGACAACAGCAGAGACCTGTCATGACTCTTCCATCGCCCATCATTGTGGCTGTAGTTAAAGAATTGTTCTCCCCTCTATCAAGCAAATGTACTGCTCTCTTTCATCGATTTCAAGTGCTCATTAGGTCTCATCACTGCCTACAGTACCCACTTGTCACCAGATGAAAACCTGAAAGATTCTCTCATATAACTGGTGAAAACTGGGTAATGTAAGGCTGCTCTTACACCGTTATGTCCCCAGATAGGGCAAACATGGGTCTGTAGGTATTAATAATAAATCACTCTACCCAAAATAACCCGTGTCAGCACACTTCACCCCTACCCTTAGAGGTGTACACCATATAAATAATATGCTTAGTGATAATAATAAATAATAAATAATATTCTTATTCCCCCAAAATTACAACCATAAAGTCCTGTATCCACAAATCCAAAAATTAAAGTCCCCTTCAAACAAAAATTATGTCCAAAAATATTGTCCAAAAATAGTGATAGATTCTTCAAAGTTTTGTGTGAACTTGATTTTACCTCAAAAAAACAGAAATAAAAACCACATAGTGCATTATCCTTAATATATAAATATCACATAGCTCATCCAGTGATAATTCACCAAAGTGAAAAACGTGTAAACAGCAAAGATGTGCCAATACACTCTTTATAGTGAAAAACTGTGTAGGTGAATCACTCTTTATAGTGCTTATGCCACACACCTAAATCACATCTATTGCAGTAAGGAGTGGATACCCTTACCAATGTGTTTATCATTAAAGGCTTTAGATAAACATCCCCAAGTAGGTTGTATGATGGGACGAGTAAACGAATAATATTCTGCCAGTATCCTCAATTTCACCTCCTCATAATTCAATGTGGATCCATCCACACTATTTCCTCAGACCATTTTCATCACAACCGCCATCAATATCAAATCTTTCTCATCGCATGTTTAAAAGTATGAAAAACCTGCATGCCGTACGTCCAGGAGAGTCCAAACCGCTATCCACAGTCTTACTTCCACTCTCTGCAATGGCCGCCGCTCCACTTCCGGTTTCTCGTTTGCGTCTGACGTCACCTCCCTCTGACGCGTTTCGTCATTGGACGTAATCATAAAGCATCCACATTGAATTATGAGGAGGTGAAATTGAGGATACTGGCAGAATATTATTCGTTTACTCGTCCCATCATACAACCTACTTGGGGATGTTTATCTAAAGCCTTTAATGATAAACACATTGGTAAGGGTATCCACTCCTTACTGCAGTAGATGTGATTTAGGTGTGTGGCATAAGCACTATAAAGAGTGATTCACCTACACAGTTTTTCACTATAAAGAGTGTATTGGCACATCTTTGCTGTTTACACGTTTTTCACTTTGGTGAATTATCACTGGATGAGCTATGTGATATTTATATATTAAGGATAATGCACTATGTGGTTTTTATTTCTGTTTTTTTGAGGTAAAATCAAGTTCACACAAAACTTTGAAGAATCTATCACTATTTTTGGACAATATTTTTGGACATAATTTTTGTTTGAAGGGGACTTTAATTTTTGGATTTGTGGATACAGGACTTTATGGTTGTAATTTTGGGGGAATAAGAATATTATTTATTATTTATTATTATCACTAAGCATATTATTTATATGGGTCTGTAGGTAGTTGTCCTGGGGCCCATGCCATTAGGGGGCCAAACCAAAATTGCTACTTTTATTTACCAGCTGTAAATAAAATCTGTAAATACATTATATTTTAAATTGAATAGAGCTTAATTTTATTGCTTTGTATTAGATGTGTAAGACTCAGGCTTAATGATGAAGAGAAAATATCAAAATTCCAACCAAAGGCTCCATCAGTTGGAGCCTTTTAAATGTTAGGCACCCTCTAAGGCAGAGGTCTCCAAACTTTCCAAACAAAGGGCTAGTTTTCTGTCCTTAAGACTTTAGGGGGGCTGGACTGTGGCCATTTGGAGTAGAGAGGGTCCTGACGTCAGTGGGAGCAATGACACCCCATCGTTGGTGTCTTTGGGAGGAATTGTGCTCCATCATTGTGTTATTGGGCCTGATTGTTGGGGTAATTGTGCAGAATTGTACCCCATCATTAGTGTCATTTGGGAGGAATTGTGCTCCTCCATTGGTGGCAGTGGAGGGAATTATGCCCTACTGGTGGTATTGGTGGATAAAAAAAAAAGTGCCCCACAGGCCAGATAAAAGCAAGCAAATGGCCACAGTTTGGAGACCAATGCTCTGTTTATCTTATGAACATATCTAACCGCGGGTTCCTTTGCCCCTCCTGCCGTATGCCCTATACTACCTTGACTTATGACCAGGAGTAGAGAGGTGAAGTCCTGAATATACTTTGTTCCTTATCCCCTATATAGGGATAGTTTTTATCAAAAGAATATGTTCCTTTTTGAATCTAAAGACAAGCGCCGGGATGGTGTATGCTTCTTGTAGTTAATAAATCTTCCCAATGAAGACACACAAGGTGAAACATGTCAAAAGGAACAGAAGCTGCATGAGACTCAAAGATCACTACTGTGGCAGAATTATTTTAATGTTTTTTTTAATGTGATTATTAAAATGTAAAATTTTTATTTTAAAAAATGTTTATTGGTTTGAAATGTTTAAGGATGTGGTACTATGGTGATATCTACTGCCTCTATAGAAATATCAAGTATTTAAAACCCCAAAGACTCCTAATTCAATGTCAGTGTATTAAGATATGATGAAAAAAATGGTGTGGTATAGTTTTATTCACCTTGAAGCTACAGTATTTCTATCTATATCTATTTACCAATATATAATATTTTATAGCAGCCACTTTAAAGCGACCCATCACTAAAATAAAATTGGGGATAAACATCTCCGAAGAAAAGAGAAAACTGAATGCCTCGCCTGCACTGCCAAATGCTTCTCTGATTGAGAAACCAGCATTTCCGGAGCGTTGACCTCCTGTGTCCCAACATTGCTGAATGGTTCCTCTTGCCAAGCTCCATGTCATTGTGTTCTGCATTGACTAAGTCATTGGAGAGAACCAATGAGCACTGCAGGGGAAACAAGAGATTGGAACTCCCAGAATGATCAGATTTTGCAGGGAGATGTTTATGCTCAATTTTAATATAGATACTTTATTAATGTGCATTGTGTGTATTTTTTTTAAAGAATAGCATTGTGCTCTGCAGGGTCTCTGAATTTTGTTTTTTTATCTACTGTTGTGAATGCTGCTTCAGATGATTGCCTGCTAAGGTTTCGAGTAGCCCTCTTTCCCTCTACTTTTACAGAAAAGCATAATATGGCTATATTGCGCAGGAATTTTCCATTTAGCTTGAGGCAACATTCTCTTGCACCGTTCAGAAGTGCTCCTTGTCACTTCCCTAGAATACCCCTCCTTATGTGGTTCAATTCTGACCAGGGCATCATATTATACAAATAAACTGGGGTATAATCTTCTAAGCATTCCAGCCCAGAATAATATGATTGTAGTACTTGAAAGACTGTCAACTGGAGTCAGATATTTTGTAACAAAAATGGCATATGTTTTTAGATAATTATCCATTTCACCATATTTTTTAATTATGTACTATCAAAAGATATTACAAAAACAAATAAAACTGATACTACTCAAATGCCCCAATCTGTTATCCCAGCCAACTGGCCTCACTGCAGGTGGTGGTTGGGTTGAATACTGGCTTGTAAAACACATCTAGCACTACAACAAAATGACACCCATCTGCACACTGTCTCGGCATCAGGTAAATTTCTCTTGGTAAGAAATGGCTTCAACTTGGTTTCATACCCATGGAAAAACCCCTCTAACATGTTTCACCCAGTAGGGGCTTAATCCTACAGCCTCTACAATTAGGCCTTTACTGGGTTATATGCATTAGAGGGAGTTCTCCCATGAGTAGGAGACCAAGTAAAAGTTTTACCAAGAGCAGTCTACCTTTTGCCGAGACAGTGTGCAGATAGGGATCATTTTGTTGTAGGATCAGAAGATAATAATCATATTGGTACCTTGATATAACCAAAAACTGAATTATTTGTATAAAAATATTGTTAAAAAGGAAAAATGGAAACATTTAGTGGCAAGAAACAAGTATAGATTTCTTAAGGCACAACTATAAGGTCCGTTTCATATGGGCTTCAGCTTGTATAAGAGCAGTGTCAACAGCAAACTTTGTTGAAGTTCCAGTTTGTAAATGTTGTACACCGACTCTAAGGGAAGTGATTTAAAGAAACTGCAAGCAGGCTTTCAACAAGCTTCAGGAAGCACTGAAGCCTACTAGCAGCTTGTTTAAAGTGGCAATCGGCACTCCCGTTAGGATCTGTAATCAACATTTACAAACCGGAGCTAAATAGTACTTTATCAAAGCATTTGCAGAGCTTTCAACAAGCTTTGTTGAAGTTCTTAAACATGGGTGAATCTAGGGGTGTACAGGGGAGGGCTACGCCCCCCAGATTTCAGTGATGCCCTCCCCCCAAAGCCAACAGCCCCCCTCCTCCATGCTGGACACTGTGCCTTGCCGCTAAAGCATCGCTTCAGACAGCTGCGTTTCCCTTTTCTCCTTTGTAAATACAGTGATGATCGGCGGTGCAGGGTGGGAGCCCAGCAGGGTGGGGGAAGCTGCCTATAACACTCTCCAGTCATTTAATCTGCTTAGGTTGTCCCACGAGGATCTACAATGTCTCCTGAGGCTGCTGAAGTTGGTGGGCAGAGCCAGAGGTGTACAAATGGAGAAACAGAAAAAGGGCGCACCGACCTAGTGCATTATCGTTTATGATACCTATTTTGTTTCTTCAATAAATTATTTTACTCACAATGGACATAACACAGGCATGTCAAACTGAACAAGATGTATGATCCAAACAACATCTGAGTCCATACGATGGAACCCTGGATGACCAACTGGTAAACGCGTTTCGAGGAAACAACCTCTTCCTCAGAGCCAACCTTGGCTCTGAGGAAGAGGTTGTGTCCTCGAAACGCATTAGCCAGTTGGTCATCCAGGGTTCCATCGTATGGACTCAGATGTTGTTTGGATCATACATCTTGTTCAGTTTGACATGCCTGTGTTATGTCCATTGTGAGTATGATACCTATTTTGTTTCTTCAATAAATTATTTTAAACGATAATGCACTAGGTCGGTGCGCCCTTTTTCTGTTTCTCCATTTGTATCCAGTGTATTTGGACCACCCCGGTCTGTTGAGGGCAACAAGCAGTGCATATTCCAGAACATTCCTATTGGGTCTACTGAGTCCTTTCCTAGCACAGGAGTAAAGTGTTTGTTGTGTTAGAGCCAGAGGTGTGGCTGCCTCCTCCACTCCTCCCACAAACAACTTCACTGAGGCTGATCTGGCAGCTGAAGAAGAGCAAAGTGGAGGAAACAGCAGCCTGAGAGTCTTTGGTGTCATGGTTTTACCCCGTGGCTTGTAACCACGTACTGCCCTAGTCTAACACTCTACTGCACTGACCTGCCACTATACTACACTAACTTGCCACTTTACTGCCCTAACCTGTCATTATACTGCCCTAACCTGCCACTTTACTGCCCTAACCTGCCATTATACTGCCACTTTACTGCCCTAACCTGTCATTATACTGCCCTAACCTGCCACTTTACTGCCCTAACCTGCCATTATACTGCCACTTTACTTCACTACCCTGTCATTATACTGCCACTTTACTGCACTACCCCGCCACTATACTGCCCTAACCTGCCACTGTCAGGGGCCGACTGGCGGTAGCCTCTAGCGACCCACAGGTTGGAATTCCTCAGAGCGCAGAGTCTAAGCCTCAGTCTGCTGGTTCACCAGAGCCCCTGATGGTGGGGATGGACTTGAAGCAGCCTGAGACCAGGTTGCGACCCCCGAGTACAACCAGCTGTGGTAGAGGTAGCCACCAATGGCAGGTAGCAGGTGAGAGCCAGATGTGAAGAGGTATTAACGTAGTCAGACAAGCCAGGTTGGTAACAGCAGAGCAGACAGTACAGAGCGGCAGGCAACAGAATAAACAGGTCACAGGCTGGGTTCAGCAACAGGAGGTCAGACAATCAGGATCAGGCAGAGAATAGTCAGGACGAGCCAAAAGTCAGAGTAGGAGAAGACAACAGGATCAGGCTGGGTCGGCAACAAAGCAATCAAATATACAGGAGCAATCAGGAACAAGACCATACGGCAATTTGGAGATGCACAGGGCTGGTTTAAATAGTGCGCCCTGTGCTCTCATTGGTGCCAGGCACATGTCCGCGATCGCGAGTGAGCATGCGCGGCCGCAATTTCCCAAGCCCCAGTGCTCGCCGGCTAATGCGTATCGGCGTTCTGCGCCTACCCGTTTGCTGCCGAGATCCCTGACAGCCACTTTACTGCACTAACCTGCCATTATACTGCCACTTTACTGTACTAACCCGCCACTATACTGCCCTAACCTGCCATTATACGGCCACTTTACTGCACTAACCTGTCATTATACTGCCACTTTACAGCACTACCCTGCTACTATACTGCCCTAACCTGCCATTATATTGCCACTTTACTGCACTAACCAGACATTATACTGCCACTTTACTGCCCTAGCCTGCCATTATACTGCCACTTTAGTGTACTATCCTGTCATTATACTGCCACTTTACTGCATTAACCTGCCATTAAACTGCCACTTTACTGCACTAACCCGCCACTATACTGCCCTAACCTGCCATTATATGGCCACTTTACTGCACTAACCTGTCATTATACAGCCATTTTACAGCACTACCCTACCACTATACTGCCCTAATCTGCCATTATACTACCCATTTACTGCACTAACCAACCACTATACTGCCCTAACCTGCCATTATACTGCCACTTTACTGCACTAACCTGTCATACTGCCATTTTACAGCACTATACTGCCCTAACCTGCCAATGTACTGCCCTAACCTGCCATTATAGTGCCACTTTACTGCACTAACCTGCCACTTTCCAGTCCTAACCTGTCATCATACTACCACTATACTGCCCTAACCTGCCATTATACTGCACTAACCTGTCATAATGCTACCACTTTACTGCACTACCCTGCCACGTTACTGCATTAACCTGCCACTTTACTGCACTAACCTGCAATTACACTGCCACTTTACTGCCCACATTAACCTGCCACTATACTATATTGAACCCTTCTTCAGCTCTACTAATCCCTATCCTCTGCCCTGCAGACCCCTGTACACTACCTTACAAGCTAAGGGTCTCTGTACACTGCCCTATAAACTGCTGACTATCCTCTGTCCCCCTGACATTTTTTTTTTTTACTGCACCCCTACATCAGACAGACTAGATAAGCCCTGTTGTTAAAGCTTGCTGTTCACAATGCTTTTATACAAGCTGAAGCCCATGTGCAAAAGGCCTAAATGAAAAGGTAAAGGCAGCTAAGTCCAATGCAAATGGAGCTGCACCAACTTTTCAATTAAAGGGAAGTAAGCTATACTTGTGCTTTCTAACGTAGGGGGAAAAAATTCCTGAAAATGATGAATGTGTGGACATACTTCTTTCAGTGCAGTCTTCCAGCCCTTCCTAGAATGTGTACTGTTTGTGTGTTCAGGTAATCATGCTTTGGGATGACAAGTCAGGATGAACGACCTCTCACTTGGCTCAAATTGGCCTTATCTCAAGGACTATCTTCCTCCAGTTGCTTTTTTAGGACATTGGAAAACAATTAGAATGCTGTTTACTTCCCCCTTGTCCTAATTTATCACGGGAAAGGACAAGATAAACTCTCTAACACACCAGGGAGGTACTGTTCACAAGAACCAGATCCAGGCATCACTTTATCACAAAAATTGTCATCTCCGTCCGCCTCTCGTATGTCAGCGGGAAACTTTCCAGGACTTTTGGAAACAATTTCACTGCTGTTTAGGAATGCTGCTTTGTTTCCTTTGAATAGATATATTTGATTACAGATATTTACAGGCTGTAATATAAATTACAGATTCCCTGTTCTCTCACTGACTGCACCTTAAAGAATAACTAAATCCAAGAACAAAAATGCAGTATATGGCAGCTTAGAGTTGATGGCTGCATTCATTTTCTTTTTTCAAGGCAAAGAACATTTTTCTTGAATTGAAGATACCTGTAATCTGCATCAAAGAAAACCTTCCTTCCTACCTATCTCCTCTGTACACTACCACTTGCTCTGCCCCACATCTAATGGAGGTGAAGAGTTACGGACATGTTTGGAGTCCATATCAGAAAAGCAGCATAGGGTGCCAACCATATCTGCCTCCATAGATACAGAGGAGTGATGTAGCCACTCAGGACGGGAAGGGCTTTATTTACAGGATTACCAGGTAAAAAATAAAGCAAAAGAAGATTGAAAAAAAAAAACACATCGAGAAACCATACCAAGGACTAGTAAGATGCAATGTATTACAGTTTTGGTTTTCAGTTTAGATACACTTTAAGGAAAGGTTGCATTTCAAACACAACTCTGGCACTAAATTAAAGGCTAGGTTTACCTTTGGAACATGTTCCACCACATCCTGAGAGCCTGGGGGCCCCCCCTTCTTGTGACAGTAGGTGGGGGTTCTTCTCCCCTGCAGCCACTACATTTAAAACCAGCACTGCTTTGCCTGCACAGCTACATTTATCATTCAGAGACCTGTCAATGAATAAACTACAAGTCCCATCTACCACTTCAGCCAACGTCGTGTAGTTCTCATTGACCTGGGAGTGTGCTGCTCAGTGCACACATAGAAAGCTGGAGGAAGAGTGAAATAGCTAACTGAAAGTTCATACGAAGGAAGGGGCAGAAAGCTGTAGGGAGAGTGTGCAGGAGCCTGACATTGCACCTGTGATGCACTGATCTCGGGTGCAATGCCTTGCAGCCTTCTGCGGGGGAAAATAAAAGCACTTGTTTGGCGAAAATGTTTTAGTTTTCCCTTTAAAAAAGCCTAGAAATAAAATGCAAGAAAATATTTATCAGTCTTCCCATTGATCTTAGATTTGTTTAATAGCCAAGATTGTTGTGGAATCTTGAGTATCTGATGCACTTCCTTGTGTGGCAGATGCCTACTGCCCCAATGTGTACTGTAATTCCATTTGCCTACGTCCTGCCTTGAGATTGGGGCCACTGGAAGATTGTCTGAGCCAGCCACTAGCAGTAGTGCACCTATTGTGAGTAGTATAGTTTTTCAGCAGTCTGTACATCATAGATCCACAGGCACAAGAGCATTGCAGCACTCAGATGGTTAGGAGAACTAGTGTAAATACAGCAGTGCCACAGGTCTGCAGAAATTAAGTTGTGATCTAGGGTCTGTGTGCCGAGGAGGGGTTTTACTGAAATGTCATTTCTTATCTTCATATTACAAAAAAAGGTGACCTTGCAGCAAAATTCAAAGGCTGTTTTTAATAGATTAGGGCTCCCTCTCCATGCATATTAGGAGTTGAAAAGGTACCTGCAAGGAAAAATGACCTTCTTCCCATCATCCGCATTGAGGGGTGTGACATCACTATCCTTCTAGAACGCAAGCCCCTGTATAATCCCTCCTCTACTCAGCATGCCTCGGTTTTGTGAGAAAGCAATACACAGAAAACAGAGGAGTAGGATTGGTGTCCCTCAGTAGACTACAAGAAAAAAGGTTCACCAAGTACAAAAAAAATCTTTTTTTTTTTCTCCATTTAGGAACACAGCAATTCTGGTACACTTGTGGCTTCCAAAAGCAATCCAACTGGGAGGTAAGAAACAGCCATGGATAGGACCAGAACATTATCACGGCAGAGGTATCTGAAGGAACCTCCCCAATAGAGGACATATGGAGAATCTCTCTGCAAGACCGTGCAACAGCCATAATCAAGGAAAGTACAAAGGATCAACTTGATGTTTAAGGCCTCTTCACACGGGTGGTTGTAAATGCATGTTTATTTTGAAATTCCAACACTCCTGGCACAGAGATCACTTGCGTTTGTACACTGCATTTACGTGCGGCTTTGTTTAGCTGCTGTAGTAAATTCTTGCCTTTTCTATAGCAGCTGTTTACTTATTTTTTTCTGTGTACTGCAATTAACTGTGCTTAGGTACAGATAGCTGCGATACATCGCTCCTAGATGCTGTCAGATTTATTTTTCCTAAAGGCATAAAACCGTATGTTCTGAAAACGTTGCTAAATGCAACGTGTGTGAATGGAGCCATAGGGATGCATTGTCTGCATTTAGCTGTGGTTAATAAGTTCCTCTAACCGCACCCAAAAGCTGAAATCTAACCGCCCATGTGAAAGGGGCCTTAGAGCAGAAAGATAAACACATCGCCAAGGGGAAAGATCTGACTACTGGTGCAATGGACCCCTGCCAGTGAGAACTGGAGAGAGAATTGGCAATCCACCAAAAAACCAAGTGGAATAAAAACACTACCAAAATGATATTAAAAACAGACCAACAATGGAGGCGGTCAACAGAAAAAAATTTGCTGGGCCAAAAAAACATACAAAAAAAAAAAAGTTCCTAAGGGAAAGTTTGGGCAAGATAGAAAGTATAAAGGCCAGTTCACACTACATGCATTTCAGTTGTTTTTATGCATCCAAACTGCACAGAAAGTAGGTTATATGGTTGTCAATGTCATAGTTCACAGCAGTGTTTGCAGTTCCAGAAAAGAAAAAAAAAAAAAAAAAAAGAACATGCTGCATTTTTTCTGCACAGAACTGTACTGGAAAGGGGGTAAAATGCATTAAAAAAATGCACCGAAACGCACATGTCCCAATTCAAATTGGAGGGGAACGAATGAACTGGAATGCATAAAAAATGCACCGGAACACGCCAAAAACGCATGGTGTAGGTAAAAATCAAAGTAGACTTTACTAGCGCTTTCAGAGTCCGACAAGAACATTTACCAATGGCTAGAAACAACCACAGTGCAACAGGATTGTAATCTTATTAGACTATTATGTCTACTGTATCATTTTTGTTGCCAAAACATTTTACCGTGTAATCTCAAACCACCCAATGTTTGTAACATGCTGTGCTAAACCTGTGAGATAATAATCTCCATATCTATTTCTGAGTATCCAGTTTCAGACACGAAAATAAGTGTACACGTTAACAGAAAAAAAATGAAAATGATTTATAACTCACCATGGTAAACCTGAATTTTGAATTAAGGGGAACTTCAGGTTCATTTTTTTTTCCCATTACTAACCCCTCATGAATATAAACAAAGTATAGAAGTATACACCGAGCAGCCATAACATTATGACCATCCACCTAATACAGAGTAGGTTGCCCTTTCACTCCCAAAAGTCCTGACCCACTGAGGCATGGACTCCACTAGACCTCTGGAGGTATGCTGTGATATTTGGCACCATATTGTCAGTAGCAGATCCATTAAGTCTTGTAAATTGTCGTCAGGTGGGGAATCCAAAGATCGGACTTTTTTATACAGCACATCCCACAGATGCGCAATTAGATGGAGATCTGGAGAATGTGAGGCCAAGTCAACACCTCAAAGACAATGCTCCGTGGTCCAATTCTGCTGCTCACATGCCCATTGAAGGTGCCTTTGGCTGTGGACATATGCCAGCATGGGCACCCTGACCTGGCACAGCCCCATACACAACAAACATTGAAGCACCGTGTGTTCTGGCACCTCTCAAAGCCAGCATTACCTTTTCCAGCAATTTGAGCTACGGTAGCACTTCTATTGGATTGGACTACACAGGTCAGCCTTCGCTCCCTATGTGCACCAATGAGCCATGTGCACCAATGAGGCCGCTCATGACCCTGTCCCCATTTCCCCGGTTTTCCTTCCTTGGATATTTTGGATAGGTCCTGACCACTGCAGACTGGGAACATCCCACACGAGCTGCAGTTTTGGAGTTGCTCTGACCCAATCATCTCATCTAGCCATTACAATTTGGCCCATGTCAAAGTCACTAAAATCCTTATGCTTGCCCATTTTTTCTACTTTCAACTTCAGGGACAACATGTTCCCCTGCTGCTTAATATATCCCACCCACTTTCACATGCTTTTGGAACAGGATAATTAAATGTTACTCACATTACCTGGCAGTGGTCATAATGTTATGATTGATTGGTGTATTACTTGTAGCTTAGAGTTTTACTTACCCTCTTGAAGATTGGTTCCTTTGATGCAGTGAAGCAACTCCAAATTAAAAAAAATCTTGTACTACAAGTAGGCAAAACAGCTCCCATTAGTGATGTCCCTGCAGTTTCCCAGATTTGTTGTCCCAGCATGTATGGGTCAAGTGATGTAGTGAATACATAATCCATGAGCAGCTGCAGGGACCAGTGAAGTTCACCCATACATGTTGAGCTCATGAGAGAGACTTGACAGAGGATGACCTGGCATTACCAGTGTGGGAAATCATCAATCATCATTCAGTGACATCATCAACCATCTTCTGTATGCAGACAAATCTGGATAACGATGTTGTCAACCATCTCAGCATGTGCCTTGTATGTACCAAAAGCATAAAAATGAATCTGAGTAAAGCAGGCCATACATTACATATTTTTTCATTCAACCATTCATAAAATGTGCCGATTCCCCCATCCACACATTTGATTGTGAATGGGGGAATCCCTCCAGCTAGGCTATTGTATTCTGACAGTGGGGAGCCTTCCCTGCTATCAGAATACAATGAATGATCAGTGTTGCTAGCTATAGCCAGTGGCACTGATCGTTCAGAAAAAACCCTAATGTCTGGTTGTGCAGCAATTGATCAATAGGTTGACTGCTGTACAACCAGGGTGTCCATACATGGATCCAAATTTGGCCGGTCCCTGCTGAACTATCCAAATTTCGATCCATGTATGGCCGAACTTTAGGCTCCAAAACCATGGCAGACAAGGACTGAATGGTGCACCTTCCAAACACTGACCAGATGCCAGAACCGACAGGATTCGTAATAACTCACTACAAACGAAAGCAAATTAGCTCCACTTTCCAATGGGCATTGATGCTGTACCCCTTGTTCCTAGCACACTGGTTCCTCAAACGTCTCTGTTCTGAAAAGGGTTGACAGCTCAGCCAGAGCTGGAAGCTGATGACCCAAGTAGTGGTGTAAATGTAGTGGTGTGCAGTGTGCATTAGCCTGTGCATCCAGATTGTGTTTAACACAATGGTTAACACAGGCTGTGACCCACAGAGGTACTGATCCAGGTAGACCATATACAATGAGAAGCATGTGGACTGCAGTAATCAGATGTTGATGCAGGTTGTGGCCACATGCTGACATATCTACCATATAGTGAGACACACAGGCCATTATACAGTGTCTATATAGTGAGTCAAGCACAACGACCCTTCATCCTAAAATGATCAATGCCCAATCCTAGTGGGCAAAAATGGAAAGGGTATGGAGGACCCCAACAGACACCTCTGGAAGAGTACTTGCATTAGGGTCTATGACTGATAGCATATTATCAAGAGAAAAGCACCTAGGTTCAATATAAAGATAAAGAGGATCCCAAACTCTTGTCCTGGCACAAAGCTCCAGGGTTGTCAGTAACACAAAAAGTGTCAGTAGAAAGGGAATGTGTAGCTTTGTAAACCTTTGTTGCAGGGAAGACGTCCATGAAGGATTTGGATCAACCATTGCTACACTATGTTTAACATCAACGAATGCCTAAGAGCAACATAGTAAACAGCTATGCCCAAGCCGAGTTGCCCGTTCCCCCTGTAGTTTTCAAAAATTCACTCTACTGGAAACTTCTGGCAGATGGAGGGTTAGAAAAATACATCAGATAGTAACACATTAGAAAAGAACATGCCATTACAGAAAATAGGTACACACACTTTCATGCAAGAATAATTTATGTATTTTTACTGAATAGAATGTGTCTAAAAAAAAATTAAAAAACAAAAAAAAACCAAAAAAACAGATAAGTTGCACTGCAGACTCATGAGGTTGAAGGTAATTTAATGGTTGTGTTAACTGAATTAGGTCATGTGATACATATTAAATGGTATTCTCTTCATTTTAGAATGAATTTGTTAGATCAACGCTCCAAAAAGAAGCAGAAACAAAGAAGCAAGGGAGATGCAGAATGGAGAGAAGAGTTTATTACATTTTGAGAAGATCAGTACAAAATGCCACACACAATGTCTACAATCGGGGTATCTACAGAGCAGGAAGGTGTGAGCACAGGCTACAGATTGGACAGCATTGGATTTACATGCAGTATACAAGATCAGCTGAAGGAATGAAATTCATCTTAATGGGATTCTACAAGGAGGTTGTCTTTACACCGAGACATCACATTTCAGGTAAAGAATACCCCGTGTATGTGCAGCAAGGCAGCCAGTTTAAGAGCTGAATGGGAAAGCAGGGTCATGTATTTTGTAAAACGTTGTTGGTGCAATATAATTCCTGTATAATGAGGTTTTCAACAATAATTAAATTTCCTGAGGCCTACTGACAATTGGACCCCCATGTATGAAAAACATTCCATAGGAAAGGATATTTGTCCACAGCAACCAGTTTCCAATTTTACTTCTCAATCACAAGTTTTCAAAAAGTCTGAAATTTCCTTCCGTATTTTATTCTGCATTTCTCGGTCTGCATTTATTCTACGTTTAGATTTCTATATTTTATTCTGCAGTTCTTTTTCTAAAGCACAGCAAGTCTGCAGAACAAGCAGCTATTATTCTCATTGCTTGTATTATTCTACAGTGATATCACAACTAGAGTGACTGGCTAAGGCAAGCCATAGATTATACAAATTTTCTTTCCTTCCACTACAGGTTGAAGGGAAAGAAAATTGCTCGATTCCCCCATTAACACAGTCAGTGATAATGGGGGAATCTCCCGTAGCAATAGTGTATTCTGCCAGAGGGAAGTCTGCTCTGCCAGCAGAACACAATCACTGCTAGCAGCTATAGCCACCGGCAGTAATCACATGCAAAAAAAAAAAAAAATATGACAGGCTGGTTGTACTGAAGTCGATTGATGGATTAACTTCAGTACAACCAGCTTGCTCATAGATGGATCGAATGTTGGCCGGTCCCTGCTGAGCTGGCTTAGATTCGATCCATTTATGGCCGACTGACAAAAAAAAACAAAGAGCCATGAACATGTATGGCAATATAGTTTGTCATTTCCTGAACAAGTTTTATCTTCCGCAAAAAGTGCGTACACACTAGTACTTCCCCTTACATTTGTATCATGGGTCAGTTCAGAGATAACTGATCCTTGGTAATGCAGCTGCTGTGCATATTGCCATTAAATTGTTCGAATTGCCCAGGGCCATTTCTGGGATAGAACACATTACATCTTACGGTTCTGACCTACACTGCTTTCAGGAGGTGGGCAATGGCAGCTTTTTGTGCTAAACTGGAGCCTTAGCTATGACAACATCTTGAACTGCCCACTTTGAATGCAATGTGCACAAAGGCAATGTACTTTGAGTGCATGTGCCCTTTATGTGCTCTTAAAACATATGCAAAATTTAAAAAAATTAAAATTAATATATTTGCCATTCCTTGGATAAGGTGGCTGCGTTAGTTTATTCAGGTTTTTCCTCTGGTAAACCTGCAAATATACACTCCCTGTCCGTGGATGACCATGCTCAC
Organism: Staurois parvus; assembly: GCF_062004578.1. Classification (NCBI taxonomy): domain Eukaryota; kingdom Metazoa; phylum Chordata; class Amphibia; order Anura; family Ranidae; genus Staurois; species Staurois parvus. The sequence goes on along the minus strand of NW_028318360.1, from coordinate 4,210,054 downwards.
TCCTCCTTTGTATCTGTGGAAGGAGCCATGGCTGACAGACAGACTGGACTTCAAATGAGTCTGCCTTTGTTCATCTCCATTGAGATGGGTTGATGGGATTAGTAGTTTACAATGTAAGGTGCATTTGTTTTTGCTTGCTTTGTTTTGCACTCATAGGAAGTGACAACATTATATTTCTGGCGAGATCAACAGATCATTTCTGTACCTGCACAAATTTAAAAAATTAAAACTAAAGCAGCCTTTGCATCAAAGGTCTGGTGTATTATGCGATTTAGTTTTTTTGCCAATATACGCCTTATGGAACAGTTTCCATTTGCGTACAGCAACCAGACTTCCTTTTATTTTCCAAATGCAATATTGAGTAAATGGAGAAACGGATTGGCTGTAGACACAACAAGAACGGCCCTTTCTTTAGCCCAACAGTAGGCAACCTTTGCATTTCAGCTGCAGTGGAACTACAAATACCATGAGGCATTGCAAGACTTTTCCACTGGAGTCAGGGTTGTCACTGTCAGAGGCATGATAGGAATTGTAGTTTCACCACAGATGTGGATTACAGGTTGACCTCCCCTGCTTTAGACTCCAAAATGGCTGCCACTGCTACACTTGAAAAAACGGAAAAGTTAGAATGTCTTAAAGAAGTTTCAGGAATGTATAGCATGTATTGAAAACAATATCAAATCATCGAGGAATCACAGCAGAAAACTATACTGAAACACACGATCATGCATCAAAAAAGGCACACTTGCTATAACATGGTTTGCTATAAAAAAATAAAGGACTGATAAAAACTATACAGAATATTTATACATAGTCTGGATTATCAGCAAACATGCAAAACATAGGATGTGCTCTGTTTACAGAAGACCAGTAAAGGTATAGTTCATGTGTGCTGAGAAATCAAGAATTACAATCCTCTCCAATGGCTCACTTATGCGAAACCACAAAAAAAAAAAAAAAAAAATGAGCGCAATAAAATATATATACAATTTATGCCACATTTTGATTAATGTTTGAACATAAAAAAATAAAAACCAGTTAATGTACAAAATTATACAATCTGATCAATATTTGGCCAGTCCTTCAATAGACCTGGTGTGATATATATTCTTTGTATAGAAAAAAAAAAATCAAGTAAATATAATACCCTACTGTCTCCTATAGACCTTCAAAAAAAGGTAAAGAGCATTCTGAATGGCAGAGTCTGTCGCAACTATTTCATAGTTTTGGCTGCTTATCACTGGTGCTTTCTGCGCTGCTTTGTTAAATGTGCTCAAAGAGTTGATGACTGTTTTATATAAAAAAATAAAAAAATGAAACAAAAAAACGACAGCCAAACTGTGAACCAGCCTAAGACAGAAGGAGATCATATATGTAAATGTTCAAGTTAAGTTTAAAACTACATCAACATTTAAAATTGTATGTCCTCGCCATCATGTGCGCTTTGTTCATCTACATAAAAAAGTGAGAGTAGAGATTTGCGCTCTCTAAGGTTAAAGATTTAAAAAAATTCAAAAAAAAATAAAAAATCATAAAATAAAAACTTCCACTCTGCAGAGATCTAACTGCTCTAATCTGGAAAAAAGCGTGAGCACATGAATAATAAAACAAATTTAAAATGAAAAAATAAAAATCAATTTTTCCAGTCTGGCATGTGGATGCTGCCCACCTCCAATCTTTACAGTTTATTACTTTCTTTTGCCGTGTCAATGAGACCAAATGCGTTCATTTTCCTTTCTGATCAAATCTAAATTAAGCAGTTTCTTCCAGTTACTTTTACATACTCAGATAATCTATTTTCATGAAAAAAGTCTATAATGGGTGTTTGATATCATTTACAAACTAAAATTAGGAGTTTGACAACATACTTATCAGCTTGAAAGCTCAGCGCAGCAAATTACTCTGATGTAAAGTATCAGCACACAAGTTGTAAAAGTACGGCAACCTCATGTAGGTATCAAAAATACCTCCCTGCCCCCCGGTCTGAAAGTTTGTGGCCAGCATTATAACAGATCTGATTCTGTAAACAGTTTTGGCACTTGAATTGTAAACGGTTCCTGCTGGCCTTTCTGGCATCAGTGTTCTGATATGAACAGCGACCTCATATGTACATACTGTATAAACAAATAAAACGTGCAAATCTGCAATATTTTAAAAAGTGCAAAACTCAAAAGAAAATGAAAAGTATATACATAAAATGGAAGAGAGTGGTTTGTAAAATCAGAACGTAAACTTAAAATCCAGAAATACCTGATTTCTGACATCCAGAACTATCTTGGCTGCCTGTGCAGGGAGGAGGGGGTGAAAAGTTGGCTTCAGACAGCTTACTAATGTTGCATGGTGGTGATGGGGGCATTGGAAGTAAAGTGCTATTGGGGCTGCTAATGTCTCCTTCCGCCACTAGGGTGAGATCCGCCACATTGTCGTCTTCGACAGTCTGTATGTTCCCAGCAGACAAGTCTTTTGAAGGCCGCTCGCGGCTGGGGATGTGTATGTCCTGGACATGAGGGATTGGAGACAGTGGAGGGTTAAACGGAACATACGGCTTCCTTCCAGAAGGTGGCACCATTTCGGCTTTGTCTCTTTTCCCCGATCCACTGAACTTGGCAGACCTGTCTGCACCATTTTGGGTGAAGTCTTGTTTTGTACCTAGGAACCCGCGGGAAGCACCATTTGCGCCTTTGTCAAGGCTGCTGCTCTTCTCCATCCTTTTTCTGCTAGTCTGTCCTGCTCCTGGAGCTGAAGAAGTCTCACTGGGAGGTGACAATCTAAGAAAATCTGGAAGGACCAGGTCTTCTTTCCTTAGGAGGCCACGCTGGTCTTCTGCCCGATTACTCTGTGCTTTTGAAATCATCTCAAAAAAGGCTAGAAGGGGAAAAAATATTTGAGTAAGAAACCACATCCTACAAAAAAATTTACATTGTCCCAAAATAATTTTAGTCTTCATTTGTTTGGTTTTTTTTTTAAGTGGTGCTTTTAGCTTTGATTCCTATGTATTGTACACCAAGTGTATCTGTAAATCCCAAATAATGTTAAAGATTCAGCCACCCATAACGGATCATTCCACTCTGTTAGAAAGCAGACTCATCCATAGGCCTCTTGTGCATCTCCTGGACTTAGTGGTAACATGTCTGCAACCAGAGCTATTTTCAGCAGGCTTTTCAACCATTCTTGGGGTGAGGCTCCTAGGATGCAGCCCAGAACTAGAGTGTAGAAATCTAACAGTCTCAATAGGCTAGTATGATTAATTTCCAGCATACAACAGACTGGGAATGGGAAGAGTGGTTAACAAAAGCTCAGGGAAGAGGTTTCACTGACTGATGGACCTTTATGAAGAGTGGTGCCCACCTCATGACCTTGGAAGCTAAGGTGTGCCACCAAATTATAGAAGACACTGCTTTCATATACAGTGCCTTGAATGTATTCATACCCCTTGAAATTTTCCACATTTTGTCATGTTAAAATCAAAAACGAAATGTACTTTATTTGGATTTTATGTGACAGACCAACACAAAGTGGCACATAATTGTGAAGTGGAAGGAAAATGATAAATGGTTTTCAAAATGTTTTACAAATATTTGAAAAGTGTGATGTGCATTTGTATTCACGTCCCTTTACGCGAATACCCTTAACTAAAATCTAGTGGAACCAATTGTCTTCAGAAGTCACCTAATTAGTAAATAAAGTCCACCTGTGTGTAATTTAATCTCAGTATAAATACAGCTGTTCTGTGAAGCCCTCAGAGGTTTGTTTAGTGAACAAAAAGCATCATTAAGGCCAAGCAACCCACCAAACAGGTCAGGGATAAAATTGTGGAGAGGTTTAACGCAAGGTTAGGTTATAAAATAATATCCCAAGCTTTGAACATCTCACGGAGCACTGTTCAATCCATTATCCGAAAATGGAAAGAGTATGGCACAACTGCAAACCTACCAAGACATGGCTGTCCACCTAAACTAACAGGCCGGGCAAGGAGAGTATTGATCAAGGAAGCAGCCAAGAGACCCATGGTAACTCAGGAGGAGCTGCAGAGATCCACAGCTCAGGTGGACGAATCTGTGCACAGCACAAATCTGGCCTTTATGGAAGAGTGGCGAGAAGAAAGCAATTGTTGAAAGAAAGCCATAAGAAATCCGGTTTGCAGTTTGTGGTGTCCCCCACATGGCTTCTTTCAAAACGTGGAAGAAGGTGCTCTAATCAGATAAGACCAAAATTTTACTCTTTGGCCTAAAAGCAAATTGCTATGTGTGGCAGAAAACTAACACTGCACATCACCCTGAACAAAGAATCCCCACATGTGAAACATGGTGGTGGCAGCATCATGTTGTGGAGATGCTTTTCTTCAGCAGGGACAGGGAAGCTGGTCAGAGTTGATGGGAAGATGGATGGAGCTAGAAGAAAACCTGTTAAAGTCCGCAAAAGACTTGAGACTGGGGCGGAGGTTCACCTTCCAGCAGGACAATGACCCTAAACATACAGCTAGAGCTACAATCAAATGGATTAGATCAAAGCATATTCATGTGTTAGAATGGCCCAGTCAAAGTCCAGACCTAAATCGAATTGAGAATCTGTGGCAAGAATTGAAAATTGCTGTTCACAGACGCTCTCCATCCAATCTGAGAGAGCCTGAGCTATTTTGCAAAGAAGAATGGGCAAAAATGTCCCTCTCTAGATGTGCAAAGCTGGTAGAAACATCTCCAAAAAGACTTGCAGCTGTAATTGCAGCGAAAGGTGGTTCTACAAAGTATTGACTCAGGGGGGCTGAATACAAATGCACGCCACACTTTTCACATATTTGTAAAAACTTTTGAAAACCGTTTATCATTTTAAAATACGTTTACATTTTTGGTTGTAACATGACAAAATGTGGAACATTTCAAGGGGCATGAATACTTTTTCAAGGCAATGTACAACACTCAGCCATAACATAACCACTGTTCGATAAAGTGAATAACATTGGTTATCTCCTTACAATGACACCTGAAAGTGGGTGGGATACATTAGATAGCAATCAAACATGTTGTCTCTGAAGTTGATGTGTTGAAAGCAGAAAAAAAATGGGCAAGCGTGAGAATTTGAGCGAATTTCACAAGGGCCAAATTATAATGGCTAGATGATTGCATCAGAGCAACTCCAAAACTGCAGCTCTTGTGAGATGTTCTGGTCCTGCAGTTGTCAGGACCAACCAAAAGTGGTCCAAGGAAGGAAAACTGGTGACAGGGTCACGGGTGGCCAAGGTGCAATGATGCACTTGGGCAGCGAAGGCTAGTCCATGTAGTCTGATCCAACAGAAGAGCTACTACAACTCAAATTGCTGAAAAAGTTAATGCTGGTTCCGATAGAAAGTTGTCAGAACACACAGTGCATCAAAGTTTGTTGTATATAGGGCTACGTAGCCATGAACCAGTCAGGTGCCCATGTTGACCCGTGTCCACTGCCAAAAGTGCCTACAATGGGCATGTGAGCATTAGAACTGGACCTTGGAGCAATGGAAGAAAGTGTTGACTTGCATCTAAATTCTCCAGATCTCAATTCAATCGAGCATCTGTGAAATGTGCTGGAAAAAAAAAAAAAAAAAGTATGATCCATGGAGGCCCCACCTCACAACTTACAGGACTTTGAAGGTGTGCTGTGGTATCAAGCCACAGTAGCAGATCCTTTGAGGTCTAGTGAAGTCTATACCTCGACGGGTCAGAGTTGTTTTGGCAGCAAAAGGGGGACCTATTCAATATTATGGATGATTGGTGTATACCCCTTGTAGTAGAGGGATCCAGATCATACAATTCAACAGCAAGAACCAACCAAAGATTTCTCCTTCTCTTACCATGTGCTGATTAATACCCTCATCTTTCCCCTTAAAGATGAATATTTATCATACCCCATTCTCACCCTAGCCTCTTTGAATGATCTGCAGACACACGCCCCAAGCCCCCTCCTGCACAGTATAGGGAACTCCCAGAGTACCATCCCATGTAGGAATGACAACCATATGCACATGATCATCCTCATTCCTGGGCTCTCCCTAGACTTAATACTCAATCACCCAGAATTCCTGTTTCACACCTGCAAGCAGCGCACATTCCCATGGCCTCTAAGTAGAATGGCAGTACTCACAGTGGGTGCTGTGCACAGTGCAGCCATTCTGCTGAGGGACCAAAAGGGAAAAGGCAACATTTTTTGACAGTGTTCTACTGGGGGACCACCCCATTGTGGCAATGCCAATATTCTCTAGCTGACACTTTTACAGCATGCTACCTGACTACATATGCACCTAAAGCATAATGGAGCAGTGCACTTCAAGGCATTTACCTTCCGCTTCATCCAGATTAATTTTATGCTGCTTTTTTCTGCCCACTCTTAGCACTGCTTCGTCTTTTTTCTGTAGCCGAAAATCTCTTGCTCCTTTCCCAAATTCCCCTTTCAGTCTAATGGAGGAAGACTTTACAAGAGGCCGATCTTCTACCTGTAAGAACATAGACAAAGGATTCACATTTACTTTAATCCCTTACACTTGCCAGTACTGCTGGGTTTTCTGAAAAGGGCAACACACACCAACAATGAGTAAAGTGAAGTAAACCATGGCAACCAGCTAGATCAGGAAAAGGAATACTTGTAAAAGTAGTTATAAAGTCTAACCATTTTTTACCTTAAAATGCATTCCAATCATTAAAGTAAAAATGGTTTAGGCATCAGTATAGCCCTTTACTTCTCCCCCCTTTTACTTACCTGATCCCTCATTCGATCCAGCCCTGTGCACATTTACAGCTCCTCTCTCCATTCAGTTTCTGGTGTCTCAGCCTTTGCTGGGGCATCGCTATTGGCTCCTGCTGCTGTCAATCAAAGCCAGTGAAGAGGGCGTGTGTGGGGGGAGGAGGAGGGGGTGCACATTTCCTGCTATCTGTGTCCATGGCTGCAGACAGCAGGGCTTGGGAGTGAGCCTACACAAGTGCTCCCATACGAAGCGTATTCCTATGGGGCACTAGACAGAGGATGAGCCAGGAGCGCTGGCGGTGGACCCAAGAAGAGGAAGTTCAAGATTACTCTGTGCAGTTCCACAGGGAGAGAATACTGCACACTGCCTTATTGAATATATGAGTCCATAAACAGCCTAATAATGTACAATAAGACAGAAAGGTAGACCTAAACAGATTAATCCTAAGGGGATAATAATCACTTCTGATAGTTGAAAGCATTTGTTTTCACTCAAGGCGATTTTCCAGCTTGCTGCCAAACTTCCCTGTAACCCTGCCAAACATATTATGTATTTTGCATTAAACAGCCAAATAGTTTTTACAGCTGAAAGCTAGCAAATCCACAAGTGAACTTCTCCAGTCCACAGCAAAATAAATATTTTGGTTCTTAAAAAAAAAAAAAAGAGAAAAGAATTACCGTATTTTTCGCTCCATAAGACGCACCTGACCATAAGACGCACCTAGGTTTTAGAGGCAGAAAACAGGAAAAAAAAAATTCTGAACTAATGGACTGCAGACATAGTACAGGAGATGTCCAGAGACTGCGGACAGCACAGGGATGACCAGAGACTGCGGACAGCACAGGGATGACCAGAGACTGCGGACAGCACAGGGATGACCAGAGACTGCGGACAGCACAGGGATGACCAGAGACTGCGGACAGCACAGGGATGACCAGAGACTGCGGACAGTACAGGAGATGACTGCTGACCTTTGGGGAGGGGGGGGGGGGGGGAGCGGGTACCTGAATTTGACAGGTACCCGCTCTTACTTCCGCGGAGTTGTTCTTTGATCTTACCTGTTCCTCTATCCAGCCGCGCGCTGTCTTCCCGGCTTCTGTAATGTCGGCGCTCGGCATGACAGCCGGGTGCCCAGTGCGCATGAGCGAGAAGCGCTGCGCTTTGTGATTGGTCCGGCGGCTTCTGGGATCTGTCATGTGTCCCAGGTACCGCCTTACCATTCACAAAAAGCACCGCTTCTTGCGCATGCGCACTTGGCACCCGGCTGTCTTGCCCAGCGCCCACACTAAAGAAGCCGGGAAGACAGCGCGCCGCTGGATAGAGGAACAGGTAAGATCAAAGAACAACTCCGTGGAAGTAAGAGCGGGTACCTGTCAAATTCAGGTACCCGCTCCCCACCTCCCCAAAGGTCAGCAGTCATCTCCATAAGGTCCCGCTGCAGAGCTGAGCGGCTGGCCCGGTATTCTGACACGGCGGTGGAAATACCGGACTGGCCGCTCCATATTCGCTCCATAAGACGCACTGACATTTCCCCCCCTTTTTTTGGGGGAAAAAAGTGCGTCTTATGGAGCGAAAAATACGGTATATTTTACTCATTGGTAGTGGTTATAAAGACCATCATGTGCTCAAACCCAATTGGCTGGGGTGGACTTTCTCAAGCCAATCACTGTTCTTCCCCACAGCGGAGGCCCAGTGGCAGAAAGGCCTGTTCACACTCAGCAGGGACAAATGTGAAAGTTTTTGTTATAGCCTTTTAGAGGTTGATCTCCTTGCCATCCAACATCTAGGGAAATCTTAGAGCAACCCTCACTGAAGCCAGCAAAAGATGAGTCGAAAATCCTGTTGATAGATGAATCGTTCGTTCTTTGCAACATTGGTGTACAAGCTGCAACACACAATTTTGTGCCGCAGTCAAGTGCCTGATCCAACATGCTGGGTTTTTTCTTTAGAAAACAAAACAAATGATGGTACAATCGTATGCACCATTTTCATCTTTCGATTCACAGAATCTGCCCACTTAACTGTTAAAGCCAACAAAAATTCCTCACAAAAAGCAAATAGAAACCCTAGTCAGTGCATCTGCCACGGCCAGACCGAACAATAAAATGGAATCACTGGGCCACCTGAATTCAAAGAGCAAATTTTGCGGCCATCAGGAAAGTATTTGGGGCTTGTAGTCAAAAAATGCATGTAAGCATAAGAACATATATGCCAGAAGAGTGTGTTCCTGCTAGGTACAGAAGCCAAGTGCAAGGCCACCAAATTAAACCACTGACCTGCCCGCAGTTTTTTTTCTATAAACAGTCACACTAAAGAATACATACTGACACCAACAGCCATTGTCCATACCAAATAAAGCCTAAGTTTTGGTATAAACTTTTATTCATCTGCCCATCCTCCATTAATAGAGAGGAATCGATAGTACAGCTCCTATGAATGGAAGAGGGGGGCAGAAAATGCAGGCACAGTTGGCACGGTTGAGGAGTCCTTTGGCAATATTAAACCCCCACAGCATCATAAGATTACAGTTGAGGAGTATGGGAGGACGACAGAGGATTTAGAATATGACAGCAGGCACCAGTAAAGGGCCACTTCAGAGTAAAAGTAAGTATCTGACTCTCTACCTGTGCCGATTTCTCAAAAAAAAAAAAAAAGTTTTACCTAAACATAGGCTTTAAGTAAAGTTTCTGACTCTCAGATTGTGATGAGCCTAGTCCCACAAACTTGACTTCAAGGACAACTAATCACTGTGGTGTAAAAGTGACAGAGGAGTTCCTCTGCTCAGATCCTTGTCTTACCGTAGATGGGAAGTTCCTGGAGCTGGATATTGCAGGGTTTGACTTCATCAGAGGAGTCTTTCCTTTGTCTGCAATCAAACACATTAAATATCAACATATACAGTATAAGGTTTTGAGAAAATTAAAATTAGTAAGCAGAAAGCTCAATGAGCATAATGGGACATGACATGCTCGGCATATGATGTACCAGATAAATCTGACTTGCACTGATGCGCAATGAATGTGACCTGGACATTTAGGCCCCAATGACCCATGGGTAAAGAGAGCGGATATTATTTGAGGCTCTATCATACCAACTAAACAGGATATGAAAAGGTATTAAAGTGAGTAAGAGAGAGTTCACTTACCTTTAATTTTGCAACCATCCTTTTCCTCTAATACAACTCTCTGGCCGTCCAGGGTGGATATAGGGACACCCAGGTCTAGAGGTTCCTGCTCCCCACTCTGCAAGGACAGAACAATCTTGAGTTAAACAGTTCCATTTGTTTTTACTGCATATGGACTATTACTAGTGTATATTTGAAGCAAAACTAAAGTAACACTCTTCTGCAATAAAACATACCTACCTGTCTGCTCACAGTGATCTCTGGACTGTGAGCAGAGCTGTGCAGATTACAGTGGCTGGGTCGATCCTGTGTGTCAGCTCCTGCGCATGTGCAACAGTGACATCACACTGCGCCGGCCAATGAAGATGGCCATAACCTGGCACACAGGAAAAGACGGCTCTGGCAAAGGAGCTTTGGGAAGGAGAGCATGCTCCCTTTAGTTTCACTGGGTTCACAACACAGACTATATTACATCAACCTAGATAAGAGGCTTAACAATTTTATTACTTTTTTGCTTTTTCATTTTGTTTTGTGCAGAACTTCTAAAAAGCTGTGCTATATCAAACTGGAAGTGAAAACTGACTTACAAGTCGAGCAACAAGTTCATGAAGGTTCAGCCCATATTTAGCCACAACGGGACGCAAGACTTCAGTCACAGGCTTTGTCGGTTTGGCTTTCAATCCCACTGATCTGTTAATTGGTACAAGATCCAATCTAAAAGCAAATAAAGAAACATTTCATGAAAATAGACCAAATAAGTTCTACTTTAACATTCTGACCTCCTATTATCTTTTCAATGCTAAAAGAACGCAATTTATTATTTTTTTTATTTCAAAATAAAGTCAAATAGTTTGTGTAACAAATTTGTCACAGGTGGGGCAGTAAAAATCATCACTTGTAAATAAAAATGTATCATCTACTGTACTGTGTTACACCTTTACACTTTTATAGAAATGCCTGAGAATGTTTAGATTTCAAGCTCTCCATAGCAGTTTACAAAAAGCTTTTACAGATGAAGTATTCCCCGTCTCTATTGTTCCTGCTTGGTAACAAGCAAAGTCTGAACAATTCCCATTATAAACAATGGACATCTGAATAGCCTGTAAAAGCATAATAGAGCAACAGAGGTACTGAGTGATAGAGTATTACCACCCCCCACCACACACACTCTATGTGCTATAGCTGGCTCAACTGCATATTTTCAGGCATGGAGGGGCATGTTACTCTCCCATGTAATGATGCTAAGCCAATCAGTGCCATCACAGGGTAGTCCATAACCTTCAGTGATTGAAAGGAGCTAAAAGAAGGTAAGTATGTGGGTCTTTGGAGGTGTGCAAAGTGAACCTGTTCTGTTGCATTACCTTGAATGGGCAAAGCACATTTTTACTTCAAATGGACCTTAGTCTCCAACAAACACTAAGAATTCCTGATGCATGATGTGCTGATCCCAAAACACATGCCAGTAACGTCACTTATGAGATAAAACACTTATTCTGCTGCTTACATTTTACTGATTGACTGAGGCTTAGATGACCACACAGCTGTCCCCTAGGAAGGCTACATCATGAATGCCTTCCAAGGCGATCTTGTAGGTAAACTGCAAGATCCGAGTTGAAGAAAGAAAAAAAAGTTTTTTCCCCAGATCTCATGAAGTTTCTGGAAAAAGCCCATTTCTTTTTTCCTACACAGATCTGGCGCTGATGTCACTGGTGAACTGGCTTTGAAAACATGGAAGAAGCAGCTAGCCAAGGATCAAAATAAGTAGATCTAATGATTTTTCACAGTAAGCACAGTAATAGTCACAGTCTAATGAGGGGAAAGGTCCGCTTTAACCGCTTGCTGACCCGCTGCAGTTCATGTACTGTGGCAGGTTGGCTTGTACAGGCACAATCACATACCCGTAATGTTGCAGCTTTCTTCCAGGTTGGCTCGCACGTGGGCCCGGAAGATTGTGCTGTCATTTGCTCCAGCACAAGCCAATCAGCAGTTCCCACCCAATTATTTATGGCCCGGACCCGTGGATCGAATGACAGAAGAGAGCCCTGTGTTGGTAATCACAGGGCTCTCTATAGACAGCAGCAATGTCTTTTATTTTTCTCCCTGCAAAGCATGGAGTAAAAACAGGCCCATTGCTTAGTAAAGCAGCACGCAGTAAATATACTAAACATTGTTAGGCTCCATGCACACTGGGCGTTTGACGAACGCCGATAACGTCAGCTGTGTAAAGTCACGTTTTTCAGCGTTTTTGTATTAGCGTTCAGCTGCGTTTTTTTTTACCAAAACTTTGGGGGGGGCAAAAAAAAAAGGTCCAAAAACGCTGGTTTGCAGCGATTTACCGTGTTTTTCAGCATTAGAGCGTTTTTAAAGCTAAAAAAACTCCTGTAGAAACCCACTAGTTCTGGGTTTTTTTCCCAGCCAAAAAAACATTGGATTCCAGTCCATGTGTGCATGGACACATAGGATAACATGCTGGGGAGTTTACTGGCTGTAGAAAAAAAAACTTCCAAAGCCAAAAACAGCCGCTGTAAAAACATCCAGTGTGCATGAGGACGTAGATACACATTTAACCCCTTGATTGCCCCCAGATGTTAACCCCTTCCCAGCCAGTGTCATTAGTACAGTGACCGTGTATATTTTTAGCACCGATCACTGTATTAGTGTCACTGGAGATGTCAGTGGCAGTTAGTCAATTCCCCCCCCAGTGTCAGAGTCAGATTGCCTTCCGCACCATCGCAGTCACACCATATGTCGCTGATCACTGCCATTACTAGTATAAAAAATAAAAATTTCAGTATCTATACCATAGATTGTAGATGCTATAACTTTCACACAAACCAATGAATATACACCTATTGGGATTTTATTTTATTTATTTTTAATTTACCAAAGACATGTAGCAGAATACATTTTGGCCAAAATTTGAGGAAATTTGTTTGTTCTTTTTATTGGATATGTTTTATGGCAGAAAGTAGAAAACTATTTTTCAAAATTTTGGGGCTTTTTTCATTTATAATTTAAAAAAAATATAAAAACTGAGTGGTGACCAAAACCCATCAAAATAAAGCTCTATTTGTGTGAAAAAAAAATAAAATTGCATTTACTTACAACATTGCATGACTGCACAATTACCAGTTAAAGTAGCATAGTGCCAAACAGCAACAAATAGCCTGGAAATGAAGGGAGTAAAATCTGAAGTTGTTAAGATGATGGGATGGGAGGCCTCAATGACCAACAATAAGGCACAAAAGGTGGCAGGGTTATGCTAAAGCTCGATTTTCTTTCATAACCCCTTTGCTGCCAACTCCCTGGCCCTTTAAAAGGATATAAATGCCAAGAGGCGGAGGAGGTGGGCTTTTCAATCTTGTAACTGCGGTGATTGGCTGTCACAGCAGTCAAATGATCGGAAACTTCTGACTGCAAGTATGCATTAGGAGCTGCAATGACAGTTTAGTGAGCATGCTCTCAGCACTTTAAAGGCGTTCCCTATTGATGAAAATATGCGCTTTGTGTTAAAGCCCACCCACCCAGCAGCCGTATATATGCGTACAACCAGAGGAAACAAGGTAAAGCATGCATCATTTGCATATAAGTGCCACTAGTTTGAAAGCCATAGAAAAGGTGTTCCCAAGCTTCTATCCAACTTTCTATTAGATTATTATTATACAGTATTTATATAGCGCTAAAAGGTTTGCTCAGCGCTGTACATTATAGTGGGGGACAGAACATGAGACAATACAGTAATATAACAAAACACGAGGGGTTCGAGGGCCCTGCTCTTTCGAGCTTAAATGTTGAGTTTACATTTAATTATTCTCAGGCTTTACAAACAATAACAATAACACTGCGAAACATTTTCATGGAGTTCATTCTTTTCAAATTGTTTTAGCTGCAAAATTCCATACAGAGGAAAACACGAGTAGACGTGAAATGATCCATGGCTGTAATAACCCCAGAGAGATTCTTAGTTTGGTAGACTGTGGAGCGCAGACTCTGATTAAATACATTTATTAAATATACTGGAAAGGAAAGGAATACTGCCAGGAGGGTCCGCAATGGAAAACCTCCCAGCAGCCCAAAATGTTACATTTGGTAGATTCATTTGGTTTCTCCTACCGAAACAACGTCCGTTTTTCTATTCTTAGATCCCGGGACTCCAGAATGCTGCTGTCTTGGCTGAGAACAAGCGGCTGAGTTACATGCGAAGACAAAATAAACAGAAGCACACAATAAATTACACATTGTAGGGGGGAAATCAAGGACATTCTACACACTGCTACTTGTGAGCGGAGAGGGCCAGGAGCTCGAACACTTTCACTGCCGGCCACTGCTGTGTGCAGATGTCTGTACTGAGCACCAGAGGCTTTAAAGTGACCTTGTCTTCAGACAGACATCACAATGGGGTGCCTGCAAGGAGTGAAGGGGAATACTAGAGAGAACCACTTGAGTGACATCTGCGTTTGCTGATATCACATCTAAGACGGCATCAACCAGCAGCAGTCTCAGGGCTTTTAGAGGTCTTACAGTTAAAGTGATACTAAAGCTAAAAACATTTTTTCTTTTTTTTACTTAATGCATTCCTGGAATTAAGGTAAAAAAAAGTTTTCTATTTCTCTGCCTCCCTACCTTCCGTGTGTGAAGAAGAAGAGTGGGGAGAATAAATCCAGCGCTGTGCATGGCTGCATCTCTTCTCCTTATTTTCCTCTTCACACAGGACTCAAGCAGCAGGAGGAGACACTGTCAATCAAATGAAGTGAGGAGGAAGTTGTGGGCGGGGCTAAGTCCCGCTGAGAGAGTCTATGGAGCTCATCTCCAAAAGGCACACAGCTCGGGAGCGAGCAGACACCGTGTGCCTCCAAAGCAAACTGCTATGGGGACACATGAAAAAGAGGAGGAGTCAAGATCAGTGGCGGGGGACCCAAAAAGAAGAATTGGGGGTGCTCTGTGCAATACCACTGCACAAAGCAGGGGAGTATAACATGTTTGTTAATTTAATTTAAAGAAAAAAAAAACCACTAGCAACATGCATAAAATAAGTTAAATGAATATATCCAGTGGATATAAAAAGTCTACACATCCCTGTTAAAATGTCAGGTTTCTGTGATGTAAAAAAATTAGACAAAGATAAAAAATTTCAGAACGTTTTCCACCTTTAATGTGACCTATAAACTGTACAAATCAATTGAAAAACAAACTGAAATCTTTTAGCAGGGGAAAAGTAAACATAAAAAATTAAAATAATGTGGTTGCATAAGTGTGCACACCCTCTTATAACTGGGGATGTAGCTGTGTTCAGAATTAAGCAATCACATTCAAAATCATGTTAAATAGCAGTCAGTACACACCTGCCATCATTTAAAGTGCCTCTGATTAACCCCAAATAAAGATCAGCTGTTCTAGTAGGTCTTTCCTGACATTATCTTAAGTCGCATCCTACAGCAAAAGCCATGGTCCGCAGAGAGCTTCCAAAGCATCTTTGTTTAAAAGTATCAGTCAGGAGAAGGGTACAAAAGAATTTCCAAGGCATTAGATATACCATGGAACACAGTGAGACAGTCGTCATCATCAAGTGCAGAAAATATAGCGTAACAGTCTACACATCATTACCAAGAGCTGGACATCCCACCAAAATTGATGAAAAGACGAGAAAAAAAAAAAAACTGGTCTGGGAGACTGCCAAGAAGCCTACAGCAACATTTCAGGAGCGGAATATCTGGCAAGTACTGGCTGTGTGGTACATGTGACAACAATCTCCCGTATTCTTCCTATGCCTGGGCTATGGGGTAGAGTGGCAAGACGGAAGCCTTTTCTTGTGAAACATTTTTGCAAAAACACATCTGAAGTTTCCCAAAAGCATGTGGGAAAATGTCTGATGAAACCAAGGCCATAATTCCAAAAGATATGTTTGGTGCAAAAATAGCACCCCAAAACAACACCATACCCACAGTGAAGCATGGTGGTGGCAGCATCATGCTTTGGGGCTGTTTTTCTGTAGCTGGAACCTTAACCAAGGTAGAGGGAATTATGAATAGTTCCAAATAACAGTCAATATTGGCACAAAACCTTCAGGCTTCTGCTAGAAAGCTGAAAACGAAGAGGATCTTTCAGCACGACAACAACCCAAAGCATACATCCAAATCAACAAAGGAATGGCTTCACCAGAAGATTACAGTTTTGAAATGGCCCAGCCAGAGCGCAGACACGAATCTGATTGAAAATCTGTGGAGTGATCTGAAGACGGCTGTGTACAGGAGATGCCCTCGCAATCTGACAGATTTGGAGTGTTTTTGCAAGGAAAAGTGGGCAAATATGGCCAGGTGAAGATGTGCCATGCTGATAGAGTCATACCCAAAAAGACTAAGTGCTGCAATAAAATCAAAAGCTGTTTCAACAAAGTATTAGTTTAAGGGTGTGCACACTTATGCAACCGTATTATTTTTATTTTTTATTGTTACTTCCCTCCACCTAAAAGGTTTCAGTTTGTTGTTCAACTGAGTTATAGTTTATAGGTTACATTAAAAAGGTGGAAAAAGTTCTGAAACTATTTCTGTATCTAATTTTTTTTACATCACAGAAACCTGACATTTTAAACGGGTGTGTAGACTTTTTATATCCACTGTAAAATAATGGATGGATTGAAATGGAAATTATTGGTCTGGCAACAGGATCTCTTTAAAGCCAAAGCATCAGCATGACAACCAGGCAACTAGCATTCTCAAAAAACAAGAGTTCAGTAGTGGTAGCCTCCATTTTACGATCATAACAGATTAAAATAATCCAACCCATAAAACAAGGCCTTGACTCTGCTAAATTTAACCTGTCCTTAATGCTTTGTGACAAAGCAGTTGTGAAATTTGATCTTCAGAAGTCTGATTTACAGTCTTGTTTTTAATCTGCTGGGATACAACAAATTACCTCCTTATCGGATTGGTTGGGCCTTTATTTTTATACTGCTCAGCCAGCTAATGGAAGAAACGAGATGAAAGCACGGAAAGTGAAAGTATGTAAAGTGAATTTTTACAAAGTTTTCACAGCTGCTATCTAGGGATTGCTAAAAAGTTGTGGCAGAAGAGAGGAAACAAAGGGCCCACAACAATTTTAAGCACCAGTACAGTTGAATGGGGTAGCAAATGGAATTGCATGATTCACTAAATTGCATTTATTTGAACCATGAAACTTACCCCATAAAAAGGTGGGTCCACACTATTGCCAGTCAATTTATATACTCCAGCAGTAAATGAGCTTTAAAAAAAACCCCGCTGTAGCTGCAGGCATTCATCCTCAAGGTTCACAACAGGGCACACTAAAGTTGGTTTTAGGCTGAAAAACTTCCAAATCACTGCTCTCAAAAGGGAGCAAAGAAGTTAAGCTGCTGAGAAACCTATAACCATAATGGTCTGTTTTTGGGAAAAATTAAGGATGACTTGCTCCCCAGTGCCTACAGTTACAGGGGTTAAGTGCTCCTTTAAAGTTATGTTAATATTTGTTAGGAAAATGCAAATATTTGACCCATAGGTTCACTAACTTTTTCCCACAATATGTAACCTCTAACGTAAGCATTTAACACTTCTATTTTAACTTCATTCCCTTATCCTTACTCTCCAATCCCAACACATAAACTAACCACTTTTGGCAGCTTTCCACCCCCTATCCAAACCTAACTCCCATTCTTCTGCATGCTCACTTTGTCCTGTGGACAATCTGAAGAAATATATCTCTAGTGAAGGAAAACTAGAAATACCAGCTCATGGCAGAACCTTACTTGTGATGGAGGGTGGATGATCAGTGAAGATCCAGCCACTTGTCCCACAGACCAACTTGAGGGCTCAAACTGCATCACTCTAATGCCAGAAAAAAACATGGATGTAGAGCCCACCTTAGCAGAAAAGGGTCTTACCTTGTTGCCGCCAACTAAAAACAGGTCCACTGCAGCAATATTAAAGCCATGCTTTTCACAGAGGCCGCTCAGGATTTCCTTAATGGAGAAACCAGCCTTCACAACCATGGCACAGGACGAGCCATCTGGCAGAGCAATGTAGCAGTGTTTAGGGGATTTCTCAGAAGACAATACTCTGGACGATTCAAACTTTGGAGGACACAAAAAAAAAAAAAAAAAAGCTGATAAACAGCAGAACGAATACAACATGACTTATTTAATGTCTCCAGTAAGGGCGGCAATACAATGTGTAAATTTGCAAAGTTCATGATGAAAAGATGACTATTTCGTGAAATAGCATTTAAAATAAACATTGCACAGGAACCAAAAAGGGGGGGGGGGGCTGATAGGCTACTAAGGATGACAACACTTCTTCCTTCAGGCACTTGTGTTAGACTGTGTGATGTCAGTAATGGATTCCTCTAATAGGATTACAATAAATCTTTTTCCAGGGTGAGACAAGCACATTACATGAAAATTAGATTACAAAAGGTCACAAGAATCCATATGACCATTTAGCTAAAGCATGCATAATGTGGGCTCCAGGCTCTTAAAGGGTTCCTTGTCAAGTGGTCCGATAAGAGTCGCTGCCTTGTAAAACAATTACAGTTAGAACATGGTCCTTACCTCCAGCGCATTGCCATTACTTCCACAATTAATCATCTCTAGGCTTGCTGAAGAGGACACAGAACCTTGCGACTCGCGCCTCCTGCCAGGACCCCCGTTGACAAAAGTGGAGTCTGCCAGGAAAATGATGAAGAGGAGACCATCAGCTGTAAACTCTGAAACTGTGCTGGTTAATGGCAAAGTATTTCCATTGGGAAAAAAATGGAAAGATACACTGACTAAACAGAATTATGACCAATATGGTAAAACTTAAAGTGGAACTTTACTCTCTCATTCAACATGGACTATTTGTATTCCTTAGGCTGTTAGCATTAGTAAATGGATAGGAAAGTAAATCATATTTACTTGTTTAAAACATTTGTTTTATTTATATTTCTTCAGTTACTTCCTGGTTTTCAAGTCTAGACAAATTATGTCATACATCCCAGCAGTCTTCAGGAGGGGGGAGGGTTCTCAGCCAATGCCTGAGCTAAGGGCTGATGGATTCCAGGAAGTAAATGCTACATGAATCATCTACCTTAGATTGTACACCCTTTGAGGGTTAGGGACTGATGTGGATGTACAATATATATGTAAACGCTGCGTAAATTGATGGCGCTATGTACCTGTAATAAATAAAACTGCCCTTACTCAATATGACCATTCCCAGAAATGCTAGGGGGTGTTTTTCAAAATGATTTCTCAGCAAAATAAAAGCATGGATGGGCGAGTTTGCTTTGAATATTAACAATGAATTAAATAGCAATTTTGGTTTGAGCTGCTCAGATGCAGTGCAATTCCATTTTAAAGGAGAGCTCCAGGAGACGCTCATTTGCTAGAAAACTTCAAACACTTTCTCAGTGAAGTTTTTGGCAGAAATTAAAGCCTGCTTCTTGTTTCAGTGGCATCAGGGCAATGACAATCCTTTACAAACAATGATCCATCCAACCAACGTCTTGATACACAAAAAGCTTTTAACGCCATACGTCAGACTGCCTATCCAGAACTGATAGGGAGGCCACAATATTTTAGGCTTTTCTAGTATTTAGCAAAATTTTTTTTGCATTTTAGAACAATGTTTGGGTAACAAGCTACAGCATTGTTGTATATCCTTGTCAACCCTACTTATATGTTAAAATACATTAATTCTGATTGGCTGCATTGGCCCACCTGGACATATTCTCTCCTACATTGTTTTTTCATTAGGTTACTGCCCCCCCCTCCCCCACCTCCATAATGCCAAACAGCTAACTATACTTGTCACAGTAAACAAGACTGAGACTGTACATTTATACCCCTAGGCCAACTGTCTTGTTCTGTCCTTCGTATCACACAAAACTAGACAACATAGCATGTCATAACTGGAATTTGGACATAACTGGAGGCTGAAAGGGACAGTTTGCCGACAGTGAGTTCACCTAGAACTGGAAACTAGGAAAGCAGGCACCCTAGCAGTTTGGAACTAGGTGTATGGGCCTAGTACAATATTCCCACAACAAAACCGCAGAAACTATTTAGGGGCAGCTACAAGTGGCCTACATTGCAAGAAGTGAGACTGGAATCTTTTGTATTCCATGCAAATGTATTTCTGAGAGTCCAAAACATGTGTGGGTGGTTGTGTGCTGCCTTAGAACACAGGCGATGTAGACATCCATCAGTGACAGTGACAGCATCAGTCCCTACACTTCATAGCCATTTAGCACACCAATACTCACCATTGGAAACATCCCCATTTTCTTTCTTCTTTTGTGATTTCCCAATGCTTTTACTCCTGGACCAGGAAAAGAAGGTTCCCTTCTTCCTTTTATCGCCATCTTCCTCTCCTCCCGATTCCTCATTCAAAGATCGCCCTGACTTAGTCTTTTTACTGGACTGCTGTATACAGAGAGAAAATAAAGGGTCAGAACCTAGATATCAATGGAGAAAAAAAAAATAAAAATCTGCAAGACCATTTTTATTTTATTTATCTATGATAAGACAGTAATGTTCCAATGACACATTAATAAATGCATATAGAATTCCCAGGGCAAGATCCATGAAGCCCCCTCTTTTTGTGGTGCGTCATGTAGCAGCAATAGCCGATTTCAATAATATTTTTTTTCTTCTTTTACCACCAGCATGTGAATGAAATCCCCCTCAGCATGCAGGCAGATACTGAAAATTTTCTGCATTCCGATTCCCATATACTATATGGTGGCTGCTAGGGGGTTATTCAACTGTGTTGCCTTTTGCAAAAAAAACAACTCCGAAGCTGCTACAGCATTTGATTGGAGCTGTGTGGCTTTTCTTTCTTACACTTGTTAATCTTGGAAAAGCCAGATAGTTTAATGGACCTGAAAAAGAACAAATACAAACCCCCCTCCCCCAAAAAAAAAAAACAAACTATTGAAGCATCAGGCCTTTTATTTTTTTTTTTTCTTGCAAATGTAGCTGGACCCCCCACCACCTTAACCCATGAAAATGCCCCCCTAATGACAGAATTACAGTGTGTGATTTTTCATTATCAATCCCTGCTGACGAGTGCCCATCATTGGTGACCAAGCCACTGACTGCTAGTGACTTAACATCAAACCACTTGGCACTGAATCACTCAGGGATTTAGATTTGGTACCTTTTTAGGAGTAGAGATGTTGGAACGATCTGAGCTCACGCTATGTTTGGAGGTTGGGCTGCTGGGTACCTCCTGGGGATCTGGCAGGGATCGCCCCTCCACTTCAGCCAGCATGCATTCCTGGTACAAGTGAGACTTCAGGAAACGAGTGTAGCTATCAAACTTCATCAGGTTAAATATCTAAGAAATAGCAGAAGGAAATAAATTTTTTACATAAATGGAAGTTAAAGCCTTAACAGCAATCGTATGAGCCTTATAAAATGAACAAGTGCCCTTGTCACTACATAGTGGTTTTCATCGGTCTCAGATTTCGAGAAAGTAATGCAATGGTGTGACTTACTCTGCCCAGCATTTTCATTACAATTTGAACAAAGTTCTTGTGATCATGCACAATTGATCATCACTACTTAAAGCAATCTCTCTCATATATATATGTACACATACACACACATATATATATATATATATATATATATATATACACACACATATATATATATATATATATATATATATATATATATATATATACACATATATATACACATATATATATATATACACATATATATATATATACACATACACATATATATATATATACATATATATATATATATATACACATATATATATATATACACATATACATATATATATATATACACATATACATATATATATATATATACACATATACATATATATATATATACACATATACATATATATATATATATACACATATACATATATATATATATACACATATACATATATATATATATACACATATACATATATATATATATACACATATACATATATATATATATACACATATACATATATATATATATATATATATATATATATATATATATATATATATATATATATATATATATATATATATATATATATATATATATATATATATATATATATTTATATATTACACACACACATATATTTATATACATACATAGATAATACACACTATAGATCTAGCCTAAAGTGGTTCACAGATACTTCAATTGTGTTTGGTTGGAGTTCTGTTATAAGCAGTGTACAGGAGGCTTCCAGGCAGAGGGGCAACATGACTTGTCTCTGTCTCATGACGCCACAAGTTACGGAGAGAAGGGTGGGGGTCTTAAAATCCAAGTCGCTAATGTGCATTCATAGAGCAACAATAAAGCTGGACATTCATGGTTCAATTGTTCTCATCCAGCCAGTGGGCTGAACGAAAAACAAAAATTAACCGTTTCCCCCATCTACACAGTCAAGCTTGATGGGGGAATCCTCCCCACTGAGCTATTGTATTCTGATGGCAGAGGGACTCCTCCATTTTCAGAATGCACAGATCAGTGCTGCAGCCGCTGATCAAATTTTTCATCCCATAGGGCAGTTGGACCGATAGATCAACTTTTGCTCAACTGCACTGGCCAGGCATAGATTGAAATTTAATTTATGGCCACCTTAAGAAGCTAAATAAGTACAAGCTCCCTATTAGTCAGGATAACAAAAGAAAATAATTTAGTATGATAATATTATTGGCAGTGCATCAAACCCTTAAATTTATCCCTCCTAGGCCCCAGGTAAGTATGGTATGTCTATAGTAGATCTAGTGACAATTCTGAGTTTACCAAGTTTAAGAAGTTTCAACATTAAAAAAAAAAACACTCAGTATACAACTTTATGACCCAGTGACAATAGAAAACATAAGCAAAGCGTATAATGGCAGCCAATGGCAGTTAATTTTTGAATGTGCTAGTTATAAAACTGATCTGAATTGCTGCTTTACTTTTCTGGCTTTTTTTTTTCCATCCTCTTTTCTCTTGTTCAGTCTTATCCATGTTAAATAGTGTCAATGGGAGAATCTCCTCCACCGGCTATCGTATTGAGCAGCTGCCTAAATAGAGTGGCGCTCCTGAACAGTGACCACATCTGATAAGCTGTTCAGGGGATAATATTCCTCCAGGCTCAGGTGATTTTTAAATTGACTTTTGTTGAGCCTGTGGTGCTTGCAGGGACATCCGCAAGTCGAACTTCAGCCAATTCAGCAAGAAACTGGCCAAAATTTGAGAAGTCTGTGACCACCCTTAAGCTAACCATACACTAATAGGATTCTTTTGTTCAGCCTGCATCAAAATGATCATATAAGCTAACCTGAGTGCTTCTCCTGCTTGCTGGCGCTGCGGAAGGGAAACCGGCTCCCTTTTTCACATTTTTTGGGACTGTAGGCTTATCACTCCCTTTTGGGAAGAGGTTTTGGCCTTATTACAACTGGTATTACATTCCACTCTCCCTTTTGAGCCTCTTTATTTTTTATTGGGCCTGCCCTTTCCAGGTCTCTCTAGACCAGGGGTAGGCAACCTGCGGCTCTCCAGCTATTGCAGGACTACAAGTTCCATCATACCTCTGCAAGTCATAGCTGTAACTGTCAGTTTTGTAATGTTGCAATGCCTCATGGGAAATGTAGTTCTACAACAGCTAGAGAGCCGCAAGTTGCCTACCCCTGCTCTAGACCATCGAGGAGACTCTCTGTGCATATTTTGACGGCGGCCAGGAGAAGCATTCCAATGAGCTGGCTCTCCCCTACACCTCCCTCAATGTTGACATTATTTAAGATTATTGCAGATATCAGAAAAATGGAATATCTAACCGCTTCACATGCCGATTCTATAATCTCATTTGAAGCTGTGTGGAACCCGTGGGATGTTTACACCTCTGGTCAACCTGCTTGACTTGTGCGGACTTGATCATCCTTCCAATGTTGCCCTATTGTCATTGCATACTGTTATTTTTCTACCCATGTTACTAGCATCGATGATCCCTTTGTTTTTCTTTATATTTATTTTTTTTTTAAAATGTCATGTATGTATATACATGTGGAAAATTTAATAAAATGTTATTCATAAAAAAAATGATCATATAAGCGATCACACTATGGGACCAAAATAATTGAATTAAATAATAACAGCAAACCAAAAGACCTTCCATTCAATCCATTTAGTGAGTTCTTGATCAATTTAGAACAACACAATGATTGGCTGTGGCAGATTTTGTGTATTGCTTCTAATTGACTGAATAAATATCTCCTAATTCAGATCTAGTAAATTCTGTTTAAAAATAAAAATAAAAAAAATCAAAGTGCTACTAAAGGCTCAAGGTTTTTTTTTACCTTCATGCACTGTATGCATGAAGATAAAAAACCTTCTGTGTACAGCAGTGCCCCCAGCCCCCTCAATACTTAACTGAGCGTCATCACGATCCAGCAATGTGAATGACAGCCTTGGCTGTTCCAGGTCTCTGCCTCCTCATTGGCTGAGACAGCAAGCGGGAGCCATTGGCAGCGAATGAGGAGAGAGAGGGGGTGGGGCCAAGCCACAGCTGTGTGTGAATGGACACATGGAGCAGCGGGTGCCACCATAGCAAGCTGCTTGCTATGGGCGGCACCTGACATACAGGAGGAGCCAGGAGAACCTGTGGGGGACCCGCGAAGAGGAGGATCCAGGCTGTTCTGTGCAAAACCACTGCACACAGCTGGGAAGACATATTTGTTATTTTAGAAAAAAAAAAAGAGAAAAATTAACCTTCAGAATCGCTTTAAGTGATCCTTTTCAAAGATAGTCTACATTTATAACTGATCAACTATTCAATATTTTGATGATGAATTGTTTGTGATTGGACATACCTGAACCGTCCAAATTGCTACATGGATGGCCACCCTGAAACCTGGTACACATGGTAAGTGTGAGGGGCTCGCGAGGAGGACTCTACCAACGATGTGACATTCGTACAGTGATCTCCCCGCTGAGCTATTGTGTTCTGACAGGGTGTTGGGACCCCCAGAACACACTGGTCAGCGCTCGCAGCCATTGTCTGACAGCACTGATCAGATACCAACAATGAGATATGCTTCTGTCAAACAAGGACCTGTACACGCAGCCTGAATGTCGGCTGGTAGCTACTGTACCGGCTGATTTCAGTCGATATTCAGCCCGTGTATATGGGGCTTAACACAGCAATGTAAAAAGTAAATTAGGGGAGGCCTTCACCTAAAAACCAAAATTACCTGCAGCTGCTGCTCTTTGAACATATCCGGATGTGGGGCATTGAGAATGTCATCAGCAAGCTGAGCCTGACTGTCAATGTTGACCGGAGTGGTCGCCTTGCTGCTCAAAAACTTGTTAAATATTTCCCTGGCTCTGTAAGACAACTGCAAATCAGAGATAAAACACTGATGTTAATTACAGGACAAGAGATTATATATATATATATATATATATATATATATATATATATATATCAATAAATAAACACACACATTTATTTTGTGCATAGATTGGGGAAAGGTTAGAAGCTCTGTTAACTTTTGACAGCTATGTCCCTGTTGGGGAAATGTACTTTTACTTCCCACCCACGTAATGGATTGTCACAGGGACAGGATGTGAAAGGATCTCTTTCTGATGTGGAGAGGGGTCAGAGTATTTGTCAAGTTCATATTGCTCTGTGTTCCTGACTCAGGCATCGGAACCTGACCATTTCTTGTCCGGGAGTTACTGGGACAGAGAGCGAGGGACAATTTTCCAGCCAGCTGTTGGTACTGGGCATGCTAGACACCAAAAACACTTAATTGAAGAACACTTTTCACATGGAAGTTCCAATCGGGTCCGCTTGTCCATTTTTCTGATCAAAACCTTCCATTCTCCTCTATGGAGCGGCGGGTGTAAAAAAAAACCCAAAAAAAAAAAAAAAAAAAAAAATGTGTTTACACCTACCTACATCCAATCTGATAGGATAAAAACAAATGGATGGGGATCCATTCACTCAGATCCCCTGCTGAGCAAGCAGACCACAGGTGGAGTCTGCCCTGTGTGAAAGGGGCATAATAGATTGCAGCTCATCAATTCTTAGATGTGACTGCATTTGTTTTATTTATTTTTGCCTTTTTTCACTTGTTGATCCAGCCAGTAAATCTAATTTTTCAACTTCCTTCAACAGACCAAGCTGTTCAGCAAAAGCAGCAACTGGAGAGATGAGACAAATCATTTAATGCTGACAGGGGTGCTTACCACAGTGAGCTTTTATGTAAATTATTTATCCGAAGAGGAAAAAAAAGAAGAAGTGTGTTATTGGCCAGATCACCAGGTGAAAATAAAGGGAAACAATGTGCTTTAAATAAAATAAAAATAGTAAGATTGAAAAAATGTAAACAAGCACAATGAATGGAGTCACCATGTTTTTTCTGGATTTTATACTGCTATAAGTGTTATTCTATAACTTTTTAAATTAGAATCGGAAGGATTATTTAAATCTTTTTCTAGCTAGTTTTTTTTTTAATGCAACTGGAAAAAGTATAAAAGTACAAAATTGAAACTTTTTATCCTCTTCCCATTCGGGCCATTGCCAATAAACGGCTGGACGGGAGTGCTGCCGATGCGGGGGGAAGTTTCTAAACGTCCCCCCACATCCATTACCTGTGCGCGCTCCCCGGGAGCGCGCAGCACCGTGATCTGTGACCGCCAGACACAGCAGAACACAGATCGCTGTATGGGACC
Organism: Staurois parvus; assembly: GCF_062004578.1. NCBI lineage: Eukaryota > Metazoa > Chordata > Amphibia > Anura > Ranidae > Staurois > Staurois parvus. The sequence continues at coordinate 4,183,504 of NW_028318360.1, read as the reverse complement.
TCTGTGTGAGGTCCGGATTCATGTGATCCCTGATTGGCCAATTATTGATCACATGAACAGTAGTAAAGTAGTAAATAAGATGTCACTTCCTGACATCATTGCTTACTACTTGTGAAATCTGTGAATTATCACAGAGGTCACATGGTACAAGGCTATTCACACCAGCCTTGTACCATGTGACAAGCTGTGACCAATCACAGCTCTCACAGTATTTCCCAATGGCTGCAGAAATGCAGCCAGAGAGAAATAGAAATGAATGCTTTTACAGCCTTTATGGGTGTAATAGCAATCAGTGTAAAATAAAATAATCCTAATCACCCCCCACAAGTAGAGGGTGACAGTATGTAAAAAAAAAAAAAAAAAAAAATATACATTCTATATATATATATATATATATATATATATATATATATATATATATATATATATATATATATATATATATATATATATATATATATATATATATAAAAATTTATAAACTAATTTGGGTTTTTTTTTTTACCAAAAAGATAACTGAATACATTTTGGCCAAGGTTTGTGAAGAAAGATGATTTGCAAAATTGTATAAGAAAAGCACTTTTTTTTTTTTTAAAAAAAAACAAAAATTTGGTCTTTCATTTATTTAGCAAAAAAAAACGTCTTTTTTTTTTTTAAAAAAACAAAAACAAAAATTTGGTCTTTCATTTAGCAAAAAAAAAAAAAATCCCAGTGGTAAATAAATACAACCAAAATAAAAAGTTGTACTGGTCTCAAAAAAATGCAAAACTTTTCCTATGGGTACAGTGTTTCATGACCGTGCAATTGTCATTCAAAGTGTGATTGCGCTGAAAGCTGAAAATTGGCCTGGACAGGAAGGGGGTGAAAGTGTCCGGACTTGAAGTGGTTAATATAAATGTTTTTTTAACCAGCGCTGATCAAAGAAGAAAAGGGTTTATTTTCAATTTATGATAAAAATATATTATTGCAAAAGACAATATAAAAGAAACCCTGGCCTGTCCAAAAAAAATGTACTTTGTCATTACTTATGATATCTGGGTAATACAAAGTTATTGTCGAATAGACAGTCCCATAGCAGAATGTAAAACTTTCTGTGGTCCACAGGCACTATAGCGGTGAGAAAACTGGAGTGGTTACCAGATGGAGGTGGCGCTTTCAGGAATCAAGTGATGACGTTCTGTGAGGTTTAGGTTGTAGAAAAGCAGTGAAAAAAATATAACAAACAACAACAATAAGAAATTACCTCATTTTTGTCATGGGCTGGAACACGACTGAAATATTCACAGGCTTGCCAGAACAAAATGTTCTCCTCACTGAACTCTTTCTTCAAAAACTCCTACAGGCAAATAAAAGGCAAAAATGAGAAATACACTATGAGATACTATTTGTACCTGAGCCAGCCTCATAGCAGAACTCCGTTATCATTTTAGAGAAGTTACAACCCTTCGCCATTGCCCGTCTCCAAACATCTTCCTGCTTAGCAGACATCATGAATTACTGAAAACTGCATGAGCGCACCAATGGTGGATGTCCGATGAAATAAAGACATTGGTAGATTGTATGTTCTTTGGTAGATGATGGAGAATTAAACTACTTGACAGTTCCTTAAATTGTTGGAGGACTCTGTGGACATCTCTGCTGTCAGGTTCCTAGGAGTGAAAACCTGATGACCATTTTGAAGGCTTCCCATGCTTGCATTGGATTTTGTTTTTATTTCATATTATGGAGAATGCAACAGGAGACATTGCAACATGCAAGAGTGGCCAGAAACACCCAAAACTCCTACATGGACTGGAGTAGCCTACCTATAGCAAAGATACAAAAAAATATTGTACTGGCTTAACCTCCCTAGCGGTCTGATTATGGCAGTATTTCTGTGCTCAAAGCAGTACATTTTTTTGCATGGAAATATGTAGTTTTTTTTATTGTAGGCCTGTAATTTTTGGGAATAATTCACTAAAATCTATCCGAACAAGAGTCTAGTAAACATCCCGGGTATGATAAAATTTGAAACACCAAATCATAAATTATAATTTAATAAATAATCATAAAAAATAATATAATAAGAATAAATGTAATTCAATAATATAATCAAACCAAAAACACTGAAATTTGAAATATAGCGCCAAGTTCGCACATCACTGAGCTCAGTCGCAGAATCGTTTTCAGTGTCTGATGAGGAATTTCCCCACAAATCATTATCACTCAATTCTGCAAGTGGTTCTGATTTACTATCGCTGTTCTCTAGCTGATCTAAAACTGATTTTGACCTAAAGGGACACTTTTTGGACGCCATGAACATTTCTCAGTTTCCAGGCAGAAAGAACAGTAAAAATGCAGGCAGGGCGCAGGACAAAGCACTCGGGACAAAATGTATGTGAAATGGTTTGATACAGTAATGTTTTACTATGTGATTTTAGTGTATTTAGTGAATGTCACTTTTTGACATTTTTAAATTTCCCGCCGTTCCGTCCTCGTACGTCCCGACGCTCGCAGGGAACGGAACCCAGATGACAGATGCCGGCATCGGCCGGAGGACATGGCCGGAGACGCTGAAGGGGGGACATCGCGGGAGCGCAGGACAAGGTAAGTGAAGAAGAGATCCCGGAGCAACGCTGCAGGGTATTCCCGAGTGTAGCTCGGGGTTACCGCTTGTGGCGCTAAAATGTTACCCCGAGATACACTCGGGAATACTGCCAGGGGGGTTAAAGTGGCTGTAAATATCAGACATGAACGTATATGCCTCTATAGTGTGTCTCAATCAATCCGCAGGAACAAGTGTAATTTCTATTTGCTGCCTCGTTCTTCTCCTATAAGCATGAGTCGCTGCTGATTACTTTTCCTGACACCAAGAGAAAAATGGTGACTGGGAGGGCACACCCTGTGATTGACAGCCTCAGCTCTGTTCCTGTGAGCTGTGTGAAGAGAGCATGTCCCTTCCCTTCAATCAGCTCTCAGAGCTCTCCTCACTGATGTAACTTCAGCTCCCCTCCCCCCGATTTTGAAAGCTGAGAGATCCTGTGGTAATGCTGCATGCTGAATGGATGTAGGGCAGGGGTGTCAAACTGACGACCCTCCAGCTGTTGCCAAACTACAAGTCCCATCATGCCTCTGCCTTTGGGAATCATGCTTGTAACTGTCAATCTTGCAATGCCTCATTGGACTTGTAGTTTAGCAACAGCTGGACGGCCAGTTTGTCTCCACACCTGTGATGTAGGGGAAAGACAGCTGTAGATAAACAGGTACAACTTATGTAGGAGGAATGTGTTTAATCTCTGTGTATCACCTAATGCCAGTAACTTCACTGGGTATATGTGAGGATTTAGAACCACTTTAATGAATGATGCACTCTCTATTTCAATTTACTATTCTACGGCTTTGGTCACACATGTTGCCAGTAAAACCAGGCGGTTGAGCCATGGATTTACCCCCCAACCGCCCACCTGAACCCTGACATACAGTCGCTCACAAGTGAACACATGCCATGGCAAATCTTAAGCAGCATGTTTATTTTGGTGGGCAGGGCTGCCATCAAATGCAGTTCTATGGGACCACACAGCACACTATAGCTGCATGGTAGTGCGGCAATTATAGGAATAAATCAGGTAGTGGGGAGAAAACATATTGTCTCACCACCTTTCAAATCCTCTGAAAAGCCATCTGAGCATGGATCACTTTTCACATGTAAAAGGAGCCCTAAAAAAATGACTCTGGTCATGTGTCAGTAGACAGGTCCCTGGAGGTCTAAGGCTAGCCACATATTAAAATTAAAATGCATACTGCTGCGGTACGATTTTTATCTGACTTCCAGTGCGATTATGCAGCACTACTTGGATGCAACTTTGATAAGGTTTGTATATTCTATGGAGCCAAAATTGCACCAAAGTAACACAGGAACCTCTTCCAAAATTGTTCTGTCACATTGTTGTGAATGGACGCCATTGAAAACAAAGCAATTTCCTTTGTCATGCGATTCTGTGCGACTCTGATCCCATCAGAAATTGCTCCAATGTAAACACGACCTTATTCTGTTATGAAGTAAAAACGGGGATAAGAAGACTCTTCTATTATCCAACTAACACCACATTCAAGTATCTGGGCTCAGTGGTGGACCCCATGGAAATAAGCCTCTCCCTCTGAAGGTCAAGCTGGTGTGATCAAAGACGCACTGTCCATGTAAGTGTTCGCGGTCTTCTACTGACAATTCAACTTTTACTTGCAGATAATGGACTGAAACGCCTCCCGATCTTAAACTGGTGAGTGACCCAAGTGCAAACATTCCAGAAGATTACTCCTTTTACTGCCACTTTCTATAAAAGAACACATAGAATACTCTTTAAAGTTCTAGAAGGTTCAGGAACTAGAAGCAGGTGGTGAACAGGATCCAGGAGAGCAACAACCTCCAACGTCAAGGTCAGTCCCAGAGACCAGCAATAAATAATACAAGGACACTCATACAATACATATAATAAAAAAAAGTCCAATATAAATGTGTATGTAAAAGCTAAATATATAGTCTATAAACTGTAAGAGGGCAAAACCAAATCCTGAGAGTTCAAAGAGTCTCCTCCTATAAGAAACGTCAGCTGACGTAGTCAATAAAGAATGCGAATATTAAAGAGAACCAGTCACAAATGGACTTTTGCAGGAAACTGAGTGTTCAGTCTTTACAGAGACCCTGCTGCTGTTCAATATGTAATGAAAAAAGGAAACCTGCAAAGAAACAGCACCAACTGCTCTATGCACACTAGCATTTTCTGAAGCTCCTTGAAGCTATCAGCATATTTTTTCTTCTCCTAGAAGCTAAATTGTGTTATCCTATCCATGCACACTACTTTAGGCTGTTAGCATTTTTTTTAATTTAAGCATCTAGGAGCAGGAAAAAAAAAAAAAAAAATACCCTAAATACTCCTAAAAGTTTTTTTTCTAATTTTTTTTCTTTTCTTTTTCCCTCTACATGTAATATAAAAACAGTAATAAAACTAAAGCTCCTAGACGCTTATGAACGCTACTAAAAACGCTATTACCATAATTTTTTATCCAGTGTTTTTCGCAGAATTTTTGAGCTTAAAAAAACAACAAAAAAACAAAAAAAAAACAAAAAAACAACAAACACAAAAAACAAAAAAAACCACAAAAAAAAAAAACACCACACTACAGCACATGCAGCCTAAAAAAAAAAAAAAAAGACTCTAATAGGATTTTGCAAACATATAAAATAAATATTTTTTAAATGCAGCCAAACAACCACAAATTGAAATTTTCTTGGCTCAAGTTGGACCAGAAAAAAAACCTTAATGGCTGCCAAGGGTTGCTTCAGATAAAGGACCACTATCACAGAGTATTAGATTCTAATAACGGTGTCTAAGGTCTCATTATTTCATTTCTCTTTATTTAATACACATTTAAAAAATTTCACGCATAAAGAATACGTAAACCCAACATTTCACATTCCTGATATGTGCCTGCTGTACCATGTACTTGTATGAAAAACTATTCGGTTCTCTTTGTATTGCTTCCTCTGTGTGAAATACCAGGGACATTCACTTGGAAGCTCAGTGTGACGTTTCTCCTCCCCCAGCACTTATGCAACTGAGAACAGAGGGTATGTGATCTGTGATCACGTATTAAAATAATATGGGGGGGGGGGGATGGTATTTATATTTTAAACTGAATGGGTTGTTTAACAAGGTGAGGACTTAAGATATATTTCAAAAGCAGACCAAGGTGTTTGGCAGACTTTGTGAGAAGCAGTAGAAAAAGTACAACCACTAAGCAACGCAGAAGCTATATATTCATATGGCTGCCCCCATGTATGACGTATCATTACAAACTACACATAGAAACAATGTTTCTAACACATACAGTAAATGCACACCAATAGCATTATTTGCAGCAATCTAATGTCTTTTAAATACATTTCTAAATTCAACAGACAATATATTCCCTTTAGACATTAGCTTTCTGCAAACACTCCAACGATCAGCAGAGAAATGTACTGCAGGAAAGGCCCCAATGTCAACCATAATTTGGCTAAAATATACTAACCAGGTGATTTAACAGTTCACAAGAGAACAAACCTCAGCTGTCTACTTGTACCCAAAAAGATGACCACCATCTGATCCACCAAATTGACTGGACTGAGTACAGGTATCTTACACCTAGAGTATTTGTCTACAAACAGCGGTCCGTTGGCCATTATTTCCCCCACTGTTAGCAACAGTGTAGCATAGTTCCTGCCACTGACAGACAACGGGGCACAATTCCTCCCACTGACACCAACAATGGGGCACAATTCCTCCCTCTGACACCAACAATGGGGCACAATTCCTCTTATTGACACCAAAGATGGAGCACTATTCCTCTTATTGACACCAATGATAGGGCAACTAAACCTCCCACTGTCACCAATGATGGGGCAACTAAACCTTCCACTGTCACCAATGATGGGGCAATATACCTTCCACTGTCACCAATGATGGGGCAATATACCTTCCACTGTCACCAATGATGGGGCAATATACCTTCCACTGTCACCAATGATGGGGCAATATACCTTCCACTGTCACCAATGATGGGGCAATATACCTTCCACTGTCACCAATGATGGGGCAATATACCTTCCACTGTCACCAATGATGGGGCAATATACCTTCCACTGTCACCAATGATGGGGCAATATACCTCCCACTGTCACCAATGATGGGGCAATATACCTCCCACTGTCACCAATGATAGGGCAATATTTTCTATTCCCACTGGCCACAGTCTGGCCCTACTTAAGTTTGAAGGAGAGTAAACAGGCCCTGTGCTTAGAATGCTTGGAGACCACTGACCAAGAGGCTCCAATGCAGTGAAAATATTGTAGCTGCTTTGCAATTGTAAATCTCATTTTGAACTACAATAAATCACATATTGCAGGGGCTTTTTTGATCACTTTCCTACAAGCAAGTCCAGTAAGATTGGAGTGGCTGATTACACTAAATTCTACATTAAAATGGAACTCCAACCTTTGTGAGTGGACAAGAGGAGATGCTGTTTACCCCCCCCCCCCCCATCCATTCACAGAATGTTCAGTGAACAGAATACAAGGCTTTTTATGAATAGATTGGGGGGGGGGGGGGGGGAGCAGAGAATGAATACCACAATCCTTTCACTGTACTATAGCCAGAACTATTAGTCGCAATACCACCAGAAGGGTGCAGTAAGTAATATCCACTGTGAATTAAACTGTAATTTCCACAGTATCCAGCAATGCTGTGGTCCCAATAAATAAAAGGTCACGTATTGCACTTGTCGCAGTTGCAAAATATTCCCTGGAACTCCACTTTAATCTGGCCCCCTGCAGCATTGACTTGCTGTTACCATGTAAGTGTAATGATAAGTATTACTTACCGTAAAATACCGAACGCCAACTGGATCCTGAAGAAGCCTTTCGAACGACACAGCCCAACTGGCCACCCTGCGCTCGCCGAGTTTGCGGCAGCTTTGTACACTGGGCAGGCTGGCATTGCTGCTCAAACTGTTCTCGCTTACACATCCTTTCAGATCAGTGCTGTTCAGTTCTGCCAGAGGAGAAAAGACAGAAAATACTTCATGGATGGGTCAGATTTTAATAGACATAAAACAAGCAGGGAGTAAAAAATGATCTTTTCTAGCAGAATTGGCTTGTATTGGCACTCTTCACAGCTAGAAGTGCCAGTTAACACAACCTACCATGAACTCATAGTTTTGGAAAAAAGTAAATTTTTTTCTGTTTCAATAATTTATACAGCACTGACTGATTCTATCATCTGTCTGAAAGGAGTGTATAACACAATGTCCCTTCAGCAGTCACAAACTCTCCATGTTCTCTACTTTACGAATTGAGATGTTGGTCACAGTGTAGTGAAGAGGATGTAAACAATGTTGTGCTATATTTTATGGAAATCAATCTAAAATTGGCCCAATGTAGCCAGGGGGATGGCTGACCATAAGCAAATTGTTGAAGGTTTCCTTTAGAAAAATAATCCATCACCCACCTTACCTAAAATGATGTGGACAGGCCATCAAGGTCAACACGGAGACCTTAAAGTGCAGGTAAGTCTGCCATTCGCCAACCAAAAACCATCATAGCCCCATTAGTAATCAATGCTCCAAAAAGCTTTACTTTAGACCTTACTATAGGTTGCAGCTAGGCTGCTCTTCTCCCTGAACATTCTTGAGATCAACCGCATCTTGCCTGTGTCTTGGCACTTAGTTCCCCAATCCCGTCCTCCTCCCTTCAATGTCTTTGTGAAATTCTGAATGTGCAAGGACAGAAAGGAGCCAATCATCACTTTCAACTCCAATCCAGCTTCCTCCATGGTGCATACACTAGGTAAAGGAGGTGACCCTTTAAAAGAATTTCCAATTCCTGTGATGCTGGTAGTCATATTGGGGTTTTACAAAGTAAACTCATGAAAGTGAGTGCCTATGCTGGAAAGAATTGATAATGTCATCCCAGCACAGGCACTCATCACATCATGGCACAGCCACAGTGCAACAAATGTGCGAGAGGGTGTGCATGCACTGGAGACATTATCAGGACAATTGTAAACTTTATATAGACATGGCAGGAGTATTTTCTGTTTTTAATTATCAGGACAATAATACCAATATCTGGGGAACTGAAAGCCTCTGGATGGATACCAACAAGGAGCATGTATGTAGTATATGCTTTTCGATGAGGACACGTTGCATTCTTGACTTCACATATGCTGTTGACATTATGCTATACAATCTGATTGTACAATCTCCTTTATTTCTACCATCAACTGTGTAGTATTACAGCCTGTCTGGTTTGATACAGATTGAATGGTTTAGGCCCCTTTCACACGGGTGGACTACACCAGCGGATCCGCATGCTCAGTGGGGAATTTGTCTGATGATCCTCGCTGAGCAGGCAATGACAGGTCCAAGACTACTCCACTTATGCAGAGCAGACACAGCCTTATTTTCTCTATGAGTGGTCAGATGTAAATGGACCACCTATCTGTTTACATCCAACAGTCAACCGATCCAATAAATGGATGGGGGAATGGATCCCCATCCATCTGTTTTTAGCAGATCAGATGCAGGCGGGTATAAACAAACATGTTTGTTTACATCCGCCGCTACATAGAGGAGAATGGATGGACCGATCAGGTCCACCGGAAAAATGGCCAGGCGATTGGCCTGCCCCTGCAAAAGGGGCCTTAAGCTTGTCCTCACATCACAGTTTTAGGAAATCTAAAAGACTGTACAGAAACAGGAAAATTTGCCCTTAGCAGTTACACAGGTGTCAATCTTTCAAACACAACAGGAAATCTAATGACTTTTCTAGTTCTGCTCCAATTCTCACTCCATCTTTAGTAAATAAGCCTGAAAGATAGAGTTAAAAAAGTAATAACAGAAGTGAAGGAATTAAACTATGTTGGCCAACTTGAACTCAGCTTAGACTAGCCATACTAGGCGGAGTTTAAAAAATGTGACGACAATCTGAAACTCAGGTAAAATAACATTCAACTAAACAATCGCTGATGACCAACAGATATTGGAGATGGTTTAAAATGATTTTCAACTTACTTAGAATAATCGCTTTCAAGAACTGTTATGAATCCTATACTGGCTAAAAAACACTATTGATCCAGTAGTTTGATAAAACAATTGTATTAGCGTTACAATTGGTTCTAGGAATTATTTATTTGCCATCAATTCCATTGCTTCTAACCAACCTTTCCAGATCAAACTGAAAGATGAAACTAATCAGATGAGTTGGATAATTAGGAAAATGGATGGATGGTGTAAATATTTAAAAATTTTTTTTTTTTTAATTTTCTTTTTTAAATAATCTTTTCACTTTGAAGTTATTGGATTGATACAAAGAAAAACACCACTTTCTTCTGTAGTTATTGGATTGATACAAAAACACCACGTTCTTCTGTAGCATGGAACAACAATTTAATGCTGGGCATACATGGCTAGAATATCTGCCGATCCCTGCTGAATCTACTAAAATTCAAGCCAAGGGTGGCTCTGTTGGATATACCCAGCTTGAAAAACTTTAATTTGGAAATCGAAGGAGCCAGGTGGAAAATTATTAGGCGAACAGTGACTACAACCAATCAGATGCAGGCAGTGTTTGGGTATTTTGACAACCACAGGGGCTAGCAGGGAAGAGGTCTCCATCTGTTTAGCGTGGGTGAAGGAATTGATTGATCACTCTAGCTCAGTCATCCTAATACGTATGGCTAGCCTTAGGTCTAAGATCATTTGGGTTGAACCATTAAAAAACTAAAGAAGTGGGCAATATAGCCCACTGTCAGATGATTCTGGGCAATGGGAGAACAAAGTGCACTCCTGTGACCCATATGAAAAGTGTGGCCAAAAGAGCTTTCACCATGCTTCTCTTTCAATGCTGGTATGGCCACCATAAAAATGTATATTTTACTGCTAAATGCACATGATTGGAAATAATGCTTAAAACTAAGAGACAGATTACCCCATAAAAGGAAAAAAAAACACCCCATGGAGCATGCAGATTAAAAATTGAAAGCTCATTTCCGATTGGTCGCCTGGAGTACTAGCACAACACTGCTCACGGCACCATCACTGAATATCTGTATCCGTATACAGCTAATAAACAATCAACAAGAAGGGAGAGTGCGGAGTCAGTAATAAGTGTGTATATATCCGCGTATACATCTCTCTCCACCATGGCCTGGAAATGAGGTCAAGAACATACAGTACATCAAGTCAACATCTACTTTTATTCGGCGTTCTCACACAAGAATATCAACCCCACCCTGTTACGTGAGAAAACATATATGCCCCAGGACATGGTTACCAAGACTGTCAGCCTATAAAAAGGTCTCTAACGCTTCACTTTTTCATCGAATATAAACATCATAAAGCAGATACAATGCTACGACTAGGTAAAAGAGATCTATGGTAAAACTGTACTAATTCAGACCCGTACAAAGACCTGTTACATAACACAAATATCTTATACTCTACAAATTATAGAGGTGAACAACACTCAGCTTCAGGTCTTACAGTAGAACTGTACTCGGAAAGAGAAGATCTGCTACTATAGGGAAGATTTACAAGTGTTCCGTGTGCCTAAGCAATACCCTGAAAATGTGCCTTTGCCCCTTTTTTCATGCCAGGAAGCCCAGGTGCTTCATACAGCTGCTCAGACATAAGTAGGCCATAGACGGTTCGTTTGTTTATCGGCCTAATTTTCGCCCGAAAGAATATTCGGCCTATATTCGCACCATTAGTGGGGCAATGTCGTTGGCTGATTTTCGCGGTTCCTCCTTGTTTCTTTTAATCGGTCCTGCTGGAAAATTTACGAAAAACGGCCAATTTTCGTAGGCATTGGTGACAACAAAACGACTGATTTTTCATTTTTCGGCCGATAAACGAACAGTCTATGGCCTGCATTAGTAGGCATGCGCAGATATACCCGCCTATAGCAGATGGACATATATGATCGGGGAATAGGTTTGTACACTATGCACAGGTGTCCTTTTCCATTTTTCCAGACCTCAATATGACAGATCAGAGGTAGCCTGATGCAAGCTGACAGCAGAGTCCGTTTATATCTGGTCGCTCACAAATCGGTCATGGGTCCACAAACATTTGTCCTGTTCAGCTCCTATTCAACAAGGGATCTGCTCATGGATCCCCTGCTGATTGGAGTGGGTTCTGTTCTGTGTGAAAGGAGCCTTACGCACCTGACACATTGCTGAATCCACAAAAAAAAAAAAGTTTTCCCCTGACATCTCACAGATTTTGCAGTTTAGAGGCGAGATCCCCCAGGAAAGCACTGGTGACATTGCCATCTCCTAGAGAACAGATGTGATACCCTTGTCTACATCACCAGTGCCTCACTGCACACGAAAGTTTGATTAAAGTAAAATGTAGGCAGCACATTACACAGACCAAAAAAAAAATCTCTTATTGCCTTGGCTTTTTAGGCCTCCTGAAAAAAAAAAAAAAAAAAAAAAAAAAAGGTTCACAGCAGTACACCAATTGGTAACCAGATTCTCCATTCGATGCTAAATGATCTCATGAGTACACAGTTCCCATTATAGCCAGTGCAAGCATTATTCGCACCCTGCTGCTACAGACTGTGCCTCGGAGTCAGCCGGGACTGGCATAGAAAAGTGCATGAGTTCGATATAATGCCGGCTGCACAGTGATCTAACTCCGGGGATGTGCCCCTCTGACAGCAGGCAATCAAGTCATCACACAACCCACAAAAGCTGCGGATTAAATGCCTGTCAGTATAATTATCCCCCCTCCTCCAATCTGCGTGGAGCTGCAGTCAATGGGCAATCAACATGACTAGAGAGGGGAGAAGAAGCCAGAGACCTATTATTATGTTAACATGCCGCGTGCAACAAAGAGGGCCTTACACAGGCGTGCACATTCAGTTCCCAATACAACCAGGAAGGCCTGTTATTTTCATTACTGTTTATTTAACGCGTGCCAAGAAACTCTGTACAGCGGATCAGGGATGCTATCAGGGCAGAGAAGTTCTTCCATAGAAGATGCTCAGCTTGCCTTTAAAGTAAACCTGTCATAACAGCAATAAGGGGGCTACCGTTCTAGACCTGCTTCTGAAAATGCTAGTTGTCTGGCTGTCAATCTCGGTCTTCACTGACCCAAAACATGTATGCAGATCAGGAAAGTCAGACACTACAAGTCCTTAGCTACATATTTTTTTCTGGATCAGCAATTAGAGAGTCTAAAGCAAGGGTCTCCAAACTTTATAAAAAAAGGGCCAATTTACTGTTCTTCAGACTTTAGGAGGATGGACAGTAGAAAAGTACCCTGGTGTCAGTGGGAGTAAACAATGCATCTTGGACATAAGGGGAGGAATAGTGCCCCATTGGTGTCAGTGGGAGGAATAGTGCCCCATTGGTGTCAGTGGGAGGAATAGTGCCCCATCGGTGTAAGTGGGAGTAAACAATGCATCTTGGGCATTGGTGTCAGTGGGAGGAATAGTGCCCCATTGGTGTCAGTGGGAGGAATAGTGCCCCATTAGGGTCAGTGGGAGGAATAGTGCCCCATTAGGGTCAGTGGGAGGAATAGTGCCCCATTAGGGTCAGTGGGAGGAATAGTGCCCCATTAGGGTCAGTGGGAGGAATAGTGCCCCATTAGGGTCAGTGGGAGGAATAGTGCCCCATTAGGGTCAGTGGGAGGAATAGTGCCCCATTAGGGTCAGTGGGAGGAATAGTGCCCCATTAGGGTCAGTGGGAGGAATAGTGCCCCATTAGGGTCAGTGGGAGGAATAGTGCCCCATTAGGGTCAGTGGGAGGAATAGTGCCCCATTAGGGTCAGTGGGAGGAATAGTGCCCCATTAGGGTCAGTGGGAGGAATAGTGCCCCATTAGGGTCAGTGGGAGGAATAGTGCCCCATTAGGGTCAGTGGGAGGAATAGTGCCCCATTAGGGTCAGTGGGAGGAATAGTGCCCCATTAGGGTCAGTGGGAGGAATAGTGCCCCATTAGGGTCAGTGGGAGGAATAGTGCCCCATTAGGGTCAGTGGGAGGAATAGTGCCCCATTAGAGTCAGTGGGAGGAATAGTGCCCCATTAGGGTCAGTGGGAGGAATAGTGCCCCATTAGGGTCAGTGGGAGGAATAGTGCCCCATTAGGGTCAGTGGGAGGAATAGTGCCCCATTAGGGTCAGTGGGAGGAATAGTGCCCCATTAGGGTCAGTGGGAGGAATAGTGCCCCATTAGGGTCAGTGGGAGGAATAGTGCCCCATTAGGGTCAGTGGGAGGAATAGTGCTCCACTGTTGGGGTCAGTTTGAGTGTCTCATCATTGGTGTCAGTGGGAGTAAAACAATGCATCTTAGGCATTGGGGGGGAATAGTGCCCCATTGGCATCAGTGGAGGAATAGTGCCCCACTGTTGGGGTCAGTTTGAGTGCCTCATCATTGGTGTCTGTGGGAGAAATAGGGCCCCACAGTTGGCGTCAATGGCCCTCATTGCTAATGTCAGTAGCAGGAATTATGCCTCATTCTTGGTATCAGTGGGATGAATAGTGCCTTGTAACAGTGGGAGGAAAAGTGTCTCAAGGCAATGCAAGGGGCCACAGTTTGGAGACCACTGGTCTAGAGGATCACCCTGACAGCCAGGCAACTAGCATTTTGAAACAGAGCAATGGGAGTTTCTATACTTCACTCATGGAAGATTACTTTTTGGCTACGTTCACACTAGCTTTGTCAGCAGGCATCAGACAGGCGTTTGGGAAGAGTTTTTAACGCTTCTCAAATACCTATGAAAATTCTGCACATGGCAGCACACAGTGCTGTTCACACTGAAGTGTTAGCGTTGCGTCGCGGCAAAACTGGCGCCTCATGTAGTCTGGAGGAGTTGAAGCCTCCCATTCAAGTCTATGGTGCCGCTCCTCAAACCCCTGGCAGGCATTTGCGACGCGGTTGCGAGGCGTTTGCGGAGCGTTAATACCATTTAACTTCATTACAGGCATTTGTGGTGCAGTTTTAACGCTTGGCAAATGCCTATCAAATGCCTCAAAACCGTGCATAGGGCATTTGGGGAGCATATGAAGAATGCTAAAAACACTTCCCAAACGCCTGTCAAACGCTATAGGGGCATTTGGCAAGAGTTAGAAATAAAGTCAAGTGTGAACGAGCCCTTACAGTAAAACAAACTCAAACTAGATGACGATTAATCTGATAAAGCGCTGCGTATCATAGACCGCCGTCAAGTTTTTCTTTTCCGGTCGAGCATTGGAGGACAACAGATAACCATATGGCAAAAAGATACACATATAAAAAGAAATCGCTGTGAAAAACGTTTGTGAATCTGACTGCAGTAGGTGAAATTATTGAATTCACATTCCTTGGTGTTTGGAGATTAAACCCGTCAGGCGAGAATCAACGTTTGTCATGATTACAGTTATGACCGAGAGTGAAAGATAAAGAGACCCCCAAATTTTGGGTTGTCCCCAGAACAGAAATCTTCCAATGGGGACACTAGTTCTGGTGACACTCCAGGATTCCCTCACTTTTGGAGAGATAGCCTCTCACTTCCTGTTTTGGCTATGGGCCAGGAAGTGAAAGGAAATCTCCCTAATGGGACACAGATGGCAGAAAAAAAAAAACTGACAAGTGTTATAGCCCCTCCTTTCTCTATCCAAAAATAAAGATTCTACATAAAGAAGATCTGCAACACAGTGGTTAAATGGTTAGCTTTTCTGCCTGGCAGCACTACAGTCACTGGTTCGAATCCCAACCACGGCACCACCTGCCTGGAGTTTGTATGTTCACCCTGTGCCTGCATGGGTTTCCTCCAAGCACCCCGCTTTCCTCCCACACTCCAATGACATGCTGGTAGGTTAATTGTTCCTAGCATGTGTATGTATGAATGTGAGCTAGGGACCTTAGATTGTATGCTCCTTGAAGGTTAGGGACTGATGTGAATGCACTATATATTCAGGGCTGGTGCTTCCACTGGGCAAACCAAGCGGCCCCCGCTGGTATATTAATTGGCTCCTGGCCCTAGTGTATGTATGTATGTATGTATGAATGAATGAATTTGAGCTAGGGACCTTAGATTGTACGTTCCTTGAGGGTTCGAGACAGATGTGAATGCTCAATATATTAATGTAAAGCACTGCATAAATTGACAGCGCTATATAAATAATAATAATAATAAGTACCATCTAGATCAGTGGTTCTCAACCTTCCTAATGCCGTGACCCTTTAATACAGTTCCTCATGTTGTGGTGACCCCCAACCAAAAAATTATTTACCCAGTAATTATAATTCATGAAGTGTCGTTTTACCTCCAATACTGCTGCTTTCAACACAGTAGCTGCTCTTTACACATCGGAAATATGTGTTTTCTGATGGTCTTAGGGGACCCCTGTGAAAGGGTTGTTCGACCCCCAAAGGGGTCGCGACCCACAGGTTGAGAACCACTGATCTAAACAGTGGCCTCCAGACTGCAGCACAAGTGCCAGATGTGGCCCTTTGCTTGCTTTTATCTAGCCCTTTGGGCAATATTTCATCCACTGAAACAATAGGATTTAATTTTACCCACTGACACCAACGATGGGGCACAATTCCCCTAAATGACACCATTGATGAGACACAATTCCCCCCAATGACTGGGAACAAATGCTACCAAGGACACAATGGGTCCCAATGACATCAATGATGGGACACAATCCGTGCCATGACACCAACAGTGGGGCACAATTTTTCCCAATGACACCAATGATGGGGCATAATTCTTCCCAATTACACGGACTGGGCACAATTTCTCTCACGGTCACCAAAGATGGGGCACGATTTATTCCCACTGATGGCCACAGCTCACCCCCCTAAAGTCTGAAGGAGAGTAAAACTGGTCCTTTGTTAAGGAAGTTTGGAGACCTCGATGTAAAAAAATCCCCACATCAAAAGTACCTCTTAAAACTAGCAGAGTCTCATACCATTTTAGCCACTCGCAAAAGTAGAAGTCTGGATCCAGGGTGGTCCCATTTATTGGCCAAGTAGATTATAGTAGTAAAATCTATTTAGTTAACCAATAAAATGGTATCACCCTAGATTAGGAACCAGCAAGATAAGGGGGGGGGGGGGGGGGGGGACACTCGTGGTGAAATAAAATAATTGAACAAATGAAGCAAATTATATATAGATATAGAGAGAGAGAGAGCGCGCAAGCGAACATAAAATGTGCCACAAAGTCCATAGTATAGGCACTAGCAGCTCCCCATAGAGCAAAGCAATACTCTGTAGGAAATATAAAAACACAAGGGGGCGCCAACCTAAGTGCAGTAGGTTAAAATCATTTATTAAATGTAATAGCCAATAGCTACTCAAAAAAAAAAAAAAATAGAATAGTAAGCATCCAAGTTAATCCTCGGCTTGGCCAGTGGGGGGTCGATGGTGTCAGCCTGAGTCTGGATCCCAGAGGTGGAGTAGAGTGAGAGCCGTCAGCTATCAGCGGTGGGGATGCTGGAAACCAGCGTGGAGAGCACGGAAGTCCGGACCAGGCGGATGACCAATGGAGGTCTGAAGAAGAAGCAGATGCTTTGAAACGTGTCACCTGAGCCGTCCTTGCCCTCCCATTGGTCGCCCGCCCGGTCTTCTGTACGCTCCACGCTGGTTACGGCGCTGGTTTCCAGCGTTCCCACCACTGATAGCTCTCACTCTACTCAACCTATGGGATCCGGGCTCAGGCTGACACCATCGGCCCCCCACTGGCCAAGCCGAGGATTAACTTAGATGCATACTATTCCCCTTTGTGAGTTGTTATTGGCCATTACATTTAATAAATGTTTTTAACATACTGCACTTAGGTTGGCGCCCCCTTGTGTTCTTTTATCACCCTAGATTAGCCTCTCTCGACCAGAGTTCCGTGGCACCCTAGGGTTCCTCCAGCAGCTTCCAGGGGTTCCTTGAACAATGGGTAATTTCAGCCTCTTGGAACAGTTATCACTGACACCAATGAACTTTATAGCTATCTGCAAGGGGGATGATTATTCCCAATGACCACAAATATAAGGGGCATTCTTCGACTGACCGTCACACTAATTTACTGTGAGATGTAGATATAGTAGATATTAGTAGGGGTTACTGTGCCTAGAAAGTGGATTTAAGCGTTCCTCCATGTTAATAAGGTTGAGAAAGGCTGCCAAACTGTAAACTTCTAACTTTGAAAAGGAAAAAATAAAAGCATAGATCCAACATGACTCAATTTCTTTGACATGGAAGAAAGCAACAGTGTAGAACCCAAGCAACTCAGCACATGATTACTGAAGCAGTTGGTATTACATAGACCACAATATCCTAAGTGACAGGAACTCAATCATTTCAAAAGACAGCAGAAACCCTATGGGCAAAAGTCAGGCGGGCAACAGGAGCCGGAGAGCCGTAAAAATGAGTAAATCCCTAAAGCCTGTCATGAAGCCAGAGGATTCAACAAAGACAATATTAGGGCTCGTTCACACTAGGCTGTTTTGCCAACGCTTGCCAAACGCCCCTTTTAACGCTCGGCAAACGCTCGGCAAACGCCGCATGCGCGGTTTAGCGGCGGTTGCTAGGCGTTTGCCGAGCGTTAACGCCCCACAAACGCCTATAATGCATTTGAGTGGTGTTACCGCTCCGCAAACACCCCGCAACCGCGTCGCAACCGCACCGCAAACGCCGGCCGGGCGTTTGCGGAGCGGCACCATAGACGAGAATAGGAGGCTTCAAAGCCTCCTGACTCGACCAGAGGCGTCCGTTTTGCTGCGACGCAACGCGACGCAAACGCTCCTGTTAGAACAGCACCATGTGCTGTAATGTGCAGAATTGGCAGAGGCGTTTGGGAAGCGGTAAAAACGCTTCCCAAACGCCTCTCTGCCGCCTGCACACAAGGCTAGTGTGAACGTAGCCTTAGACATTCTGTACTGCTGTAAATTCAGACATCTTGACAGTGTGACAAAATGATATGCGCCTCAAGATAAGTCGTATTTCCATCCCAGCAGCTGACAGAAGCACAAACTTTGTCAACCAACGGAACCCCCTCTGCTAGGATCAACACATTTTTTGTGTTCCTTTGGTCTCAAATTGGATTAGAATAGTATGACAATGTTTTAAAAAAAAAAAAACAAAAAAAAAACCAAAAGATTACTTTCTGCTGATGAGGGGGAAAAAAATAAAGTGTGGCCGACATCTATAACAGGAAAAAGCTGCCTCCTCTTTGCCTCTAAGCCACAGACCCATTGGGGTTGATTTACTAAAACTGGAGAGCGCAAAATCTGGTGCAGCTCTGCATGGTAGCCAATCAGCTTCCAGGTTTTATTGCCAAAGCTTAATTGAACAAGATGAAGTTGGAATCTGGTGCAGCTGTGCATGGTAGCCAATCAGCTTCTGAGTGCACCACTTTTAGTAAATCTCCCCCATTGCATCTAATGATAATCTGGATCAGTTTTCTTCAGTAAGTGGACAAGAGAGCCCATGTCTATACAGAATCTAATGACAGAGGGTCGCATAGACTGGCAAATGCAGCTTGCTTTTGAGATCATTTTCAGATGCTTCCGGGATCATTTATAGATTGATGATGGGGCATTTGACTTGTAGTTGTCCTTTTGACTTGCATGTGACCTCCTTCTGAGATGCACCAATCTGCTTTTGCATTCCTATTGACTTGTATGGGGGGGGATGTGAACAAAAGCATGTGTATGTGGGCCTAAAAGATGCTAAACAGCTGTCATAAGCCCAGGGGAAGGTGTTCCCTCAGTACTCCTAGCAGCTATAGCAGCAATTACGTATAAAACACAGGCCTGGATATATTAAGAGCTGCATTTGCATACAACCCAAGCAAAGGATTTGATTATTATTATTTATGAACTTGTTTTACAATTGACAATGCCAAGAAAAACATGCTCGACATGCTCAGTAAAATATTAGATGGCTTTTACCATCACTTTCTCTTGTGACGCACCCTACTGACCTATATTAATGAACTCCTTTCATAAGGGAACTCAAGTAGGCTGCCATTTGCCCACTTCCTTCTAGAAATACTGAATGCCTGGCTGTCACATTGAATCCCTGGTTTCTAGGGAACAAGTTTACCGGCATGAAAAAAAGTGGGGGAAGTGTCCCACCTCCAAATCTACATTCCTGTTCTACGTTACAGGTGCAAAGTATAAAAGCTCCGGATGGAAAAAAGTATGGCAAAGTATGGGCAGCAAAGTGGCTAAATGGTTAGCACTTCAGCCTGGCAGTACTAGGGTCGTTGGTTCGAATCCCACCACGGCACCACCTGCCTGGAGTTTGCATGTTTTCCCTGTGCCTGCGTGGGTTTCCACCAGGTACTCTGGTTTCCTCCCACACTCCAAAGACATGCTGGTAGGTTAATTGGCTCCTGTCTAAATTGGCCCTAGTATGTGTATGAATGTGAGTTAGGGACCTTAGATTGTACACCCCTTGAGGGTTAGGGACTGATGTGAATGTACAATATATATGTAAAACGCTGCATAAATTGACAGCACTATATAAGTACCTGAAATAAATAAAAGCTGGTGGATCGCCATCACTGCCAAGACACTAGTATTTTTGAAGATCAGCAATGCCAGTGCTCATATTTCTCAAGTTCTCTCCTAAAGGAAAAAATTAAAGAGAAATATGGGAGCTACACTGCCATGGAATATACTCCACAGTAGTCGGCTTTTCTTCACCAAATAGATGTTCACAGGGCTGCTGTTCAGGGCCCTGAAATGATCAAAAACATCTTGTCGGTATCACCACTTTACTAACAGAAATATCAGACTGGATGTCACACCACTTCCTAAAACTCAATCTATCCAAAACGGAGCTCATAATATTTCCTCCCCCACGTGCCTTTTCCCCGATTTCTCGGTCAGGATCAATAACACCACTATCAACCCATTCCTGTATGCCAGGGTGCTAGGGGATTCTGAACGATCCTTTCAGGCCCACATCCAATCCTTGTCATAATCATGCCTCCTCAATCTCCGCAACATCTCCAGAATACGCCCCTTTTTAACCAATGACACCACAAAGCTCCTAATTCACTCCCTGGTTATCTCTCACCTCGACTACTGCAACTCTGTCCTCATTGGCTTACCTTTACATAAGCTATCCCCCCTCCAGTCCATCATGAAACCACTGCCAGGCTCATCCACCTTACCAACCATCCAGTGTCTGCTACCCCTCTCTGCCAATCCCTCCACTGGCCTCCAATCGGTGTCTGCTACCCCTCTCTGCCAATCCCTCTACTGGCCTCCAATCGGTGTCTGCTACCCCTCTCTGCCAATCCCTCCACTGGCTTCCACTCGCCCAAAAAATAAAATTCAAAATAAAAAAAAGAAACTTACAAAGCCGGGTCCTATCTTCCCACACAGTGCACCAAGTGCACTTACTGCTCCGCCTCTTCCCCACTGGCCGATGATCACCCCTGGGGCATCGGCTTCCATGCATTAGGCTGCAGGAGGAGATGCCCTACCCCTAAACACACTGCATTCTGCACCCACAGATATCTGTTCCTTCTCTGTCCCACAGTGAGTACATAGGTAGGGAGGTTCTGTGGGAGCGGATGGTGAGTACATAGGTAGGGAGGTTCTGTGGGAGTGGATGGTGCTGTCACTTCAGCCGCGCGTTTATAAGAGACAGTAGATATGGGTGTGCGCAGGGTCAGTGCCGGAGGTGGCGGAATGGCGTTTTGCCATGTACCGGCTGATAAAAAAGCCCTGATCACAACTAGGTCTTATTTTCGGGGTAGGTCTTATACTTTAGCAATTCCCAAAAATAGCACTAGGTCTTATTTACGGAGTAGGTCTTATTTTAGGGGAAACGGTAGAATGCATGAAGATAAAAAACCTTCAGGTTGTAGAACCACTTTTAGGATACCGCACTAAATAATTGGCTGGGTATGATTAACTTTTTTTTTTTTTTGGTTGAACTGGATGGAAATTTGTCTTTTTTCAGCCAGACTAACAATGTAATGGTGTTCCCACTTTCTTACTGGCAAATTCACCATAGACTCTGGATGGGCGAGGGGCTTGTAGGCCCATGGGTGGGTTTGCCTAATAAAAAGGTAATAAAAGTGACATTTGTCCAATTTTGCTCAGATTCAGAAGGGGATCTGTTCACGGATCTCCTGCTGAATGGACTGGACGGCACCTGTGTTAAAGGGGCCTAAGGGTAGATATACACTGAGCCTCGCCTGCATCGTGCTGGGCTTAGCCGGTTTACCTAGCACAGTACATAGCATCCAAATAGGACACGTATTCAAGAAAAAAGCAAACCACTCGGCATACTAGAGTAACCAGATTTAATAAATCCGAAAAGCAGCCGCCAGATGCAGGTGGCCTCAAACTGCCATCTACATAGCTAAGCAGAACCACTCAGAAATACGTACAACTATGTATTTTCAAGGATATAGCCTGACACTGATTTATAGCCAAGAGATTAGGTCAGATCAGTACTGTTTTTAAATTCTGCTTTTTTCCCTTGAAAATAGTCATCCTTGCAACTAAACATAACATGGTTCTGTTTCTCACGTTTATACAGCAGTGATGCATTACTGGGAAAAGTTAAAAGGGTCAGTTTGCTAAAAATTGATATCTGAAATTTTTGGTACACGATGGGAGGACTAAAGTATGTAAACCCCCAACAATAAACTTCTCTTATTTTCTCCTTTTTGGATTGTTAAAGCGGAGTTCCAGTCACACTGAAGAAAAAAAAAAAGTCAGCAGCTACAAAATCTGACAACTTCCGCTTCCAATTGCCTAGGCGATAGCAGCGGAAGTGGGAGCGGGTACCTGTCAATATCAGGTACAGGCTCCCCCCACGCTCTCCAAAATCCTTAATGGGGATCGGGGGACCAGTCTTTAAAGCGGAACTTCCTCTTCTGGGTGGAGCTCCGCTTTATATAGACAACTGCAACGTGTTATAAGTGTCCTGAGATGGAAAAAGTGCAAAAAAGCCCACCCCAAAAACAAAACACCACTGATCCTGCCAAATATCTAGTGAGATGATAGCAGGAAAAAATACAGGTTCTCTGTGGACTAAAGACCCCTTTTGCACAATGTTATGGAGAAAAGAAGATGAGTGAGTGTTGTCGCCCTATTATTATTATACAGAATTGATATAGCGCCAACAGTTTGCTCAGCAATTTGCAATATAACAGGAGACAATACAGCAACAATACAGCTCGAAAGGAGGGCCCTGTTCCTTGGGCTTACAATCTAAGAGGGAGGGGCTAGTGGTACAAAAGGTAATAACTGTGGGGGATGGACTGGTAGGAGGAATAGAAGATTCCATTATTAGCTGAAGGCGGGATAGGCTTCCCTGAAGAGATAGGTTTTCAGAGATCACCTAAAAGTGGACAGAGTAGGTTGATAGTCTGATAAACTGGGGTAGAGAGTTCCAGAGGATGGGGGAGGCTCTGAAGAAGTCCAGGAGACGAGCATGGGAGGAAGAGATAATGGAGCTAGAGAGTAGAAGGTTGTGTGAGGAGCGGAGAGTACAGTTTGGGTGATATTTGGAGACAATATCAGTGATGTAATTTGGGGCAGTGTTATGAATGGCTTTAAATGTTATTGGAAAATGGGAAGCCAGTGGAGGGATTGGCAGAGAGGGAAGACAGATATGGAAGGGTTAGTAAGGATGAGTCTGGCAACAGCATTCATGATACACTGAAGAGGGGATACCCCTAGGACAGGAAAATAGGTACTGGCAGAATCATGGAGGTGAAAAATAAATATAAGCCTTCAAAAAAGAAAAACAAAACAAAAAAAAAAACGACGACTAATGGAGCCAATCACATTCATGGTCTGGTAAACTGCAATATATGAAGTTTTTATTTTTTTCTGTAGATAAACTTAACTACACTTTTGTATATTTTTCCTTAAAGCTACCCTTATTTAACTTTATGGATTAATAAAAAAAGAAAACTTGGTTCCTATGTAGAATTTGCAACTATGTTTGCAATGTTCCTTCCTAGAATGGAAGCCTATGAGTAGGCAGAATCACCATAAACAATGCACTCCCTGTGTGGCAAATGTCTCCTCTCAGCAGTTGTGTTGTTAAGAGTGATTACAAATGTTAATGCAAATATGTTTGCTTACTATGAACCTACAACTCTCCATATTCTACAAAATAATGGTGGCCATAGAGGGATCGACATTCGTCCAGTTCAGCAAGGACCAGTTAAATGTTGATCCATCTATGGCTATTTCCATGCAACAGAAGTCAATTGTTAGTTGAACGGGAATGTTGGAAAATCAGCCGTAATGCAAATCCATGTAAGTAGAGGCGTCCCCGATGTTAGAATACAATAGCACAGATGGGTGGATTCTTCCATGTCACATCTGTTTGTTATTTTTTTTCAGCCCACTGACTGATTTAAAATAAAAAAAAAAAAAAAAAAAAAAAAAAAAAACCCCACAAACCTGTGGTCAGCCACATTTAAAAAAACAATGCTATAATAATGGAAATTGAGACTATGTCTATTATCCCTGTAAATTCTCAGGTCTGATCACACCACGATCATGGCCAGTTTAAAAACTCCGCTCTCACTAATTAAATTCATGCAGATTAAAAACTAAAACACTTAGTTTTACCTAGAAATGCACTTTTTTTTCCAATTCTGGACAGCATGGGGCATTATTCCTGGCTGTCCCCATAAGGAAGAGTTACCCCCTCATGATGACTATTGTCATCAAATCCAAACACAAATCCCAAATTTTAGAGTTGTCCCTGAAAACAAAACAAAAACACAAGTCTTTACAATGTGGACACTTGTTCCAGGGACAGCTAAGAGAGGAAATCTCTCCACATTATGGGAATTCCCCTAACTTCCTATTGCTCTTCTAGGACAGCAGTGAAGACTATGTGGAAACATCTGCATTTCTTTTGTTTCCATTTATTATGTGAAGACTATGTGGAAACATCTGTATTTCTTTTGTTTCCATTTATTATGTGGTTTACCATACAATAGATATTTGCTTCCATTGGCCTATCTACCATAAAACTAATGAACAAGAAACATTTCCTTTCTTAATTTGTAGCTCAGGTGCCTCCTTCCGGCATTTACTAGGTACTGATTTCTTAGTCCCTGCAGGTGTGTGATGTATCAGTGGGTGCCCTTATGTGTTGAGCATCCAGGAGGACCAGAGAAAATGGCCTTCTAAATAGGTTATTGGTTTTATCAAACCTGGATTGTACAATGTAAGTGTTTGAGTATCAGCCTAATGTACCTATGCTACTCTTATTTGTTATATTCTTTTAAATATAGATGTAGTATACCCTCCTCTTCCCTTGGAGGATATAATGTTTCTGAAACGCGTAGGGACTAATCTGTTGATCACCGACACTGACCAAGCTATCTCAAGAGCTGGCAGTTTCTTTCCGGTGTTTTTCAGAATAGCAGGGTATTTGTATCTGTATATTGTATCATGTTTATATCTCATGTAATCCAACTATGATACTATTGTATTGACCCACTGTTTTGTTTTGTTTTTGCTACATTTGTAATGAAGACTGGAATTTGCTATATATATTTCTGACTGTGTAAATTGGAAAAAAAACCCATGGGACTTTAGGCATTTAGATTTGGGATATCGGCAGAATTTAGGTGTTGAATAATCCATCCTGCAATATCTTTTATTTTACATAATGATGCACAAACTACAAATAACATAACTGGCATGGGTTTTAACCCTTCTCTACGCTATTCAAAAAACAAAAAAGTTTTGGTTGTACTCACACCCATAACCAAAAAATAAGAGTGCCCTGAGGTCTTTGCCCCCTCTCCACCAGCCCAACCAGACAGGATACAATCAACGTGGCACTATCACAAAAACTCCCCAGAAATGTCCTATTATAAATGTCCTATTTCCTAATAAAACCATGGTGGAAAATAATCTATCCTGCTTAAAGGGGCAGAAAAGGAGTTAAAGGTGTGACTACAAGCCTGGGAAAACCCCCCAAAAACAACTTGTTATGCTAAGTAGCCACTGAATACATTCCTTAAAGAAAACAAAGTCTAAAAGAAAGCTTCCCCCATTATACAGTGGCACGAGATAATGGAACAAGGCAGCCTTTTACCTGGGTAGAGCTGGTAGGAGCCTGTGTGCCACCTCACCAAATACTTCAAATCCCTCACAGAGAACCATCCATCAGAATCCATGCCCGCCTCAGCTTTCCATGGCCTCTATTACTCCAATGGCGCATTGCTCCTGGCAATTACTGCCACATTAAGAAGAATTAAATGTAATTTTCCGGGAAGACCAGCAAGCCTCTGCGGTCGGACAAATTGATTCTCTCTGTCCCTGTGGCATGAAGAGGAGAAAACCGATAGTACGGTTAACAAAGCCGCATGGGAAGCCTGCTAAATTATTGAATAAAGAGGACCTTTAGCCTGCTGCAGAAAAGGGGCCTTAATTATTTATGTCACAGTGAAACACACCAATAGGCACAGGAGACCCTGGTGACCACTTATACTTGTAATATTACTGATGGAGGCAAAGCAAGGTTGCTCTAGCTCAAAAAGAGCATTAGTAATCCACAAAAAGGACAGAATAACAATTTCAAAATACAAAGGAAAGGGCAGGGCAATCTGGGGCCCCAGATCCATCCTAAGAGCTATATTCACTCATATTTTCCCTGCATATTAGCCAAGAACTGCCTGAATGAAGAATAATCTGTACGGATCTTCAGCAAACCAATGGGCTCCTTTCTTTCATGTGGTTAGGGTAGAGTAGAATATGGAACAGAGGAACTGACTGGCTGCAACACAAACTAGAAAGCACCCTGCACTAGAAGAGCTTCAATCCTCTTGATCTCCATTGGGTGACTTCAAGGACATTAAAGATTCATTAACGCCCCTCAAAAAAAGCAGAACTCTACAGTAAATGTGTATTATTCTATGACCCTAACTTTAAATATTTTTATTATATTAATAAACTTCACCTGCTGATACTGCCAGAAGCAGCAATCTGTGGAATCATCTACTACTGCAGAGTTGCCACCGCTTGTGCACATGCTCCATATGTGGCCGGGGCAGTGAGCAGGACCTCTGCATGGTTGCCGTTGCATGTGCTCATGCTACAAAAGTCTAAGCTCTCTTACCATCCTATGAGGTGGGCGAGACTTATGTCTTGCTGTGAATGATAGGAGGACCCATTGTCAAACACTCATAGCTTCATAGGACAGTGAGAGAATGAAAACTCCTCCTACAAGCTTTAACCAGTGCTCAGCTGGATACTGATAGAAGTCACAAGACTGCTCTAACTGCTGATGAGAAAAAGGTATTTAGAAGTTTATATTTACTAAAATCATTGCATTTCCATGTTGTGTGTACTGTGGAGACCAGATATAGTGAATGCAGTGCCCTGGGTTTCGTAACCCTTTAAGCCCTGCTTGTTGAGAATGTGAAAAACAAAACCTTGCTTGGGTCCCCATTAAGTAGTCATTTCCCATCACATAATATGATTATGGCCAATTTAGTTGAATTCTTAATCTGAAACTAGCAGTGTGTCCAATATGGTTTGTCATTATAAAACAGGGTTAATAATTGAGTTTTCCCTACCACAGCATTCTTCAGAAAAAAAAAAAAAAAAAAAAAAAAAAAAAAACACACAACATGGTGCTGCCACAATAGGGTTTTTTGTAAAAAGATCACTGTACCTCATCTATCAAAGGGTAACCAGGTGCAGGTGAGGACAAAGTCATCTCAGAGCTGTCAAATAAACAAGGTAAGTAGAGAGCAGCACATAGTACATCCAAGGCTCTCCCAGGAAGATTAATCCTCGGGATTTATTGGCACGTTTAACGGAAGTAGAATGATGAGACGTGCCTCTATTTCATTGCAGCATATCAAAGATCAGACAGCAGGAAAATCGAGACAATGGGGATGCAGGATTTGCAGTTTTCTATTTATTTCTAGGAAAAAAGCTCTGCACACAGAAAACAGCAATATATTTCACGTATAAATACCACCATAGCTAGACTAGACCAGCTTGTCCCATGCAGAGAATTGTGGGAGCCCATGCTACCCTAACCAGCAGTACTTTGCTCATCTAGGTCTTTTAAAAAGTAGTCTGATCTTGCCCACTCTGGAATCCATTGGCTCCAGCACACCTTAGAATAAATCAGACATCTCCTCTGGTTGAAGGTAGTCACCATATGCCAAAGTCAGTATATCAGCCATGCCTTTCCCATTCATTAACCCCTACATGTGCAGCAGAAGGCAATGTCCAGAAATGGAAAACTTGCCTTAAGCCGGATCCAAAACTTCTAGAGAAGCTCTGAACCTTGCCAGATGCCAAGCGCAGTTGCATATGATGAAATGTAATCCCTCGAATGCACTGAAGATTTTCCCAGCCACGAACTAGCAGAAAAACATGCCCTATTTTTAAATGACCATATCAAGGAATCTCCAGTAAATCAGAAAAAGAAAGCACAGGAAACTCTCAAAACTCCATACACAATATTTATCACATTTATGTTCGGCACATCAAAAGCCAAACGGTCATAAAACAAAGTAGACTAGGACTAGACTGTTCTAATCTGCCACGATGATTGGCCTAGGTATGTGAACAACTCCACTATATACCAATGACCTCATGCATGAAAATGTATGAAGACAAATCAGCTTTAAAATCGCTCATATCTGCTGATAGGATTTTTCCCTTTCATTCTGCACTGGAATCAAAATGGGAATATCTGTTTTTGGCTATGAACAAAAAAAAAAAAAAAAACACATACAAAAAGAGGTCCTTTGTAAACTTCTCTAACTTGAAAAATTAAAAACCCTTTTTTGAAGACAAATAGAAAAAGGCAAAGCCCTCCCACATGTGCAGACATTTTGGTGGTCTATTTATGCCAAACAAAACACCCATTCATCTTCAATGGGCCCTCATTGCACATCCATGACCAAAAAACATACTTAAAATTGAACAAAAATCCATACTATACCCTACTATTGTCACTTCGAGAAAGGTGCTCATAGTGGTCTACAAAACCATGGTTTTGTGGTCTTCCGTGTGCTCAATAGAAATTTGAGATTTTTACCAATAGGTGCACTGGTTATTTTTTTTTCTCAGAAAATGTACTTGCCTCATTTTCTTTTATAACAGATTAGTGACAGACAGGTGCATTTGTCTACATGAGGTGTCTCCAAACTGCAGCCTGCAGGCCAGATGTGTCCACTTGCTTGCTTTTATCTGGCCCTTGGGTCACGGTTCCTCCCACGGACACCAACAATGGGGCATTATGTCTCCCACTGGTACCAATTATGGGGTACCATTTCATCCACGGATACCAATTATGGAATACTATTCCCCTCACCAATGCTGAGGCTCCATTTCTTCCACTGACACCACCAGTGGGTTACTATTCCTCCCACTGACACCAATGATGGGGCACTATTCCTCCCACTGACACCAATTAAGGGGTACTGATCCTTCCACTGACACCAATTACGGTGCACTGTTCCTTCCACTGACACCAATTATGTGCATTTGGAGGAATGGCATTTTCTACTCCCATTGGCCACAGTCCAGCCCCCCCCCCCAAAGTTTGAAGGGCAGTAAACTGGCCCTTTGTTTTAATAGCTCAAAGACCCCTTGACTACATCATGTACAGTGGGGAAAATTATTATTTGATCCCTTGCAGTTTTTATACGTTTGCCCACTTACAAAGGAATAAAGGGTCTATAATTTTTTATCATAGGTGTATTTTAAATGATAGAGACAGAATATAAACCAAAAA
The DNA here is from genome assembly GCF_062004578.1 of Staurois parvus. Classification (NCBI taxonomy): domain Eukaryota; kingdom Metazoa; phylum Chordata; class Amphibia; order Anura; family Ranidae; genus Staurois; species Staurois parvus. Next base: position 4,154,235 of record NW_028318360.1, on the reverse strand, counting down.
ACACACAATACAAATGTTATAAATTGAGTTGCAGTTCAGTGGGTAAAATAAGTGTTTGATCCCCAAGCAAAACATGACTTGGGACTTGGTGGAGAAACCCTTGTTGGCAAGCACAGAGGTAAGGCGTTTCTTATAGCCGATTACCAGGTTTGCACACATCTAAGGCGGGATTTTGATCAACTTTTCTTTACAGATCTTCTTTAAATCCGTAAGGTTTCTTGGCTGTCACTTGGCAACTAAATGTTTCAGCTCCCTCCATAAATTTTCTATAGGATTAAGGTGGAGACTGGCTGGGCCACTCCATGACCTTAACGTGCTTCTTCTTGAGCCACTTCTTTGTTGCCTTGGTGGTAGGTTTTGGGTCATTGTCATGCTAGAAGACCCATCCACAACCCATCTTCAGTGTTCTGGCTAAGAGAAGAAGGTTCTCATCCAAGATTTTACAATACATAGGTCTGTCCATTGGCCCCTCAATGTCGCAAAGTCAGCCTGTACTGCTGGACAATAACGGAGTTAAGTAATGCTCTCAATGGATTATCTGACCAAGGTGGTTCAGTATTGGGTTTATTTCTTCTTAGTGATGGGTTTAAATGCCATGAATGCTAGGATGGCCACCTCTCCCATCAGCTGTGAGAGGCTCTCATTAAAAAGAAAACCTCTAAAAAAAAAAAAAAAGTTTTTTTTTCTCATCGCACAACTACATTAATTCAGACACCAATTATTGTTCAGAAAAAAAAAAAATCTTCTGACTGTTTTCTGAACTTTCATGTTCCAGGAATTCTGTATTGGTTATGAATTTCGTGGAACAAAAACAGAACACAGCCGTGCACCGAAGGACAATAGTAACCTTGTTCAAAGAAGTAATGTAATTGATGGCTACCAAGCCAGGCTTAGACCAGAATGAAAAACTAACTCTGGTCTCCTTTCAGACTTTAGATTTAAGGGAATCGGTCAGGAAAGAAATCTGAAAAGATGCCATTACCAAGTTATTTCTGAAGTTGGGACTTTCATCCTGATGCCTACTTTACATACTCACAATCCCTGACCAACAAGCATGTGCATGGGTAGGGAGGGCGACTACAGAACAAGCATGGAGAGGGTAAATGATACAGTGTGAGAGGTGTGGCTTATTTAAGGACTTTGCACCACGTAGCTTCAGTATAAATGCAATGCAAGTTAGCTACAAGTTTGACATCAGCTTAAAGGCCAAGTTCACCTTTTACAAAACAAAATGAAAATAAAATTTAAAAAATGCACATCTTTTTGCAGGAAAAAAAAATGTGCATTTATTGTCTTTTTACTCTGCAGTCTGTAAGGCATTGCACCAATTATCAGCAGATAGTGGGTGCAATGTTAGGCTCCTGCAGACATACAGTACAGCTGTCTGCCTGTACCTTTTACGAGCAGGCAATTACTGAATTGCAGGAAGAATCAATGAACTATAAGAGCGCTCACCAGTACTTCACTGACAACTACAAGCCATCAGCTGGGGAGGCCTATGTTAGATGTATTTCATCCATTCACAGAACTCAGTGAATGAACGACATGGCCGTGTGGGTGGAGCCACACACAGCTACACTGTTTTTAATTTATGATAGCAGGTGCAGAGAGAAGATCCCCTGCCCACTGTCACAGAGAGGGGAGGATCAGGGGGGAGGGGAGGATCAGGGGGGAGAGGAGGTAGGAGCTGGAACATGTTGCATGTTCCAAAATTGTACCCTTTAAATACCCATCACCATCTTTTAGACGACAGAACACACGGCACAAAACATGGAGCATTAAACATGCAACAAAAAGGTGTGTTTTTCTCCTGATCTAGGAAATGTATCCTATTTTTTTTTTTTGGTAGAGTAGGAAGCACTTGTCAGTTCCCCCCTCCCCCCCTGTTGGGGAGATTACTGGTCACTTCCAATCTCAATAAGAAGAATAGGGATAATAGGAAATATTCCTAATGTGATGGAAATTTGTCACTGGAACAAGTGATCCTATTGGAAGATTTCCACTCTATCTCTAGTCTGGCAAGAAAAAAAACGTTGGATTTCCCATCGTTTCCAGTCTTTGTGGCACAGAGTTCCTAGACAAAAAAGGATCCCATCAATGGGGACAGAGATAGCAATATAACATTTACAGGGGTTCTAAACCTTCCCCACTTGATTCAAAATGTTAACAAAAAAATATTGGATTTATTGCATTTGAATTCTGTTTTGCCCATTACCTCATGTAGTTTTATGATTGATAGCTGTATCGTGATCCCCCAATGTATTTAATGTTAGTATTTATCTATTTAGTCCTGCTTTTGCGTTCACACACTTTTCTATGGTCACTGTCCTCTATAATAAGGTTTTAAAGAGCCACTGCACGTTCTGATGCAACTGACAGCTCTTCTGTACCTTAGATTTACTAGCACAGTGCCCTAGCAACCCCAAAACCTAGAAGGCTCAGTATGCAAATACAAACTTTCCAGCTTGGAAAGTTGGAGTTCTGCCCACCAGCCTGCAAAGCTAGATTGATAGACCTACTCCTTTCACTGAAGTATATACTGAGGGTGCTGCTGGAGACTATGATAAAGATATGGATGAAGATATGTACCTGATTTCAGGGCTTCCCAGGCACCCTTCAAGAGGAATAAAAATACATCAGTTTCTAGAAATCTGCTTTAACCATTTGAGCTCCAGCCTGTAAAACCCCTTCATTACCAGGCCAGTGTATTCACTGGGATAGTTTGACTATTACTCCGTCTTACAACACTGTACCAAAATATATACATACATACATACTGTACACACAAATAAAATATACATACACTACTCAAAAAAATAAAGGAACACTTTTAATCACAGTATAGCATAAAGTCTGTTAATCTCCTGGGATATTGATGGGGTCAGTTAAGTAGCAGAGGGGGTTAATCAGTTTCAGCTGCTTTGGTGTTAATGAAATTAACAACAGGTTTCCTGCATCTTCCAGCACAGTCTCAATAACATGGAGGAGGATTCCAGGAGACAGGCAGTTTATGTGGAGAACGTTTTGCTGCCTGTAACATCATACAGCATGACATTTTGGTGGTGGGTCAGTGATGGTCTGGGGAGACATATCCATGGAGACCTCTACAGGCTAGACAATGGCACCCTGACTGCCATTATGTTTCAGGATGAAATCCTTGGACCCATTGTCAGACCCTACGCTGGTGCAGCAGGTCCTGGGTTCCTCCTGGTACACAACAATGCCTGGCCTCATGTGGCGAGAGTATGCAGGCAGTTCCTACAGGATGAAGGAACTGATACCATTAAATGGTCCCCACACTCGCCTGACCTAAATCCAATAGAACACCTCTGGGATCTCATGTTTCGTTCATCAGACGCCACCAGGTTGCACCTCAGACTGTCCAGGAGCTCAGAGATGCCCTGGCCCAGATCTGGGAGGAAATACCCCAGCACACCAACCGTCATCTCATTAGGAGCATGCCCCAACGTTGTCAGGTATGCATACAAGCACGTGGGGGCCATACAACCTACTGAGTACCATTTTGAGTTGCTGCAATGAAATTTCAGCAAAATGGACTAGCCTGCTGCATAATTTTTGCAGTGTCTGAATCCAGCCCTCTGTAGGTTTATAATTTTCATTTACCTTTACCTCCACATACCTTGTACGGCCCTGTCTAGCTCTCCTAGAGTCACAGCCAGTCTCCTGGAATCTCCTCCATGCTCGAGACTGCACTGGGAGACACAGCAATCCTGGCAATGGCACGTATTGATGTGCCCTCCCGAAGGAGTTGGACTGCCTGTGCAACCTCTGTAGCGTCCACATATCGCCTCCAGCTACCAGTAGTGACCACTGACTGTAGCCGAATGCAAAACAGTCAGAAAGAATAAGTAGGGAAAAAAATGTTAGTGTCCTTCACCTGTAAAACCATTCTTGTTTTGGGGGTAGTCTCATTGTTGCCCATCTAGTGCACCTGTTAATTAACACCAAAGCAGAAACTGATCAACAACCCCCTGTGCTACTTAACCAACCAGATCCATACCCCAGGAGTTTAACTGCCTTGATGCTATACTCTGATTAAAAAGTGTGAGATCTCTCTCTCTCTCTATATTTATTTTCTTACTAATCTGTTTTTTTTACTATATAAAAAAAGGGGAAAAAATGTTCTTCCTTACATTGTTTTAAAATGAAAAAACATGATATAACAAATATTGAAAGCAGACACCCACCCCTTGAGGTGACTTTTTGTCACAATTTTTTAGAAATGGAAAAAAAAAAAAAAAAAAAAAAAAAAAAAGCAAGCTGGTACCGGTGGGTAAACATGAAGCTTGGGAATGGTGTATTAGATACATTAAATGTAAAGGTTATACACAGAGGAAGGGGAGGTGAAGGGGTTAATGTACAGTGCATATAAAAAGTCTACACACCCCTGTTAAAATGTCAGGTTTCTGTGATGAGACAAAGATAAATCACTTGAAAACTTTTTCCACCTTTAATGTGACCTATAAACTGTACAACTCAATTGAAAAACAAACTGAAATCTTTTGGGGGGGGAGGGGGGAAGTAAACAAACTAAAATAATGTGGCTGCATAAGTATGCACACACTCTTATAACTGGGAATGTAGCTGTGTTCAGAATTAAGCAATCACATTCAAAATCATGTAAAATAGGAGACAGTACACACCGGCCATTATTTAATGTGCTTCTGATTAACCCCAAATAAAGTTCAGCTGTTCTAGTAGGTCTTTCCTGACATTTTCTTAGTCGCATCCTGCAGCAAAAGCCATGGTCCGCAGAGAGCTTCCAAAGCATCAGAGGGATCTCATTGTTAAAAGGTATCAGTCAGGAGAAGGGTACAAAATTTCCAAGGTATTAGATATACAATGGAACACATTGAAGACAGTCATCAAGTGAAGAAAATATGGCACAACAGTGACATTACCAAGAACTGGACATTCTTTACAAAATTGATGAAAAGACGAGAAGAAAACCGATTTGGGAGGCTGCCAAGAGGCCTACAGCAACATTACAGGAGCTGCAGGAATAACTGGCAAGTACTGGCTATGCGGTACATGTGACAACAATCTCCTGTATTCTTCTTATGTCTGGGCCATAGGGTAGAGTGGCAAGACAGAAGCCTTTTCTTACGAAGAAAAACATCCAAGCCCGGCTAAATTTTGCAAAAACAAATCTGAAGTCTCTCAAAAGCATATGGGAAAATGTGTTATGGTCTGATGAAACCAAGATTGAACTTTTTGGCCATAATTCCAAAAGACATGTTTGGGGCAAAACAACACTGCAGATCACCAAAAGAACACCATACCCACAGTGAAGTATGGTGGTGGCAGCATCATGCTTTGGGGCCGTTTTTCTTCAGCTGGAACTGGTGCCTTAGTCAAGGTAGAGGGAATTATGAACAGTTCGAAATACCAATCAATATTGGCACAAAACCTTCAGGCTTCTGCTAGAAAGCTGAACATGAAGAGGAACTCCATCTTTCAGCATGACAACGACCCAAAGCATACATCCAAATCAACAAACAATGGCTTCACAAGAAGATGAAAGTTTTGGAATAGCCCAGCCAGAGCCCAGACCTGAATCCGACCGAAAATCTGTGGAGTGATCTGAAGAGGGCTGTGCACAGGAGATGCCCTCACAATCTGACAGATTTGGAGTATTTTTACAAGGAAGAGCGAGCAAATATTGCCAAGTCAGGATGTGCCATGCTGATAGACTCATACCTAAAAAGACTGAGTGCTGGAATCACATCAAATGGTGCTTCAACAAAGTATTATTTACGTTTTTTATTTTTACTTCCCTCCACCTAAAAGATTCCAGTTTGTTGCTCAACTGAGTTGTAGTTTATAGGTCACAGTAAAGGTGGAAAAAGTTCTGAAATGATCTTAGTCTCATTTTTTTTTACATCACTGAAACCTGATATTTTAACAGGGATGTGTAGACCAGGGACGGACTGACCATTCGAGCACTGCCCGAGGGCCCGGGGTCAGTAGGGGGCCCCATGAGATGCCCCAGTACCTTTCATTGGCTTTTTCATAGGCTTTTTTGAGTGTGGGTGAGGACACGGGCCCCATGATCCCCTATTGCCTGGGGGCCCATGAGTTGTCAGTCCGCCCCTGGTGTAGACCTTTTATATTCACTGTACTGCTTAGCGTGGCAGAATGGAGATGCAAGGGTTAGGATGGGCAGAATAAGGGTGGTGAAGGGGTTAACATAGGTCACATGGAGACGACATGGAGCTAATACGTGTAGGAGAGGAGGGGACATGAAAGGGTAATACAAAATTAACCTTGTGTTACTGAAAGAATGAATGAACATGCAGCTGCTGGCCCGTTCATTCTGTTTCCATTCATTATTACTATGACCTCTCTTTCTCACCTGTTGTAAGGGGAGGGTTTAGCACTGTAAACAGTACCATGTGATTGCTGTGATGACCAATCACAGCGATTACATTGTACCCAGCCCCTCGAATTGGCTCAGTACAGTGCTTTTGTGTTCCAAGCTGTCTAAGGACATCAATAACTGGGTGGATCAGCCATCTGACAGCTATTTATCCAGTAGTGTTCATAGAGTGCTAGGTAAATAGAGGGCAGCTGATCTGCCAGTGAAAAATGTACAGTGGTAGAAAAGTTAAGAATCTGCTGCTTAAAAGGTTGGTAATGGCAGGTTCCCTTTAACAAAAAAAAGAAGAAAAAAAAAGAAGAAAAAAAAAAAAAAAAAAAAAAGGGAGGTGTTGGGTAAACTAGGCAAAAATGACAAAAAAAAAAGAAAAAGAAACATGCTGGCTTTTTGATATCCTGCCTCGGCAACGGGTCTGGAGTCTTTGCGGTAACCATACAAATGCGTTGGAGTTGTGAATATGTGCTACTAAACAGACGTCTTACACTGCTCTGAAATCACCACCAGCTTTTCAAAATTTCCATTTCTATCAAAAAAAAGTTCAGCTAGTTCACCAGCCTTAATTCTGAAGAAATGCTGATTAAAGCTGATTATGAAGTGGGGGGGGGGGGGGGGAAAGCAAATGCAATCATGGAACGTAACCCATAAAATGTATAAATTACCAAATTTCATGTGCAGGGTTGCACACATCTGCAAGTACTTATATTTTTTAAGTTTATGCGACATTATCTCCAAACCATTCGTAAAAAAAAAAAAAAAGTAGAAAAAACTGCAGCTGAGAAGTGATAAGAAAAGATATGAGAAGTGGAAATAACAAAAATGGGTTGTCTCTATCTCTTTATTCCCTGCGCATGTTTGAAACTGAAAGCGAATAAGTAATTTATTCTGGTTATCAACAGCACTAAATTTCACTTCCACCAGTTAGTAAAGGCAAGAGCAATTTGCTGTAACCTAAAACAGCCAGGATTTAATTGTTGTAACTGAAGATATCCAACTGGTTAATATAGACAAAGTTGACCGCCGGCCGCTTTAAGTGAGATATGATTGCAATTTTGATGGTCATTATTCAAAAACGACCCAATAATGGTCATTTTTGAACTGCGTAAAGACACTAGCAAGATCCTCAGAGAAAGGCAAATGTGATGTACTCATCGCCCAGCAAGACTTTTCAACTTCCTAAAAAACCTTCAAAGTCCCAAGCATTCATACTTCTATGGGGAACGACATTCTATTGTATTCTGCCCAATCGATTAATTCCAACAAGTGGCGTTATAGTGATAATACCCCTTGGCGCCACCCTTTATGAGGTTTCAGATGACAGGAGGCGGGGCAGAGTTTGTGATCATGTGACCACCGTGACGGGCTGTCACATGATTGGAAAGCCCCCAATTGCCAGTAGAGACTGGGAGCTTTCCATCAGCCACCAATAAGGGCTCCTGTACACTGCAGTTCCTAAACCGTTCAGGAGCTGTTCAGCGTTTTTTTCAGCATCCCCTGAACGCTCCCTAATGTTTTCCTATGCGTCCATGTACACATAGTCGTTTACAGGCAGTTGAGTTTACAGTTTTTTTTGGGTTTTTTTTTTAAACGCACCAAACTTGCGTTCAGGAGTAGATTTTACTGGCGTTCCAAACGCTTTTAAACGCGGTTAACTGCGTTTAGAAGTTTTTTTTAACTGTTCCATATCCAGATGCTGTCCAGAGCCTTTTTTCATCATCAGAAATGCATGCAAAGCGTTTTCCATGTATTCAAATGGACCTGGTACTCCAGTCAGTTCCAGGTTTCACATGAAGGACAAAATGGTAGAACGTGCCGCATTATGATCATGATGGGATCCATAGTGAAGACAACCAGAAAAGCCAGGTCATCTCAACACATACTGCTCTCTCTGCTTCTGCTCTCTCTATTTCTCTCAAAATGTCTGAAATAGAAAATTTACTTATTACTAATTATTTACCATTTTTCAGTGCATTCTGGGTATTTGGGAAGGTCTCCTAGGTTATCTTTTAAAAACGCTTCTAAATGCAAAAGCATATAAACGCAGTATGCAAACGCAGCTAAACTGACTTTTTTAACCTACGTTTTCCAGCAGTCAGTTTCCATCATTCAGAAGAGTTTTCCAAATGCCCCGTGTACATGGGCCCTAACTGTACTGTGAGTGCGCATGGTATGTGCTCTCAGCACAGTCCTGTTTTTCTTTGGGTATGCATATATGCAGCCTCTCTGCATTAAGGTCCACCCGCTGAGAGGCCGCATATATGTGGACAGTCGGCGGGAAGGAGTTAAGGGTCCATGCATGCTTATATATATATATATATATATATATATATATATATATATATATATATATATATATATATTTAGCACCAGTTACCCTTGCCAGAAAATGTAAAAAAAAAAAAAACGCTCATATTTACCTGCTGTTTAGGAGCGTTAGCGTTTCTAAGCATTTTTAGATCAAAACATTAGGAAGCATTTCGCTTTTTTTTTCTGCCAGAAAAAAACACAACCAGAAGGGGTTTTTTTTCTGCCTCTAAACATAAAGCTTAGAAAAAAAAAAGGAAAAAAAAAAAAAAAAAAAAACACATTTAGACTAAGTAATGTGCATACACACATAGAACATTAGATTGAGGGGAGGGGGGATTGGGTTGGGGTAGGGGGTCCACTTGGCACCATGATACAGCCTAAATATGAGTGTAACGTGGTATTAAAAGGAGGACTTATCCTTTAAGGCACTGAGCACAATAATACGAATAATCTTCCACTTCCGCTTGTAGTTTTCAACTTTCAACGTTGCTAGCTCCTGCTCTCTAAAGGCTGCTTCCTTGAACTTTTGGTCTTTACAGGAAAGAGGTTCCATTTACACTAGGAAGTTTAAAATTGCGTCCAGAATCGCCACAATTCTGCCCGCGATTTGAAAACATGCTGTGAAAAAGCGCATTCCCGTGTACAGGTGTCATTCATTTCAATGGCACCTGAAAACATGGGGCTTATTTTGCTATGATCGTGGTGCAGCAAACGTGCCGCAATCATGAAAACAAAATCGTGGGATACTTACCGCCCAAAAAAGGTTCCGGAACGGTTTTTGAGCGTCGCGCAATTTGGTTTGCATGATCGCTGAGCGTTTGTCATGTGGTAAGACACGCTGCAAATCCCCGTGTTTTCAGGTGCCATTTTTAGAGTGTTTTCAAATTGTGGGCAGAATCGTGACAATTCCACCTGCGGTTTGAAACGCCCTAGTGTTAATGGAGCCTTAACAGTGGACCGTGCCAAGGGAGGAGCAGGTGAGTGCCTTGTCATACTAGAACATGGGGCTGTGTGTTTCTACTGCAAAAAGTGTAGGAAGACACAACTCTAGTCCCTACATACAAAGGTGGCTCTATAGAATGCTGCAAGAGAAAGGAGACACCCCGATACAAGAAACCTGGGCAACAATCATACCAATAGCTTACATTGGAACAAAGACAAGGATTGAAAGATAAAGATGTATACTCAGCAAGTGGTTAAATCAGTCTAAAAGTGCCAAAATAAACCAAGGGATTCAAATCATTTTAAATCTCACCATCAGCAGCCTTGAATTTTATGTAAAACACAAAACAATGAAACTCACTTTCTACATTTTGGTCACTTATAAGCATCGTGTTATATCTGTTTGGTAGATGCAATCAAAAATCTGCTGAAATCTTGTGATCTCATAGCTTCCTGTGCACCTTGCTTGTGCTGCACTCATCACTTAGCATTGTTCCTGCTCTTTGTACTACACAACACCTCACCGATGTTATGGAGAAGGGAACGTGTTCTGTAGTTTTGTGCCGGCTGACAATGCTGCTCCTTCATAGGTACAGGATGGTGAGTGAGCAGGCAGGACCACCAGAAGAAAATAAAAGGAAAAACAAATGCCTCTAACCAGGGGCGTATTTACCACAAGGCAAACAAGGCATTTGCCTAGGGTGCCACTTTTCAGGGGGGCAGCACCGCCCCTGGAAGAAGGTACACTTGTGGCATGGGGACCGGGTGAAGGTGAGTGACTTTCTGTCTGGGGGGACAGGCTGTGTGTTAGTGGAAGGCTCTCTCAGGTGGGAGGGCAGGGGTGTTGTTGGTCAATGTTAGGCTCTCTCTGTGGGGGGTCCGATTTTTGTGTGCCTAGGGCAGCACAAAACCTAAATACACCACTGCCTCTAACATCTAAAGCTGGACATAGATGGTTCAAAATTCCACCGGTTTGGCAGGCACCATATGCATTTTGCTCCATGCGTGGCTGCCCCTGCTCGATAGAAGTTGACTGTTAGATCGACTTCTCTGCTGAACAGGAGTTTTGGAATACTCTTGATCAGTGGTTCCCCTGATCATTGTATTCTGACAGTGGAGGGGGGGCCTGTTTGGTTTTTTTTTTGGTCAATCTATGCATGAAGGTAAACAAAGAAAAAAAAAAAAAAAACCACCACACTTGTGTCCAGCACAACCCCCCATTATTGTTACCTGAGCCCCACTGCGATCCAGAGCTGAGCATGAGCGCAGCAGCTCCTTGCTCTGTCCCTCCTCACAGGGCTGATCTATAGCAGCAGGAGCCATTGGCTCCCGTACGGTCAAACTATGATGAGGGAGAGGGGGCAGAGCCATGCCCCACTGTCTGTGTCTATAGATGTAGGCAGCAGGGCTCGGGAGCGAGCCTGCACAAGTGTCCCAATAGGAAGTGGCTTCCTTTGGGGGCACTAGATGAAGAGGAGCCGCCAGGAGTACTGGCAAGGGATCCAAGAGGAGGAGGATTGGGACTGCTCTGTGCAAGTAAGCATGGCATGTTTGTAATTTTTTGTAAAAGTAAAGAAAAAAAATCCTTAGAATCACTTTAAAAAAAGGACTTGTAAGCCACAATATACTTTTATTCTTAAATTTAGTAAAGCAGGAAATAAAAAAAAAAAAAAAAAAAATAAGCTTCTTACATACATCTACCTGCATTAACAAAATGTAGGAGTACCAGCCTTACTTTACACTTGCAAGTATATTTAATAAGGGGATGGGCAAAGTACAACACACGTCTTCACTGGAAGTGAAATTGCATCGCTGAAACATCAATAACCTCACATATGCACAAGTGGAGTAAACTAAAAAAAATATACATGGTTAGTGGAACTGAAGGACAGTTTGGGGAAATACACTGCTCACAAAAATTAAAGGAACACTTTGAAAACACATCAGATCTGAATGGGGAAAAATCTCCTGCTGGATATCTATACGGATATTGGCTGGGTAATGTGTTAGGAACGTAAGGATTCCCCATCGTTTGATGGAAAAATTATCAACCTACAGGAGGACTGAATTCAAAGACACCCCGAAAATCAAAGTGAAAATATGATGCAGCAGGCTAGTCCATCTTGATGAAATTTCATTACAGCAACTCAGAATGGTACTCAGTAGGTTGTATGGCCCCCACGTGCTTGTATGCATGCCTGACAATGTCGGGGCATGCTCCTAATGAGATGATGGATGGTGTCCTGGGGTATTTCCTCCAAGATCTGGACCAGGGCATCACTGAGCTCCTGGACAGTCTGAGGTGCAACCTGGTGGAATCGGATGGATGAAACATGATATTCCAGAGGTGTTCTATTGGATTTAGGTCAGGCGAGCGTGGGGGCCATTCAATGGTATCAATTCCTTCATCCTCCAGAAACTGCCTGCATACTCTCGCCATACAAGGCCAGGCATTGTCATGCAGCAGGAGGATCCCAGGACCCACTGCACCAGAGTAGTGTCTGACAATGGGTCCAAGGATTTCTTCCCGATATATAATGGCAGTCATGGTGCCATTGTCTAGCCTGTAGAGGTCTGTGCGTCCCTCCATGGATATGCTGCCCCAGACCATCCCTGACCCACCACCAAAACGGTCATGCTGAATGATGTTACAGGCAGCATAATGTTCTCCATGGCTTCTCCAGACCCTTTCACGTCTGTCACACGTGCTCAGGGTGACCCTGCTCTCATCTGTGACAAGCACAGGGCGCCAGTGATGGACCTGCCAATTCTGGTGTTCAATGGCAAATGCCAATCGAGCTCTATGGTGCTGGGCAGTGAGCACAGGGCCCACTAGAGGACGTTGGGCCCTCAGGTGACCCTCATGAAGTCGGTTTCTGATTGTGTGATCAGAGACATTCACACCAGTGGCCTGCTGGAGGTCATTTTGTAGGGCTCTGGCAGTGCTCATCCTGTTCCTCCTTACACAAAGGAGCAGATACCGGTCCTGCTGATGGGTTAAGGACCTTCTACGGCCCAGTCCAGCTCTCCTAGAGTAACTGCCTATCTCCTGGAATCTCCGCCATGCTCTTGAGAATGTGCTGGAAGACACAGCAAACCTTTTGGCAATGGCACGTATTGATGTGCCATCCTGGAGGAGTTGGACTGCCTGTGCAACCTCTGTAGGGTCCAGGTATCGCCTCATGCTACCAGTGGTGACACTGACCCTAGCCAAATGCAAAACTAGTGGAAAAAAGTCAGAAAAGATCAGTAGGTAAAAAAAATGTCAGCGGCCTCCACCTGTGAAACCATTCCTGTTTTGGGGGTCATCTCATTGTTGCCCATCTAGTGCACCTGTTGTTAATCAGTTTCAGTTGCTTTGGTGTGAAATTAACAACCTCCTCTGCTACATAACTGACCAAATCAATATCCCAGGAGTTGATGCTATACTCTGATTGAAAAGTGTTCCTTTCATTTTTTTGAGCGGTGTATATACCAACCAATCAGAAATGGTCTTTCACATATCTAAGTACAAAACAAATATGATTGGTTGCTCTGAGATCCTGCACTCTGCATTATCACTTTATCCTTTCCTACTGCATTGTTATTCAAGGCACTGGAAGGCTGGGGAACCCATGCCATGAGCCATCTATACAGCAAGAGCAGAAGATGGCATTCTCTGGGTTAATCCGTCTGCAAATAGCACCCACAGCTGTAAAGACCAGATTACTATGAGACAATTACTGCCAAACAATAGACAACAATGTAAGATGTTCCAGTCACCCTCAATGGGGTTTGATGAGCCGCATGTTCTTGCATGTGAACGTTCCTGCTGGAGGGTATGAAAGACAAGGCACAAGGTTTCTTTGTGGGAATTAATATGCAAACTTTCACTGTAAAGGATCTTCACATAACTAAGCAAACACCTGCCGAAGAGCCTGTTTCAACTCGCCTACAAACTACGGAAGAGTCTTCAATAAGTGACAACCGAGTGCAACACAACCATCAGCCCTCTGCAGAAAGAATGTAAATGAGGGGATGTCGGCAACATTAACATAACACCAAATTATTCTGATAAACCAATCAAAAAACAGAGAAACTCTGGACATAGTAACTATTATTGATCATCTCCCTTGTTCTGCTTTTGCAGCATCTGTCACACCCAGGGGGCATAAAGAACACTTTGAGTTGGTAGAGGCATGAGATGGACAATAAAATAATAAACAAAGCCAATTACTTTTTTCCTGTCCTATCAAATGTACCAAAACAATTGCAGAGGAAAAGTTAGATACACTTTTTAAAAAAGGTACACAATTTAGAAACAATTTTTTTCCTGTTCTATCCAATATACCAAAACAATTGCCCAGCAACAGGCAGAGATGAGCTCACACATTTTAAACGTACTTTTGTTTTCCTAGCCTATCCAATGTGCCAAAATAATTGCCAAAAAATGCACATATACATGTTTTTAAAAAAGGTACACAAAATTTAAAAATATCTATTTAACCTTTAGCTTTTATGTAATTTAGTCTTTTTCACATGAGAAGTTATACAGAAAATTAGGGAGCAGTTGTCTTACCTCCATCGGAGACTGTAGCAGCCTGTGGAAAAGAAGAGAGAGACATGAGTGTATGAAAACGACATTACAATATCTACTTCAAAAATACCAATTAAAAAACAAACAAACAAAAAAAAAAAAGAGGAATATCTGTCAAGCTCAGAATGCACAAAATATTCTGAAAGCGCTCTTCCAAACATATCAATCTGAAGTACAGCTGGCTCCACCTCCCACCAGAAAACGCAGCAGCTCCTCCTTAGACAATCAGAATTTCAATCCTATCAGTCAAATGCAGATCATAAGAAAAAAAAAAATGATAATATGCTGGTTTTGCATAAAAACACTAATCAGCGTCGGGATAAAAATACTCCACCATCATTTGCATAGACATATATGCTGAAGAGGGAACATTCTTACTTTTAGATGATCAAGGAAACCAAAATGATACAACTACTTTTCCTGAAAGACGGTACGGGGGTCATTTACCTGCTTGAAAGGTGCAAGGATATCTGAGGTCACAGAGCCCTTCCGTGACTGCAAGCATCACACAGGATTCCTATGACCTCCAGCTTTTTTTTGTAGTAGAGATTATTGTGGAGAAAAAAAAAAAAAAAAAAGTGCATAATAGCTTATGGAATAAAAATTAATTTCTTGCTGGAAGAAAAACCTGTCTGATTGCTCCAGGCCTGTGGTCTCCAAACTGTAGCCTGTGCGGTGAATGCAGCCCTTTGCTTGTCTTCATCCAGCCCTTAGGGCACTGTTCCTGCCATGAACATGTGGTACAATTCATCTAAGAGACACCAACAAAGGGTCACTACTTCTTCCCACTGACATAAACAATGGAACACTATTCCTCCCACTTATATCATTGATGGGGAACAATTCCAAGGACTGACACTAAAAATGGGCCAAAGCTCAGCCCACTGACAAACGATAGGTCACTATTCCTCCCACTGATAAACGATGGGGCACTACGCCTCCCATTAACGCCCACGATGGGGCACTACGCCTCCCATTAACGCCCACGATGGGGCACTACGCCTCCCATTAACGCCCACGATGGGGCACTACGCCTCCCATTAACGCCCACGATGGGGCACTACGCCTCCCATTAACGCCCACGATGGGGCACTACTCCTCCCATTAACGCCCACGATGGGGCACTACTCCTCCCATTAACGCCCACGATGGGGCACTACTCCTCCCATTAACGCCCACGATGGGGCACTACTCCTCCCATTAACGCCCACGATGGGGCACTACTCCTCCCATTAACGCCCACGATGGGGCACTACTCTTCCCATTAACGCCCACGATGGGGCACTACTCCTCCCATTAACGCCCACGATGGGGCACTACTCCTCCCATTAACGCCCACGATGGGGCACTACTCCTCCCATTAACGCCCACGATGGGGCACTACTCCTCCCATTAACGCCGACGATGGGGCACTACTCCTCCCATTAACGCCGACGATGGGGCACTACTCCTCCCATTAACGCCGACGATGGGGCACTACTCCTCCCATTAACGCCGACGATGGGGCACTACTCCTCCCATTAACGCCGACGATGGGGCACTACTCCTCCCATTAACGCCGACGATGGGGCACTACTCCTCCCATTAACGCCGACGATGGGGCACTACTCCTCCCATTAACGCCCACGATGGGGCACTACGCCTCCCATTAACGCCCACGATGGGGCACTACTCCTCCCATTAACGCCCACGATGGGGCACTACTCCTCCCATTAACGCCCACGATGGGGCACTACTCCTCCCATTAACGCCCACGATGGGGCACTACTCCTCCCATTAACGCCCACGATGGGGCACTACTCCTCCCATTAACGCCAATGATGGGGCAATATTCCTCCCATTAATGCCAATGATGGGGCAATATTCCTCCTTCTACTGACCACAGGTGCTATGTATTTTTTTTTTCCTCTCATGAACCACCAAGTCTGAGACATTTTCTACTCCCAATGGCCACAGCCCATCCTGCCCTAAAGTCTGAAGGACAGTAAACTGGCCCTTTGATTACAAAGTTTGGAGAACCCTGATCTAGAAAATTTGATTCTTATGTAACAGGCCTAAAAGTAAAAACATTGAATAAAACTGCACTATTAAAAACATGGAAATTCAGACTTTTTGGTTGAACACAACAGACATGGGTATATTTTCAACTAAGTAAGTAGAAGTGCGCAGTCAAGCTCTTATCTTCAGTTCCAACTAGTCCCTCTGACCACTAAAGCTCCACAGAGCATCGACTCCGGACTGTCACAGGAAGGGAAAGGTGTCCAACGTGGATGCCACTGACAGCCCAGCCTAATGAGGCAAGATGGCCGAGGTAGACTACTGGATTTTGTGGGCCAGACTCTACCAGAACTTTTAATCAGGGATAGCATATTGCAGAGTTTTTCATTACCTGAAAGTTTGCCAACATTTACAGAAATTGCAGTTAGATGTAAAGGAACAGGTTGCTTTAACAGGGCTGCATGGAGATCCCAACGTTTAGATTGCTTAATGATATGATCCAATAGTAAAATAACCATGCTCTGCATTGTATCAGAAGCCAGCTGTAGTATGTGTGCTGCTACATATTCTCTTGTCCTGAGTCAATTCCCACGAAAGTCAATATCTGCATAAATTTGGAACCTCCAGATGCGATCATTTTCCTCCCAGATCTCAAAAACCTGGCTAGTTTGATTGGCTTCCACTCAGGTAAGATGTAGTCAGCAAGGGAGAAAAAGGGAGAAGGGGGAGCGAGCACAAGAGAAGAAGGGGGAGCGAGCACAAGAGAAGAAGGGGGAGCGAGCACAAGAGAAGAAGGGGGAGCAAGCACAAGAGAAGAAGGGGGAGCAAGCACAAGAGATGGGAAGTGTACAAAAGAAAGGGAGTGAGTAAGAAAGTGTGAGTGCATGTGTGAGAGATACCATGGTAGAGATATTACATCAGGGCCACGGACTGATGTGAATGACAACTCTCTCTTTAATGATCTGTGGAATGGTATAATCATCTATAACAGGGGTCTCCAAACTGCGGCCCGAGGGCCGGATGTGGCTCTTTGCCACCCATTATCCGGCCCTTGTGGCACTATTTCTCACACTGAGACCAACCATGGGGCAGTACTGCTTCCCATGAAACCAAGGATGGTGTACTATTCTTCCCACTAACACCAACTGTGGGGCACTACTCCTCTTACTAACCAACAACCATGAGAACATGTTTATTCTCACTGATGTTGGGGCCAGGACACTTTCTATCCTCACTGGCCCAAATCCAACCCTCTTAATGTTGGAAGGACAGTATACTAGCCCTTTGTTTGAAAAGTTTAGAGATTTTTGATCTATATTAATGAGAAATAATTAGAACAAGTGAATACACGGCACAAATCTCTGACTGGAGGAGTTGGACGGGTTTTCCCTTCTTAGGAATGAATTGCAGGTGTACTGATCAGCCTCTTGATTATATCCAACCGTATCAAGTCCTGAGAAGGCGCATAATCATTGTGCAGCTGGATGTGTACTGTTGTGGTCCCGTCTAACAGTCTTCTTATACAGTTGTGGAATGAGATCAGGAAAACTAATTGTCTAAAAGCCACAAACTGACTGAAATTTGACCGGTCCCTGATGAACTAGACGAATTGCGATCAGTGTATGGCCAGATTCTGTGAAGTTCAATAACCGATTTTGTAATGGAAATGTTTCTTTAAGCCTTGGCATAGCAAGGCCACCAACTGCTCCCTCTAGTGGATTACCTACAAATCTATATCTCTATAAACAAAAATTTAAAAAAAAAAAAAAAAAAAAAAAAAAAATCACACACACGCACGCACGCACGCACGCACGCACACACGCACACACGATGTAGTGCATTTTAATCTGCAGAGGCTTCCTATAGGCAAAATTATTATTATTATTATTATACAGTATTTATAAAGCGCCAATAGTTCGCTCAGCGCTGTACATTACAAAGGGAGACAGAACATGTGACAGAACAATACCAATACAATGCAAAACATGAGGGGATCAAGGGCCCTGCTCTTTCGAGCTTACAATCTAAGTCAATCACACTCTGCTTTACAGGCGACCACGAAAAGGAGCCTTTACAAGCTACAATAACTATCAAGTAACTGTTCTCGTTATAACTAAAAAGTCACTTAATACAAAAGTTCCCCTTTAAACAGACCAACACCGACCATCACAAACACTGCAATGAACAGGGCAGTCGATTTGCCAACTGACGGCTCCTGTGATGACATGACCCTTAGGGAGCCAATAGTGAAAGTATGAAAACATAGTGAATTGCTTATTCTGCCTGCGATTGGTCCTCAGGGGCTGTCCAATCCATTTCTTTATCCCCACAGATATACACTAGCCATAAATGACTCTATATCGTGGGTGGAAGACTCTCCACTGCAGGCTATGGTTTCACAGCTGGCTGAATACCCAACAGCGATGGCATCAGATAGGTGCAGTCAATGTTTGACTGATCATTTTTAAAGTGGAAGATCAAGTCAACTATAACTAGTCAAAAAATAAATGTTCTCTCAATCCTCCTCCTCTTCTCTATTCTGCATACCAGGTTTAAAAAATAAATAAATAAATAAATAAATAAAAATGGATCTGTATACTTACCTTTTTTTTTTTCCCATTTAAAATTTCAATGGGCTGTCCTATGCATCATGTACCTCATGCAGTTTTTTTTGGGTGTTGAGCTGCACACTTTTTTACAAACACGCTTTTAATGTGTTTGTCGCATGAAAAAATGTGTCTCTTTGCTGCATTTGGGGTGCCATTAACAATGAATAGGACAGCAAGTGCAACATGATTTTTTGTTTTTGGGGGGGAAAAAAAAAAAAATTATGTGTAAATGGGTCCTAACACCCTAGACCCTGTGCCTGCAGTGTCCCCATTCACTTCACAATTAGCGGGCGTGACCTTCAAAAGTGGCAGGGGGGTATAATTCCTGTTATTACCTCTGCAGATAAAAGGGGGGGGGGGGGGGGGGAGAACGGCTGAGGGGGTAGACGGTAAAACTGCAGGGTTTTACCACCCACTATTGCTAGTGTGAATGAGCCCTCTGGGTGAATTCTTGACTCTGGGAATCCACAGATGTCGTTAAACTCTCCCTAAAGCCTAGTACAAACGATGAGAAATCCACAGGAAAAATACTGCTTTCGGAGCAATCGTCCAATAATCTGAAATTTAGTACACAGCTTGCGTTTTTCAGTTATGAAAATTTTTATTGCATGCTAACAGAACGATCAGTTGTTTAATCAGTATAGCATTTGTCTGAAGAGAATAAAAAAAATTGAGTGACCAAGACCATGCATGCTTGGAAACGAAAGAATATGTTACAATACATTACATCACTTCCAAAGTTGTATTCTGTCTTATGAGAATATTTTTTACTTTTGTAAGCTATTTAAAATATACGAGACCAGCATGCAAAAAAAAAACCCATGGACAATCATTCGGCCGATATTCTCATCGTGTGTACCAGGTTTTACAACAGGGAGCTGAGAAATCTTAAAAATGCATGAAAAGAAAAAAAAAAAAAAAAGTTATCTTTTTAATACGGGGCATGCAGATAGAAGGGGGAGGGAATGTTTTTAAAGCCTGGTACACATGAGAATACCTGACAAATGATTGTCTTGTTTTGAATGTTAGTCTATTGAAAATGAAGTTACTAAAGTTATGAAAAGTAAGATTACAACAATGGAAGTGATGTAATGTATTGTATTCTTTCCTTTCTGAGCATGTGTGATCTTGGTCACCTGATTTTTTATTTTCAGACGAATGCTGTATTGGTTAAATGAAAAAATGTTTTGTTCTGTTATCATACAAGAAATAGTTTCATGCTTGTCTCTTCGGATAATTCTGAATGGTCATGATCTGCTCTCGAAAGCAGTGTACGACTGATCAAATTTTCGTATGATCGCTCCAAAAGAGGTATTTTTTGTCCAAATGTTCTCATGTGTAAGAGGCTTAAAGTAGTTGTAAAGGCTCAAGGTTTTTTACCTTCATGCATAAAAAAGGTAAAAACCTTGGTGCAGCATCCCCCCCAGCTCCCCCTAATACTCACCTAAGCCCCCTCTCGATCTTGTGATGTGCACTGGAGTCTCGGCCATCCTGGGACACCCTCTCCTCATTGGCTGAGACAGAAGTGGGAGCCACTGGCTCCCACTGCTGCCAGTGAGCTAATGAGAAGAGAATGGGGGCGGGGCCAAACCGCAGCACCATGTGTGAATGGACACATGGCACAGTGGGTGCCCTCATAGCGACCCGCTTGCTGTGGGGGCACCCTACAGGAGGGATGGGCCAGGAAAGCCTGCAGGGGACCTGATAAGAGGAGGATCCTGGCTGCTCTGTGCGAAACCACTGCACACAGCTGATAAGTAAAGACATGTTTGTATTTTCTTTTTTCCTTTAAACAAAACAAGCCTTTAGAATCACTTTAATAGTGGTTGCAGTCTGCCTTTCCTACCATAACACTTTAACTTTGCTCAGATGATTTTCAGATCAACATTTGTCATGCCAGATGGCCGTTTTTGGGCAGCAACAGGAGCGGTCAAACAATCTAAACAGAACTGACCAAAATCAGGGGATAATCATTTCTCATCTAGGGTACCTTTCATTATAGAAGTCTGTTTACATCTTCTTCAAGGTTGTTCCGAGCTGTCAGCTGATGACAAATGTTCTAGATATCTCTGAATGTAAACAGACTGAGGGAAACCTTCCCCCCTTATCACATAAACAAGAAGTGTGGCATTGGGCTATTCTGGGACAAGTTTACTTAACAGATTAAGAACTCCAGCATGGAAGGAAAACATTTCACAGTGTGGACAATGCTTGTGTCTCCGGGATCAGACTACAGAGCTGATATATTGTGTCACTATCTCCACAAACACCAGGAGGTAAACAACAATCAATTCTCTGCTCTTCACAGCTTTGAATTGGGTAATGTGCAATTCTTCCACACAGCATTCCTGTGAAATCATTAACTGGGCACAGGTTTGCATAGAGAAGCACAGAGATCTATTGATGACATCTTTAAGAAAAAAAAAAAAACAACACTTCAAGAAGTTTGACCTATTCAGAGTCAGCAACAATCATTTAAAAAAAAAAAAAAAAAAACACACCAAGGACACATTGCCTGCTGATTTTGGGAACATTGGACAAAAGTTGGAGATGGCTATGGAAATCTTCCGACCATTTTCAGTCTTCAAATCCTACAGTATTTATTAAAAATACTAAAATTATTACAAATTAATATATTACCTTACACCAAAGGGCTGCATATGCTCATTTATTTCAGGTACTGATATAGCGCCATCAATTTACACAGCGCTTTACATATATATTGTACATTCACATCAGTCCCTAACCCTCAAGGGGTGTACAATCTAAGGTCCCTAACTCACATTCATACATACACATACTAGGGACAATTTATACAGGATCCAATTAACCTACCAGCATGTCTTTGGAGTGTGGGAGGAAACCGGAGTACCCGGAGGAAACCCACGCAGGCACAGGGAGAACATGCAAACTCAAGGCAGGTGGTGCTGTAGTTGAGATTTAAACCAACGACCCGAGGACTGCCAGGTGGAAGTGCTAACCATTTAGCCACTGTGCATTTCGGCCATGTATGATCATGTCTACACAGCAGAACAGGATTGATGGTGCAACCATTAAGATTTACACACATGATTCACAGTTTACAGTAGTAAATAAACCAAATAAATCCCAGACAGCAAATTATAGTGACTCATACTGACAGGTAAAGGCCAAGTATGCAATACAGCTTTACATGAAGCAGTTGACAATATGAATATATTTCCTTGGCAGGTACATTGGCCAGGAGGACACAAACATCTGTTGCCCACTGTGGACCACTTGCCACACGGAGTCGACAAACAAAATGGTCCTCGATCTCCTACTGCCAGTGAAAGACATCCCAGCACACACTAGGATCATCAACTACTTAAAGCAGGGGTGGGCAACTGTGGCCCTCCAGTTGTTGGTGAACTACAAGTCCCATCATGCCTCTGCCTTTGGGAGTCATGCTTGTAACTGTCAGTTTTGCAATGCCTCATGGGACTTGTAGTTCTACAACAGCTGGAGGGCCACAGTTGCCCACCCCTGACTTAAAGCAATACTAAAGGCTTACATTTTTTTTTCTTCTTAAAAATAACAAACATGTTATACTTACCTGCTGTATGTAATGGCTTTGCACAGACCAGCCCGGTTCCTCCTCTTCTCGAGTCCCCTTCCGGTGCTCTGGACTCTCCCTCCTGTCGGGTGCCCCCACAGCCAGCAGCTTGCTATGGGGGCACTCACTGCTCCATGTGTTCATTCACACATGGAGGCGCAGCTTGCCCCCCCCCTCTTCATTGGCTCACTGGCTGCGATTGACAGCAGTGGGAGCCAATGTCTCCCACTGCTGTCTCAGCCAATGAAGAGAGGGTGTCCTGGGATAGCAGAGACTCCAGTGCACATCGCTGGATCAAGAGGGGGCTTAGGCGAGTTTTAGGGGAGGCTACCACACATAGAATGCATGAAGATAAAAAACCTTGAACCTTTAAAAACACTTTAACGCCAGAGCCCCTAGGCCGGTCATGTGTGAACATGTAGTGATATTAGAGACAAAGCTCCTTTGGTGCAAACGCATAAAACCCTTTAGGCTACAATCATACTTGTACAGCTCGAACGTGTGTAAAGGCACCTCAATACACACATATGCTGTAAACAAACGTAACTGCCTCTGCAGTGCACCACAATGCAGAGATGTAAAAATGCGTTTAGTGTGCTTCCAAGACCAAAGGAGTTGATTTACTAAAACTGCAGGGTGCAAAATCTGGTGCAGCTCTGCATAGAAATCAATCAGCTTCCAGGTTTTATTGTCAAACTTTAATTGAACAAGCTGAGGTTAGAAGCGGATTGGCTACCATCCAGAGCTGCACCAATTCTTCACTGTTCAATTTTAGCAAATCAACCCCATAGCGCAAATGCAATTTTTGTTGCACCGAGACTCGTTAAAGTGGACCTTCATTGCAAAATACCCCTTTGCCCCAAGTCCTCCCTCAATTTTTTTTTTTTTTTTAAGTGGTAGTTAAGTCTTGTTTATTTTTACCTACAGTAGGCCTATATAATAAGTAAGCCTATATAATACAGATTAGCTGTAGGTACAGTAAATATCTCCTATACGTGCTCTGTTTAGGCGTTATTTACTTCAGCAGCACCGGTGATGTCACAACACATGTGCACTGCGCTCTCAATGGACGGCGTGCTGTCCATTGAGAAAGCTGTGCAGCGGCTCAGACGGTCATCATGGCTCAGCCAGTCAAATGGCCCCCCCCCCCCCCAAACCCAAAAGAAAGACCATGCGAAGATGGAAGCTTGGGATATCTACAGGTTATATCCAGAAGGCATTAGTTAAAGCCGGCCATAGATTGATTAAACTTGGATGGTTTAGCAGGGACTGGCCTAGATTCAATCCATCTATGGGCACTCTGACTGGACCCAAGTTGATCCATCAATCAACTTAAGTACAACCAATAAGTCAGATTTTTGGTATGCGATTATGCTATAGCCACTAGCAATCACTGTGCTCACCCCATAGGGATGGCTTGGGGTTGTCACCTCATCCCTTTAAAACTGAACACATTAATTACACAGGTTCTGAGGCTAATTCAATGCAAGCAAGGCACTCGGTTAGTTTAGTTACCAACTTAAATCTGCCACAGAACCCGTGTAAATTATTATGTGTTCGGTTTTACAGGGATGAGCTGGCAACTCTAGGATGGCTCCCCCAACCCAGGAGCACACAATAGCTCTGTGGGAGGGATTCCCCCATCAACACTGAGTGTTATTGGGGTAATTGAGCAATTTTCTTTCCTGCAACCCGCAGTCGATATCTGATCCTTAGTATAGTGCATTCGACAGTCTCTTCCGACTCTTTGGATGAAAAGAAAAAAAAAAAAAAAAACACAACAAAAAAGTGCAAGTCAGAAGTTGCATAATCTTACATGAACATGATGTCTGATTTTTGCTCAATGTGTACAGTAATTGTACGGAAATAGAGTAGAAAAAAAAAGTGCAAGATTAGAAGCAAGGAACGAAGGTGCCAACGAACATATAAACTGTACACAAGAAACCGCATGTCTTTGAGAATTTTCATACAAGTTAAAGCGGAGTTCCACCTGAAAAAATAAAAGTCAACAGCTACAAAAACTGTAGTTGCTGACTCTTAAAACACAGCAGTAGAGGACAAAATATCAAGTTTCCCCAGCTTCGTGTTTGAGCTGCACAACCTTTGATCAGTATTGGATGAAAATACTATATATTTTCTATCTTCCTCTAGTCGGAGCCCCTGAGCGCAGGAGATGGTGGAGGTTTGTCTTAAAATACAGCCACTTACCTGTCCCTCGGTCCAGCGGTGTCCTCACCATGGCTGGTTTCACCGGCTGCCTTCTCTCCGAGGCCGGCATCTTCAGTGTGGGCACCCGGCTGTTACAGCTTGCTGCTTCACAGGCGGGTGCCCACTGCGCATGCGCAAGAAGTGCTTCTCTTTGTGAATGGCCCCGTAGTCTTCTGGGACCCGTCACGTGTCCCAGAAGACTATGGGGAGGGAGGGGGTTGGAGGACAACTTCCGATCGCCTAGGCAATCACAGAAGTAGGAGAGGGTACCTGTCAAATTCAGTTACCCCCTCCCCGCTCTCCAAAGGTGCCAATCCTTAACCGGGAGCGGGGGACAAAGGCTTAAAGCGGAACTTCCCCTTTTGGGTGGAGCTCCGCTTTAATAACATTGTCAGTTACATCATGATATGCACCTTCGTGGAAATTCAGACGTACACACTATGAGAAAATCAGATGAACGTTCATCACCTTAGGCATACAGTGCTGGCAGAGGAAGGGCCCAGCAGTGCGTCACCAGGAATGCAGCTGCAAGAATCTGGAAGAGACACCCAGCTTCCAATGAAGTCACAGAGAAGATGGTGGCGCGGTATGTGGGGTGAAGTGAAGAGCAGCTGATGACAACGGATCAACACTGGACATGAGTTTATTATGGACAACCCCAGCATTAAAGGGTAAGATGGGAGGAAAAAAAAAAAATTAAAAGTGACGTTTCTTTAAAATCACATTAAAATCAAATGGGCTGACTCAATGCCATGCATTATCTCGTATTGGGCAGCAGTGGCTTAGTGGTTAGCATTTCCACCTGGCAGTACTAGGGTCGTTGGTTGGAATCCCAACCACGGCACCATCTGCCTGGAGTTTGCATGTTCTCGCTGTGCCTGCGTGGGTTTCCTCCGGGTGCTCCGGTTTCCTCCCACACTCCAAAGACATGCAGGTAGGTTAATTGGATCCTGTCTAAATTGTCCATAGTATGTGTACGGCACTATAGAAGTACCTGAAATAAATAAATTACATGTATTTCTATAGTGGTAAAGAGACCCTGATATACAGAACTACAGGAGGATAAAGTGCTTTTTGGCCTTCCTATACCTAGGGGTCACATTCCTGTGGTGAATGAGCCTCTGTAGTTCACAAGTTTGGAGGTGGAAGAAGAAGAGGATAGAATTGAAGCACATACTTACATTTGGTGTTGGGTCACATTGCAGTATGTGGACTTTGGACATTATATTGATTATCGGACATTCCTTTTTTTTCTTGCCTTTGGTTGATGCCACATTAGTTTAATTTTGGATGTCTACTAGGAGTAAGGCTCCATTCACACGGATGGGCTGATTGGGTCCGCCTTTCCATTTTTCAGGTGAACCCAATCGTACCATCCATTGCCCTCTACAGAGCAGCGAATGTAAAATGGACATCGTCTGCATCTGATCCGCTGAAAAAAAGATTTATGGGGATACAATCATCATCCGTCTAACGCAGGAGTGTCAAACTGGCGGTCCTCCAGCTGTTGCGAAACTACAAGTCCCATCATGCCTCTACCTTTAGTAGTCATGCTTGTAACTGTCAATCTTGCAATGCCTCATTGGACTTGTAGTTTGACAACAGCTGGAGGGCCACCAGTTTGACAACTGTGGTCTAACGGATCGGATGACAGTCAGATGTAAATAGCCAGGAGGTCCATTTACATCTGACCTCCCATAGTGGAAAGCGGTCCGGGTGCATAAGTGGATCAAACACGGACCTGTCATGCGTCTGCTCAGTGGACAGATCCCCCGCTGACCAGGCGGATCTGCTGGCGAAGACCACTCCTGTGAAAGGGGCCTATCACTTATGTGCAGAGCGGACACGGACAAAGCCCACTTTCCCCTATGGGTGGTTGGATGTAAACGGGCCGCCTGTCCACCCGACTGTCATGTGATCCAATCAACGGATGGTGAACGTATCCCCATCCATCTGTTTTCAGCGGACCCGTCTGTCTACATCCACTGCCCCACAGAGGGAAAAGGATGGTCCGATCAGGTCCGCCTGAAAAACAGACAGGCAAACCTATTCGGTCCACCTGTGAGAAAGGGGCCATAGTCAATATAGACGGTGTCTATAGTCAAATTACTCAGCATTTTACATAATATATCTCTCACATTCATACATACACATACTGGGGCCAATTTAGATAGAAACCAAAATTAACTTACCGGCATGTCTTTGGAGAAAAGAATAGAGTGCTATGCAAAAACTGGTACCGCTCCAACGTTGACACAAATGATTTTTCTTGCCAATGTATATTGCATTAAGGCATAAAATTTATTTTGAATGGGATGCCAACACACAAGGTGCTGAGGGGGGCATGCAAGGTACAACAGATTGCCATTTAATGCATAACATTACAACATGCTGCCTATTCTGAGTGAATATAACCACGACCTTACAATGCATTGCTACAAAAAAAAAAAAAAAAAAGAAGACAAATCAAGTCCTTCAGTCCATGCCGCTTATTACAAGTTAACCTCTTCCCGTCTGCCCTATAGCAGTAATACTGCTACAGTGTGGCACGGGTGCGCAAAATTATGTACATACACACGTGATTTTGCATTTCCGGGGGGGGGGGGCACGAGCTGCGCACGCACCCTACCCAAGCCGCTATTTGCGGCCTCAGCTGTCAACCCAAGTAATTTCCCCGCAGTGTCAGAATGCCCGCCGCAGTCCCGTTATAAGTTGCTGATCACCGCCATTACAAGTGAAAAAAAAATCCCAACACACACACCAAATGTTATAACTTTCACGTAAACCAATTAATTTACATGTATTGGGATTTTTTTTAGTAAAGATATGCAGCAGGATACATTTAAAATTATGATTAAATTGGATTTAACTGGACATGTGTAATAGCAAAAAGTAAAAAAAAAAAAAATCGTGTTTCTCAAAATTGTCTTTTTTTTTTTTTTTTTTTAATAGCACAAAAAATAAAAACACACAGGCGATCAAATACCACTGAAAGAAAGCTATTCATGGGGGGAAAAAAAAGATGTACATTTCATTTGGGTGCAGCGGTGCATGACCGCGCAATTGTCAATTAAAATAACGCAGCGTCATATCGCAAAAAATGGCCTGGTCAGGAAGGGGGGTAAATCCTCTGGAGGGCAAGTGGTTACTAGAGATCCAATCTACACCAGCAGGTTGGGAGCACAGCCCTGGATACTTTCTACAATCTCCATTTCATCCTATTTTTGAATTCCCGTCTTCTCAACCAGAGGCAGAAATCACCTTTTGTCTGCTCAGCAGCTGCTTTCACTGTTGTATTTCCTGCCACAGCTGACAGCTCTACATAAAACGCCACACTCATATAGAAGTCATTAATTCATTACAGCTTCAAGAGCTCCTTTGTCATACCATCAATGCCTGGAATTAGTCAGCAAACGTCCTCTGAAGTGGCCAAATGGTGAAAGGAACTGGCGGCCTATGCCGAGTTTCCACAACAACCTAAAGCTTACCCTGACTATTGCAGGTGTATTGTCACACCTCTGGTGACAAATGGTTCAACAATCCAATGACACATAAAAGGGTATAAAGACATGTTTGATCCACTAAGCAAAATAAAGCGTAAATCAACGGAATGCAAAAGACCATTAGTATGGTGCTGTATTGTCTGCCAGATCCTAGATGAACTATACACAAGCCATCACTTAGAAGTTCTCTGTCAATAGGATTCTCACTTCTCCACACCAATCGGAGGTCAGGGGGTAATGTCTGGATGGAGAACTCTTAAGGGACCAATACAGGTCTTAACTGTTGCCATACATTTGAGGTTGTAGTGGATGGCTGATGCCTGCGGCAGCCATAGCTTTTGCTTTCAGGGTTCTTTACACATTAGCAATTCATGGAGGCTTGCTACATAAACGTGTATTTCCTTCAGAAAGCCCCTTCATTAACACAACAGATCAAAAATGCTTACATGGGATTCCAGCACACAGCTGTATGATTTTACGTAGGGTCTCACTGGCAGCAAGACCCTATATAAACTCTTTACAGTACACTGTACACATGTAATGTTTTGCTAAGGTTTACATGGGTAAAGCCCTACCAGTTACTAGGATGCAGGTGGCTCCTACCATCCAGCATCCTTGGTTGCTAGGATGCAGGCAGCTCCTGCAGCATAGAGTCCTTGGTTGCTAGGATGCAGGTAGTTGTTCAAGGATGACAGGGTCAACTCAACAATGTGTAATCAAGCAGATTACAAATTGCTGATATTCATAGGTCAACCCTAAACAGGTCAATAGAGTGCAATGTATACATGTAAATGATAGCACAAAGTTTGCATGCAGGAAAACAGATGCAGATTTTTCTATCTTGACTTCATAGATCATAGAATACAATACATGCTTTTAGATCAGCTTTACGAATAAAAATGCTGCATTTTATGTAGGCATGTGCATGAGCCCTAAAGTAGATAAAGAGGGCTCACCAACTGGCTCCGCAGTACCTCTCTGCAACACACACACACACACACCCCAATGTTTTCTCCCTTAAACAAAAATCTGAAAAGCACAGAAAATGTACCTGCAGGGGTGCCTTTTTTTCTGTACATGTCACCCAAACATATGGTACAGTCGATCGTAACGTACAACACTCCGTAATGTACCACATTATACCATATGTTGTGGTGCGTTGCGTTGATAAAAAGGGTCAATGTATATTTTTAGTCCATTGGGGTGCATTGGCAGACCAATTTTGATTATCAATCTAAACTCTCAGAGTTTACAGTCTTTTCTATCACTCACTCGAGCAGAACAATGCAGGAATTGGAGGACTCCGAGACTGCAAAATGAAAGCACACAAACTGAATAGTGTACAACAGTGGTCTCCAAACTGCAGTCCTTTGCTTGCCTTTATCCTGCCCTTGGGGAACTATTCCTCCTCCTGATACCAACATTGGGGCAAAATTCCCATCACAGACACCAACAATGGGAAACTATTCCTCTCACTAATATCAAAGATGGCTCAATATTCCTCCTCCGAATGACCACAGGCTCTATAAAATCCTTTTAATCCCACTGACCACCAAGCCAGAGACATTGTCCACTCTCACTGGCCAAAGTTTGAAGACCCCTTGGTGTAACATATTCATGCAACACACATTTTTCTATAGCAGACTAGCAAATTGCTGATGCTCAAGCACTATTTTTTGTGGGACAGGTGACAGGCTTTGCCCCCAGCATATATTTGCTTATTTCTACTTCTGGCACCAGTTACATTGCTATATTGGTCTTCCATATGAACTATTTCAACTCTACTAGACCATGGACAAGACAACCACAGCTACTATACATTTCACAAACACTACTCATAGGGCACCACATCTTAATTGTTAACTACACATGAAGGTCTCCGATCATTTCAACAAAAACGATCACATCCTTATAGTTTTCTATTCTGGAAGGTCCACCACCCAGATAGTATCAGGTGGGTTCACCAATATGCCACCAATGCTTTGAGTCTATATTGCCTCCTTTTCCAGAGTGCACGTTCATCCTTTGGATCATGGGACAATTTGACTGAGTAGACACTGCAGCTCAACCAACACTATAGCATACATCAGACCTTCACAGGAATGTCCGCGCCATGTATGGGGAAAGCATAGCACAAATGGCATATAATGTGTTTATTGGAAATCCGTAAATCTATGGTACATTTACCCTGGATATATAAACAAATGATACCTTAAGGACAATGTACTAAATTATGCTAGAGTTGTCAAACACCTGTAATCTTTATGCACATCAAAGCCCCTCACCTTCTCATCACAGCAATCAAAAGTCTCTTTTCTCCAAATTCCTTTCCTCCGCCGAAGCATGTTATAGGAATACAGCTACTTCTTCCTCCCGGGGCGCTGCCATAACTCAGGAGGGGCGGCCCAGAACCACACTCTGCCTGCACATGCTGTGGAATTCAGCAGATCTGCTCCATTACTCACTGCACAGACAAGTACAGAACTGTCATCCCCCTGTCTAATACATATTTAAAAAAAAAAAAAAAAAAAAAAAAAAAACTTTCTTGCCCATTGTGGATACAGGTAGGGGAACGAACACACACTTCAAAAAAAAAATGGGGAGGAAAGTACAAAAACCAATAATAAACCAAAAACATTTGCTGCACAATCTCCAGTATTTCAGTCTTAAAGTAGTTGTAAACCTCAGGAATGAAATATGAACAAAGCATATCCCTTTATAGGGTGTACTTTCCTCAATCTAGAGCAGCAAGTGCCCGGTCATACTGGTGCGATTTGAAATCACACCTGGAATCACATCTAATGAATGTGAATGTCAGTGTCTTAATGTGTGCGATTTGCTGCAGTGCGATTTCTAAAGTAGTTCTTGCATTGCTTTTTCTGCAGTTCTGTTGCATTTTCACATACATAGAATATAATGGAAAACGTACAGCAAAATTCAAAAAATCGTTGAAAATATTCACAAGTAACAAAGTCTTCAGAAATTGCACCTGAAATCATGCTGAAATTGCGTGATTTTAAATCGTAGCGGTGTGACTTAGCATCATTTCTGTCCACTTCCTCTTTCCTAATCACTTCTGAAAAGTTTTTCTGACACCAAAAAATATTTTTTTTTTTTTAAAAATGGTGACGGGACGGCACACCCTGTGATTGATAGCCTCAGCTCTGATCCTGTGTGCTGTGTGGAGGGGTGTGTGTTCCTTTCCTCCAATCAGCTCTCAGAGATCTCCTCACTGATGTAACTTAAGATCCCCGCCCCCTGCTTTTCAGAGCTGAGAGAACCTGTGTAAAATTCTACACTCTGAATGGATGTAGGGGAAAGATGGCCACAGATAAACAGGTACAACTTCTGTAGGAG
Source organism: Staurois parvus (assembly GCF_062004578.1). Lineage (NCBI taxonomy): Eukaryota > Metazoa > Chordata > Amphibia > Anura > Ranidae > Staurois > Staurois parvus. Next base: position 4,122,764 of record NW_028318360.1, on the reverse strand, counting down.
GAATTGTTTAATCTCTGTGTATCGCCTGAGGCTAGTCACTTCACTGGGTACATGTACAACCACTTTAAGGAATCACAGAGCTATGTGAACAGAGAACCACACCCATTGGCTATAAGACTCTAAGCCACGGGTGTCAAACTGGCGGCCCTGCAGCTGTTTCCAAAACTACAAAGTCCCATGAGGCATTTCAAGATTGACAGTCACAAGCATGACTCCCAAAGACAGAGGCATGATGGGACTTGTAGTTTAGCAACAGCTGGAGGGCCACCAGTTTGACATCCCTGCTCTAAGCACTGGCCCATGTCTTCAGCTTTCCAAGCCTGCCAGCTACTTCTGAAACTCATATTTATTTTAACACCTCAGCACTATGGAAAATTCCCATTCTTCATTACAATGTCAAGGAAATGAACACGTACAAACAATGCACATTATTGCCTATACACAATTGAAAGGGCCCTAGCTTGACATTCACCTAGGGCCCCCCAAATACAGGGGCATGGGGTTTTGCATGTTTTCTAGAAGTGGTCCCACAATATGTTCATCTGCAGGTCAACAGACTTTTACTGCTGCCCTCAGTGTATAGACTGGTGGTGGTAGTTGGTATTAGAAGAATGGGTATACAATACTTTTCTGTACCTTGCGCCCATGTGAGCAAGGCTTAGATGCAGTGGTTTGTAAAACCATACCTGGATCAAAATGTGGCTGGTTCAGAAGGAAGGTGTAGCCCAGACCAGCATTAGATGGGCTAATCGGTGTATTCAGACAGTGGGGGAGTCTTCACTGTCAGAATGCAGACACAGCATGGAGGATTTCCCCAGCTACCTCAAATGTGTGGATGGAAAAATCAGCTCAACTGAGTATAGTATTAAAGTATGGGCAGCTTAAACCTGCTGGATTGAGTAATAGTGATCTAATGCGTTTCTCACTAAAGAGGTGTTGGCAATAAAATCTGGTCTTTTGGCGCTTTCAATTCCAAAGTTCCTCCAAGCTTACCACAATACATTTAATCCCAGGACAAATCCCAGAATACAAAATAATGTAGCCTTGGGCCTATTTGTTCTGACACCCTAAAGTCTTCCATTGTATTTGAGTAGTGACAATTCCTGCTCATTAACTGCTGTTTGACCACATGCTGCTTTAACTAAAACAAAGCAAAGAGAGTCATGCCAGTTACACAACAACATTAGCATAGGCAAACTTGGATTTCTTTGTAGGAAGAAAAGGTCTAGAGAATTGTAGATGTTCAGTTATCTCCTAGTCAGACATGTAATATTTGGGAATGAAAATGGGCCTCACTATACCTTATATGTTGTGTTTTTCAGCAGAGCCGCAGCAGACAGAATGACCAGCAAATAATGTAAATATATAAAAAGCAGAGAAGGGTAGCAGACAGCAATCCAAGTACAGTAACCATGGACATGAGATGACCATGGACAGAGTTCTCCAAGAAGACAACAGACGGGTAGAGATACCTGCCTGTCCTCAGGAGTGCCCGGATCAACCGCAAACCTCACCTGAATGACAGCATGGCTTGAGCATGACCCTTATTTTATCCTCTGCTCCACTATACAGAACAAACCCCTTAGGCATACTACTAGAAAGATTGCTTTTAGAAAAAGGTTCCTGTGCAATAAGGTGTACCTCTCACAGCTGAAGGCACATCTTCAGACACTACTCAATAATTGCAAGTTTGAAGTAAAAAATTCAAACCATTATCTAAGTGGCCATTTCTTGTACTGTTGAATTGTTGGCCGAGGGAGCGCACGGGACACCCTGGCTGCCATTGTGCTACATGCTGGGTGTCCAGTGCACTCTTGTACCTTTAAGAAGAGGTGGGCTCTCTTAGGTCCACCTGCCCTTGGTCTATCCATTAAATACATGTGCCTCTACTATGGGGTTCTTAAAAATTGTAGAGTTGGGAAATACAGCATACTGGGGTGCCGTGACGAGCCTCTGTAGCTTACGCATGTATTTGCAAATGTGCGCTAACTAAAAACCTGATTTTAAACGCATACTGTTAGACAGGTTAATTCGGTTTGTTTGCAGGCTGGCAAGTTAGAGCTGGGAATTTTTATTTTTTGTTGTTTGACATGCGTCACCCTGCCATGTGCTCCTTGCTGTTACGGCCAGTTATAGACTGGGGCAGTGGCCATCTCTTATATTATCTGTAATTAGCCTATTTATGACTGCTTTAACATGGGTACAGACCCATACTATAGATACATATATACACCAGGGGCGGACTGACCATTCGAGTACTCGGGCTCCGCCCGAGGGCCCGGGGTCAGTAGGGAGCCCCATGAGATGACTCTGGTACCTTTCATTGGCTTTTTCATAGGCTTTTTTGGGTGTGGGCAAGGACACAGGGGCCCCATGATCCCCTATTGCCCGGGGGCCCCATGAGTTGTCAGTCCGCCCCTGATATACACACACACATAATCCTAAAACGAGAACAAAATCTTCTCCTAAAGACGAAAGTTGTTTTTCCTTCACTAAAGTCAAGACTCTAAAAAAATACTACCTGTTACACGTTGATTCCCTACAGTGTGCGAACGAGTTAAGATTTTGGAAATTTTATATGTGATGTGATCAAGCACTGACCATTTCCTATCCTACAGAGGAAAGGAAAAGCACCACACTGAGCAAGGACAGGAATCCTATGTAGCTAAATCTGTAAAGCCTCATACACACCATGAAAATATCAGACAAATGATCGTCCGTTTTATTTTGCATGCTAGTCTCCTATCGAAAATGAAGAGGCTACTAAAATCTTATGAAAATTCTCGTACAAAGAATACAACTTTGGAATTATACAGGATTTATATAGCGCCAACCGTTTGATCAGCACTTTAATTATTGTATTATATTCTTTCGTTTCTGAGCATGCTTGGTCTTTGTCACTCATTTTTTTTTCCCTTCGGTTGAAAATTGTTTGCTCTGGCATCGTAGAAGAAAAAATTTCCCTGCGAGTCACTTTGGATAATTTTGCATAAATGCTTGTGATCGGCTCTCGAAAGTTGTGCACCAACGATCAGATTATCGGACAATCAGTTTAAAAGTGATATTTTTCGTCTGATTTTCTTAACGTGTGTACTAGGCATAAGGCTGGACCTACACCTCACACCTATACCTGACTGTATACAAGTGGAACAAATTGTTTAAGTAGGGCTTAGTTTTGGTACACCTAAAATATTATGCAATCAGATTGTAATGCAAATAGAAAGACTTAAAAATCAGGCAATCGATATTCATATCAAACCTTGTCCCTACCCCGTGCCCACTAACCAGCAACATTTGCAACTACCACTGAATATCAAGAGCCAAGACAGCAAAATGTTCAGGTATTTGTCACCCCCCCCCCCCCCCTTGTTACCCAAAAGTTTGGGTTCATCAGTATGAAAGAAATATGAACATAAATTAAGTAACCTGATAAGAGCCACTGGCTATCTAGGCCAATTGGGTTCATCCCCTTTGACTAGCTGCACCAAAAGGGGTCCATTTGTTTGGCAGTCAGACTGCAGACGTCATATCAGTGACTACAGGGCAATTATGACCAGTGCTAGACTAAACAGGAGGTAAGCAAGACAGGTCCTCGGTATACTACACACTCATTCATATTCAATGAATGGCCAGCTTAATGATGTTACCTGCAAATTAGAAAATGAACCTTCCTTTCAGAAAGAACTATAGCATTTGGCCAACAGAGGATCTAAAAGACAATCACAGACACTGTATGAAGGTAAAAAAGGTAGACAGCTACTACATCCCTACTAGCACCGCCCTCAGTCGTATCCGGTCATGCTTCCAATACCATGAGATCTTATTTTTAAGACTTAAAAAGGATAAGTTCACCTTTTCTAACATGTTACACCCATATTCCGGGTGTAACATGTAACTGTAGCACCAACCCCCGATCTGCCATTATGACAGCTAGCAGGGGATCTTCTTTCCCCACTAGCTGTCACAATTAAAAAAAACAAAAAAGTGTCGGTGCGGGGCTCTGCCCACCAAGCCACGCTATCTATTCACAGAGTTCTGTGAATGGGAAACTACAAGTACTGACAGTCTTTGCGGCTGACAGCTTATAGCTCTCAATGATCCACCACAGCAATGTTACCTGCAAAAAAATGTGCATTCATTTATTTTTTAAAGTGAACTTATCCTTTAAGCCGGCAATACAGTACCAGATTTATAAAAAAACATTCATAGGTATCATTCATGTGAACATGCTCATCAATAGTTTAGATAACTTGATAAATGTTGTTAGAAAGTACTTTAGAAAACGTTTGCTTTTAGCATTTGAATTTGGAGTGAATGGACTTTCCCTGAGAAAAACAAAAAAAAACAAACATTCACTTTTAGAAATTCATTCATTCAAGAAAAAATAACCATCCAGCACCTTAAAATTTTCTTAAAAACAAATGTCAAATTTGACCCCATTAATGATTAGAAAAATCGATCATTCTTAAAACAAAACATTTCAAACAAAATTCTACTAGCGTATAGCCAGCTTTAAGGGATTCTCCCATCCACACTAACAGGAGTCTCCATTGCTGGCTATTGTATTGTGGCAGCCATGGCACTCATATAATGGTGTAGTAGGCTAGGATGAAGTCAGTATTCGCTTAATTTTAAACCCAGTTGATTTAGGCAAGGTGCTTACAGAGCCATCCGTGGCTCAATCTCAGAATGTGTCAGCAGGAATCATCTGAAATCTGAGATGTCATGGGGGGCCTTCAAGCTGTTAGGAGTGAATAATCAGAGCATTATCCATGCATGGTAGATTTTTAGACAAAATCAGTTTTCTTCATGTCTACAACATAAACCTGCAGGATCATGCAAATGAAGGGGACTGAAGGTTGGGAATCAGCGGGGGGCTTTGTTAAGAACTCCAGGAAAAACACAAAATACTTTTGGATGCAATGTGTAGGGAGAAAGCTAATGATTCACATCAGGTCTCCGCTTACCAGACACCCAAGGGCTTGCATGCAAAACAAGGATTTCTGTATATTAAAAGGAAAAGTATAAATCTGCAGGTTCTAGGGAGGTGAGCCAAATGGAGACAAAACACCCCCCCCCCCCCCCCAACACTGAACAAGTATTGTGTAGTGCAAATTTGAGTACAAAAAGGTATCTGGAGGTCTCATTTCATCACAAATCTTAAAACAAAGGGATCCTCATTTTTTTGACAATAGGCAGACATGCAAATCATTCCTTTATGCCTCTGTGGCCAATCTGCACATCCAGAACCCTCCTACTGTTATAGACATCTATTACAAACTGCATACAGATGCTGCTCCTCATCATCTAACCCAACAATGACCAGGCTAAGGACTGGTGCAGATGGCTTGCCAACCACAGATGTCCACGATGGTATCCAACTGTGTATGGTAACTGTATAAGAGAATCCATTGTCCCCAGTATGATTCATCTCTGCTATCAAAGTCCAAATGAACCAGATTTGGTTATCATCTATGAGCAGGTAAAGACAGCCTGAATATTAATCAGGGAATCACCCTCAGTTCTTCCACACAAGCCATATCTGCTCTGTTCAGCAGGAGATCCATGAGCAGATGATCCCCTTCTATAAATCGGAGTAGGGCAGGACGGATGGCACTTTTTTGATATCCAAGTCTGTTAATTTTTTGCCCATATGATAGTGGACCTATGTTGGTTCTATGGGCTGCTGGATGCAAATGGATTTGTGGCAGTTAGGATCAGGTTACCTCCAACCCGTCACATTTAGGTCTGAAAAAATGAAGAAGGATGCAGTCCTTTTCCATTGTTTTTTTCCCTAGACCTGGACAGACTCAGACGTAGGCAGATGTAAACAGACAACCTATAAACCTACATGGATCTTCCATTCAGATCCACCTGAAAAATTTACAGATGATCCTGATCGGAAAGTCAGTGTGAAATGGACCTGATTATGGTTTACAGTCAGTTATCTGAGAAAGGCGTAGAACATCCATTTCCGGATGACAAGGAATCAAAATACAAACAAGCTAATAAGTAGCAGCAACTCCTAGAATAGTATCTTATCTCTAGCCACCCAAAGGATTAAAAAAAAAAAAAAAAAAAAAATCACATGCCTGTTTTAGCAATCTAAAGAAATGCCTTCACTTGATTATTGGCAAATCAATGTTTTTGACCAAATCTTTAACAGCAATCTCTGATTCCTCAAAACAGGCATCCCTAGGTTTCGAAAACGCAGATAAAGAATATTGTTTCAGATGGAAAAACTAATGAAAGAGGTTTGTACATTCTAAAGACTGGAATAGCAGATGAAGTTGTCTGATCTTTTATTGATCGCTACCCATTCAAAGAGAATGAAGAACAGATCATTCGTCAATAACCTGTTATTTATGTGCAAACCAAGCACAGTTGATGGAAAGTATGAAGAAGGGCTGAAAAGTTCTCAGCCTGATACCTTTTCCAACATGTAACACCAGCTGTAGCTGTAAACAGTGACATTTCATATGATTAGTATGCCAATCTGAAGGATTAGAGCCATTTTCTCAATTGTTATAAGTAACTGAATGAACGATGGCAGAGAAGTAGGGTGTGCACCCTCACACAAGGCAGGTAAGACATTGGCTGTTTTGAAGGATTTAGGGTTTCAGTGCATAGACCATCCACCCTATTCACTAGATCAGTGGTCTCCAAACTCTGGCCTGAGAGCCAGATGTAGCTCTTTGCTTGCCTTTATCTGGCCCTTGGAGCACTATTCCTCCCACTGACACCAACAGTAGGGCATAATTCCTTCCTCTGGCACCAACAATGGGGTATTATTCCTCCTACGGACACCAATGACGCAGAACAATTCCTTCCATTGACACCAATGACGGGGAACAATTCCTTCCATTGACACAAATGATGGGGCACTATTCCTTCCACCAACACCAATGATGGGGCACTATTCTATTCCTCCCACTGACAGCAGCAATGAAGCAATATTCCTACCACTGACACAAGCAATGGGGCATTACTCCTCTAATTGGCAACAACAGGCGAACTATTCCTCCTGCTAATAACGGTGATGGAGTACTATTCTCCTACTGATCACAGGGGTGCTACGTATTTTTTTTTTTTGGTATTTTTTAATTCCCAGTGACCATCAATCTTAGGCATGATCTACTTCCAATGGCCACAGTCCACTCCCCCCCCCCCCCCCAAAGTCTGAGGGACAGCAAACCAGTCTTTTGTTTAGAAAGTTTGGAGACCCCTGCACTAGATCTTGATCCATCTAACGATTACCCATTTCCTAACCTTAAAGCAGAATCCTGGGAATTTTTTTTTACCCGTGCAGTGGGGCTTTGCCGGCAACTTAAGATATACTCACTTGACTCGTCGATCCTCCCTGCACCAGACCGGTCTTTTTGGCTCCTGAGAACTTTTTAGCCCCCTCTCATATATGGGTAAGGCAGTAGGTATGATAAACTAATCCTCTATGTAAATACAGCCAACTTGTAGATTGGAGTGACTTCTGAATTCACAATTCCGTAGTCCCATCCGCAATTGAAGCTCACCCAAGTTAAACAAGCTCTTCAGAATTCCAAAACAAAAACTATAGCTCACCACACCCGTATAGCTTTTCTTGGAGAAAAAGACCAGCCACAGCCAAATCTTCGACAAGTGCATGTCTGGACAACCTAAAACGTGCTCATCGTCATGTTAAACATTACCTCGAAGCAAAGGCATGGACACATGTTAAGCTGAATTTTCATTTTCTTCAAGCAGGCGATTTGGACGTCAGGAATCGGATCGGAGCTGAACACAAATAGAATACTCTTGTCTGCGCAATGTTAGGATCCAGGTTACCATAAGAGAAGACAAGGTTTTCCTATATCCTGGCTAAATAGGGTGTTCTCTTCTCTGAGCCGGCAATCTCTGTAAGCAACACTGGTAAAATCTGTCCACAATAAATAACCAGGGTGATGTAATTACCTAGTCACTTGTCTTCTCGACAGCTAGTACAACAGCAGCTACCATGTAAATGGCAGAGTCATGTATACAAATATATTGGATGTTTATGATGACTGAATGTCCAGTACCATACCTAGAATTCTCCAGGTCTTAATAGCCAGATGTACAGTCCTGTAAGACGTAAAGTCACCAGGAAAGCATGCAATGTAACACTAACATGAGTACAAAAACAAAACAAAACGTTATGAACTGCTACTGAGGAGCAACACCAACAAGCAAAGCCAAGTCCATTGGTAAACTGCTAGCACTATTTACACTCTTGCCTTGCTCATTTAAGGCAAGGTGATGGGCCATTTCCTTTATCACAGATACCCCAAATTTCCCCGTTGTTGGCTATTATGCGGATCTGTGCTATACCACTTCAGCCTCATAGTCAAACCCGTACATCACTGGACTTTGGGCGGTTATAATGGAATGATACCCGCAGCTTAAGGCATCATCCTGGTATTATTTGTTTATTTAGGTTTTATTTTTTTAATTTTTTTTTTTTGGGTGGGCCAATGGTTGGCTCTCTTCTAAAAGCAATCCAAGCAGCTAATTAGCAACTGGATCACTTTTACAAGCCAAGGGGAGGGGACATCCCCATGGTGGCTTTCTCGGGCTCTTCTGTTCCACTAGGAGTGACCAGCGGATACTTCCACTGGCTGATCATAGAGGTAATCAGAGTCTAGAACAGCTCTGCTTGCCTCTATGACATAGGAAACAGGAAGTGATAAGTATATATCACTTCTGATTTCCCTGGATGTAAACAGCTCCATGTTTAAAAAAGGAAAAGCATCGGATCACTTTGATCTTGGTGTGATCCAATTCGTTTAAGGGCAGAGGAGAGATCTGAGGTCTCTCCAGAAATAGTACCTGTCACTGCCTATTGCATTTTTTCATTTTTTTTTAAAATCTCATTTAAGGTTATCACAGGGAATATAATTATACCCTGTGATAACCTTAAATGAGATAAAAAAAAAAAAATGAAAAAATTAAGAGACAGTGCAAAAAAAAAAAAAAAAAAGTAAGTGCCCCCAGTGCAAAAGCAAACACTCGCGTAGGTCCCCGCATGTGCACAAACAGTGATCACCCCACATGTGAGGTATCACCGCAAACATCACATTGTGGGTAGTAATTCCAGCAACACATCTCCTTTGTAAATTTAAAGTGGTAACCTGTAAAGGCTTTTGAAGCATCGCCTGTGGACAGTAAAATGTATTCTTACTCAGTGTAACATCTTTTATATGTTACCAAAACAATTGGGCATTATGTTGTGTTTTGTGTATTAAAATTCAAAAATTCAAAAAAGGTTTGTTTTTTTTAAATTGTACTTGAAAAACCGCTACGCAAATACCACGCAACATAAATTTCAACATCCACCAATTTATTCTCCAGGGGCTGTGCTTTAAAAATATATATATATATATATATATATATATATATATATATATATATATATATATATATATATATAAATGTTTGGGGGTTCTAAGAAATTTTCTAGCAAAAAATACTGACTGTTACATGTAAACAAAAGTGCCAGAAAAGGCCCAGTCTTAACGTGGTTCATTTCCTCTGTCATGTGACAGTGTTTGATTGTAGCAAATGGATGCTAGACCAAAGCTTGGTCACGTGGAAGGTGATCACAAGCTTCCCCATACTTCAAAATCATGGAAATGGTTGCGAGATGCCATGGAGGAAGCAGCTGCAGGGGAATGCTGACCAGGTGAGTAGAAGTAAGGTGAGTGAGTGGATTCTTGGCAAAGACACTGTTACATTGCTCTGAATAGGGAATATGACTGTTGAAAGCAGAAACACTGAATTCATTGCATCCATCATCTTTAATTCAAGCATTTTCTTCACCTGGTAATTCTGTGAATAACACTTCCTATCCTAGGATAGCTACACTCACTCCAACGCATACATGGAGGGAGCTATGGAGATCATCCAAGCTGCACTTCTAATGTGGACTACAAACAGGTCTTCCTTTAACCTCCCAAGCGGTCTGATTATGTCCATATTTCTGTGCTCAAAGCGGTACATTTTTTTTGCATGGAAATTAAATGTATTTTTTTATAATTGTAGGCCTGTAATTTTTAGGAATAACTCACTGAAATCTGTCCGAACAAGTCTAGTAAACATCCCGGGTATGTTCAAATTTGAAAAACTAATTCATACATTATAATTTAATAAATAATCAAAAAATAATAAATTTAATTCAATAATATAGTCAAAGCAAAAACACTGAAATTTGAAATATAGCGCCAAGTTCACATCACTGAGCAAAGTCGCAAAATCGTTTTCAGTGTCTGATGACAAATTTCCCCACGAATCGTTATCACTCAATTCTGCAAGTGGTTCTGATTTACTATCGCTGTTCTCTAGCTGGTCTAAAACCGCTTTTGACCTAAAGGGACGCTTTTTGGACGCCATGAACATTTCTCAGTTTCCAGGCAGAAAGAACAGTAAAAATGTAGGCAGGGCACAGGACAAAGCACTCAGGACAAAATGTATGTGAAATGGTTTGATACAGGAATGTTTTACTATGTGATTTTAGTGTATTTAGTGAATGTCACCTTTTGACATTTTTAAATTTCCTGCTGTTCCGTCCCCCGTACGTCCCGACGCTCGCAGGGGACGGAACCCAGAAGACAGATGCCGGCATCCACCGGAGGACATTGCCGGGGACACTGCAGGAGAGACATCGCGGGAGCGCAGGACAAGATAAGTGCAGAAGAGATCCCGGAGCAACGCTGCAAGGTATTCCTGAGTGTAGCTCGGGGTGACCACTTGTGGTGCTGAAACTTTACCCCGAGCTACACTCGGGAATACCGCCAAGGGGGTTAATCATCCGCATTCCACAGAGAGGGTAGAGGAATTAGTAGTTAACAGAACACAGAAAAAGAACATTGGTTATGCTTTCAGTTCAGCTCCCAGGAAGTGGTAAGGACTTTGAACTTCTGGCAAGATCAACTGATATTTTCTGTACTTACTGCAAACATTCTTAAAAACATGAAAACTAATGCAGCCCCCACAATACTTTGCTTCCTCTTACCAGCTGGTCATGCACCGATTCCGAGACAATGGAAAACAACTAGCATTCCTACTATCAAGGAGTGGGTAGCAGAGCTTAATAACATCATGAGGATGGAAGAGTTGACTGCTTGCCATCATGAGTGCAACCCGAACTTTCTGGAACTGCAGTACACTTGGATGGAGTTTTCGAACTCTGCTAAAACTTCGATCCTTAAATTTCATCTCCATGTACGCCCTTTAGTTGCCACTTCCGTTAGACTGGCTGACCCCCGTCAGGTTCTCCTCTTTTCTCCCCCTTTTATTCTCTCTCAGTTTTCTTCTCTCTGTTCTACCTTCTCTTCATGTGGCCCCTCATCTCTGCCCAATGCTTTCCACCAATGTGCAGGTAATAACCAATTACCTTTGAATTACCCATGTACTCTGCCCAGAAATTCAAAGTTGTACAACATTCTTAAGGCATGTTTCCCTGGGGCTGAGGTTGTCTGGTGGCAGCCTGGGCTTCATACTCTTGGTGCCTTTGAGTTCTTGATGCTCAGTTTTGAGATTGTTGCCATTTTTTTCTTATTCGGTTTTCGATTATATATGTAAAAAGGACATTGATGTGGTTTATTGGTTATTATGGCTCATTACAAAAAAAAAAAAAACAAATCTTTAAAAATATATATTGCATTTTTGTTCTTGGATTGAGATATCCTTTCCAAGTTTGCATCAATGCCCCATCCCCAGCAACACTACTAACACCAGTTGCAAGGAATACTGAGGGAGCAAACAAAATACCTGTGGCACTTCTAGAAATTTAGGACCACATGACAAGGCTGGTGCATCACATGGCCCTGACTTCTCCTAGAGTGGAGACCAAGCCCAACTCCTGACATATGCAGAACCTCAATGGAACTAAAGAGTGAGGTCTAAATCCCTGAGTAAATCTTAGGCCTAGGATGAAATGGATTTGACAGCCATCTCAAGTACTTGCAGTCAGTCAAACCAAGATGCCTACACTTCAGCATATTTTCAGGCCAAAGCAAGTTCACTTTGAAATCAAACCAAACTCTGGAGCTCCAAAAATGGCTAACAGAGGGCAAAATGACCAGTCAACAGTCTGTTGCCTTCCCATAGCTGATCTTTCCCTATTACGGACTTAACATGGCTTATTTTGAACTCCATGTGGAAGTAGCCATCTTGGTAGAGGCAACAACTTGCTTGCTCTTGTCAGAGCCTCCAATCCAGCAAGCAGAGGTAGGATCATCATTAAGACTCACTCCAAATCTATCGTCTAGAGCACAGGTGTCAAACTGGTCGCCCTCCAGCTGTTGCAAACTACAAGTCCCATGAGACATTGCAAGGCTGACAGTTACAAGCATGATTCCCAAAGGCAGAGGCATGATGGGACTTGTAGTTTCACAACAGCTAGAGGGTCGCATGTTTGACACCCCTGGTCTAGAGGATTGGATGACAGTCAGATGTAAAAACGGACAGATGGTCTGTTTACAGCCAACCACCCCATAGAGAACAGCAGCCTGTGTCCTTGTCCGCTCTGCTTGGATCCATCAATGGACAGATCCCCTACTGAGCAGGCTGATACACTTGACGGAGGGGCTTACCTGTCTACAATGGAAATCATTCAAAACCATTAGACTGCTGTACCATATACATCACATGACATGTCCTACAGCGCACTACAAAGACTGCAAACACAGTCCTGGAACAAATTGGCTCCCATATGACAAGCCGGAACTCATCCTAAAATAACTTGCATCTCAAAGTGAAAATTAAAAAAAAAAAAAAAATCCCGAAGATAAAAGGAAGTATGAGTTCTGTACACTGTAATGGGTAATAGGAAGCGTGTGTCCTGCGTGTGAAGATATTTATAGTTTGTGTAAATGAGCGCCTGTTTATATGTACCTAAAATAACACACTCACATGCAGTAGGGATGATCTATGAAAACTGAAGTGATTACCAGCAGCAGCACAATTCCAGGATTTATTTTCCCAGTACAGGTCAAAGTTTCCAAGTAAAAGCAAGATAAACCTTCATTTGTCGCTATGGGCAGATATCCCCATAATTCTCTCTCTCTATATCTATCTATACACACACACACATATATATTTACACATACATATATATTTACACATACATACATATATATATATATATATACATATATATATATATATATATATATATATATACACACACACACACATATATACACACATACACACATATATACACACACACACTTGATCAAAAGTGGTTGGTTGACAGTCGTGGGTCCTTAGACATGAGAGTGCTAGCCAATCAGGCCAGATCAGGTGACTGTCATCCTCATTTACAGGTAGCTTTATTTAGACTTGTACAGGCTAGTGAAGTAACCAAGAATGGCCAATCAGAATTGGTCTAAGATAAACATGCTGGAATACTCTCAAATACACTGGACATTTACCCCGATGAGGGAGGAGGGCACAGATGCACCATCCAGCCTTACTGCCGGCAGCCTGTCAAACGTTAAGGGCCAGTGCACAACAAGAACCACACCGGAAACAGCTCGCATCCTGCGATTCCTGTGTAATTGGAGTACAGTGCATTTTCAAGACCATTCATTTGAATGGGCTGAATTTTCAGTGCACCAAATGTAGTGCATGCATTACTTTAAAAACAATGCACTGCAACGCACTGGTACTACTGTACCAAGCAATCCGATGCAGGCAAACCTATGGTAGACTAGCCTAACACTGCACTGACACCCACTGCAGATCACAAGTGCTTGTGGTGCGGGAAACGTGCGTGGAAGGCAAGTTTTCCGCACCATGTTCAGGTGTGAATGGCTCTGAGAGACTGCCACAGCTGGAAGGTGCACCTAGGGGTACTAAGGTTTAGGGCAGTATGGGCTCAGGGACGAATGCCCAGAACATGAGAAGTCTGTGTTTCAAACATTTGTCCCTGGGGGCATACTGCCAAAAACTTTAGTAGCCCTGGGTATGCCATCCAGCCACAGTACTTGTTATCCTCCCACACAGCTTAAAAGTTTGCCAGCAGCGGGGCCCTCTGCCTGCATCTAAAATGGCAGAGCCTCATGCATCAGGACTACACACCCAGCGTGTATGGGGCACCACTTGCAACCATCAGTCTAGAAATGAGCCCTGTATAACTTTCCTGAAGAGGGATTCGAAGCACAACAAGCTTTTGCATCTGGTATCTTTCATAAACAGAAAAAAAAAGGAAACAGTATATTTTGTTGTAGCAATGCAAAGCACTGCCCTTATACAACACTCACTGGCCCCAATGCATCTTAGCAGGATTCAGGTGTTCCAATCACCTCCATGGCCACAGGTGTATAAAATCAAGCACCTAGGCATGCAGACTGCTTCTACAAACATTTGTGAAAGAATGGATCGCTCTCAGGAGCTCAGTGGATTCAAGCGTGGTACCATGATAGGTTGCCACCTGTGCACTAAGTCCATCTATGAAATTTCCTGGCTATTAAATATTCCACGGTCAACTATTAGTGGGATTATAACAAAGTGGAAGCAACTGGGAACAACAGCAACTCAGCCATGAAGTGGTAGGCCATGTAAAATGACAGAGCAGGTCAGAGCATGCTGAAATGCACAGAAGTCGCCAACTGTCAGCAAAGTCAATAGTTAAAGACCTCCAAACTTTGGGTGGCCTTCAGATTAGCACAACAGTGTGTAGAGAGCTTCATGGAATGGGTTTCTATGGCCGAGCAGCTTCATCCAAGGCTTACATACCAAGTGCAATGCAAAGCGTCAGATGCAGTGGTGTAAAGCACGTCGCCACTGGACTCTAGAGCAGTGGAGATGTGTTCCCTGGAGTGACGAATCACGCTTTTATGTCTGGCATTCCGATGGATGTGTCTGGGTTTGGTGGTTTCCAGAAGAATGGTGCTTACCTGACTGCATTGTGCCAAGTGTAAAGTTTGGTGGAGGGGAGATTATGGTGTGGGGATGTTCTTCAGGGGTTGGGCTTGACCCCTTAGTTCCAGTGAAGGGAACTCTTAAGATGTCAGCATACCAAGACATTTTGGACAATTTCATGCTCCCAACTTTGTGGGAACAGTTTGGGGATGGTCCCTTCCTGGTCCAACATGACTGCGCTCCAGTGCACAAAGCTAGGTCCATAAAGACATGGATGAGTGAGTTTGGGGTGGAGGAACTTGACTGGCCTGCACAGAGTCCTGACCTCAACCCAATAGAACACCTTTGGGATGAATTAGAGCAGAGACTGAAAGCCAGGCCTTCTCGTCCGACATCAGTGCCTGACCTCACAAATGTGCTTCTGGAAGAATGGTCAAACCTTCCCATAGACACACTCCTAAACCTTGTGGACAGTCTTCCCAGAAGAGTTGAAGCTGTTATAGCTGCAAAGGGTGGGCCAACTTAATATTGAACCCTACAGACTAAGACTGGGATGCCATTAAAGTTCATGTGTGTACAAAGGCAGGCGTCCCAATACTTTTGGCATAACAGTGAGTGTGTAATATTATATATATATACAGTCATGGCCGAAATTGTTGGCACCCTTGATATTTTTCCTGAAAATCAAGTATTTCACACAAAAAAGGTATTGCATTAACACATGTTTTGCTATACACATGTTTATTCCCTTTGTATGTATTGGAACAAATATAAAACAGAGGCAGAAAAGCAAATATGACATAATGTCACACAAAACCCCAAAAATGGGCTGGACAAAAGTATTGGCACCCTTAACTTAATATTTGGTTGCACACCCTTTGGAAAACATAACTGAAATCAGTCGCTTCCTATAACCATCAATAAGCTTCTGACACCTCTCACCCGGAATTTTGGACCACTCTTCCTTTGCAAACAGCTCCAGGTCTCTCTTATTGGAAGGACACCTTTTCCCAACAGCAATTTTAAGATCTCTCCACAGGTGTTCAATGGGATTTAGATCTGGGCTCATTGCTGGCCACTTCAGAACTCTCCAGCGCTTCTTTGCCATCCATTTCTGAGTGCTTTTTGACGTATGTTTGGGGTCATTGTCCTGCTGGAAGACCCAGGATCTTGGACGCAAACCCAGCTTTCTGACACTGGGCCCTACAGTGCGACCCAAAATCCTTTGGTAATCCTCAGATTTCATGATGCCTTGCACACAGTCAAGGCACCCAGTGCCAGAGGCAGCAAAACAACCCCAAAACATCATTGAACCTCCACCATATTTTACCGTAGGTACTGTGTTTTGTTCTTTGTAGGCCTCATTCCGTTTTCGGTAAACAGTAGAATGATGTGCTTTACCGAAAAGCTCTATCTTGGTCTCATCTGTCCACAAGACGTTTTCCCAGAAGGCTTTTGGCTTACTCAAGTACATTTTGGCAAACTGTAGTCTTGCTTTTTTATGTCTCTGTGTCAGCAGTGGGGTCCTCCTGGGTCTCCTGCCATAGCGTTTCATTTCATTTAAATGTCGACGGATAGTTCGCGCTGACACTGATGCTCCCTGAGCCTGCAGGACAGCTTGAATGTCTTTGGAACATGTTTGGGGCTGCTTATCCACCATCCGGACTATTCTGCGTTGCAATCTTTCATCAATTTTCCTCATCCGTCCACGACCAGGGAGATTAGCTACAGTGCCATGGGTTGCAAACTTCTTGATAATGTTGCGCACTGTGGACAAAGGCAAATCTAGTTCTCTGGAGATGGACTTGTAACCTTGAGATTGTTGATATTTTGCCACAATTTTGGTTCTCAGGTCCTCAGACAGTTCTCGTCTCCTCTTTCTGTTGTCCATGCTTAGTGTGGCACAGACAGACACACAATGCAAAGGTTAAGTGAACGTCTCTCCTTTTTATCTGCTTTCAGGTGTGATTTCTATATTGCCCACACCTGTTACTTGCCCCAGGTGAGTTTACAGGAGCATCACATGCTTGTAACATTCTTATTTATCCGCAGTTGTGAAAGGGTGCCAATACTTTTGTCCAGCCCATTTTTGGAGGTTTGTGTGACATTATGTCGAATTTGCTTTCTTTCCTCCCTTTTTTTGTTTTGTCCCAATACACACAAAGGGAATAAACATGTGTATAGCAAAACATGTGTTAATGCAATACGTTTCGTGAGAAATACATGATTTCCTGGAGAAATATCAAGGGTGCCAACAATTTCGGCCATGACTGTATATATATATATATATATATATATATATATATATATATATATATATACACACACACACACACACACACACACACACACACACACACACACACACGTGTATATACACCTTTTGTGAAAGCCGCATATCTAAAAGAAACCATAGACAATAGATGGATAGGCAATTATAGGAAAATTTTGACCCTCATTAAAGCCTAGCTTGGTAACACCTTCCAATCGGTTTTTTGACCAATGAGGCTACCAATCACAGAGAACTAATCAGGAGGCTAAAAAGGGTGGGCCAAGCACCCTTTTTTTGCCCATGATCACCCCATGAGTAATTGCTAATGGTTTAGACACATAAGGAACTTAGATGTGTAACAGGAACTAGCCAAATTTCGATCCATCTATGGGCAGGCTGATTGTACTTCTCTATTGATCAACTTCAGTACAAGCAATCCGTCAGATTTTTTGGTGTGATCACTTTCAGCGGCTATAACAGCCAGCAGTGATCATTGTATTCTGCCGGTGGGGGAAGGCTCCCACTGTCAGAATACAATAGCTCCCGAGGAGTGATTCCCTCATCAACACTGACTGTTAATGGGGGAATCAAGCGATTTTCTTTCCTTCCACCCATGGTCGAAGAAAAGAAAATTGTATTATATATGGCTTGCCTTACACACAGTAACAATCTTTAAAGATTGCACAATGCTCCAGGTTTGGGCGATTGACTACATGCAAGTACATTATTAGCGCTTGCTAGAAAACCATCACAGGTGCCTTTAGTAGCCCAGAACACGGTAGCAAATATAATCAGTGTTCAGCCAGCCATACAGAAGTCAGGGCTGGTACAAAACATGGTTGTCACTGAACGGAATACTTTCGGTATACACACAGCCTGAAGTGCTCAGGTTTCTCATGGGATTACTTTCAGATAAAAATGTAAAAACTTTTGGAAAGATGATAAAATTGTCCCCAAGATTCCAGTCCTGCAAATGGATTATTCAGCCAAAGTGAGTGTAAGATTGATCTTAGATGAATCAATGCCTGACTACTAAACCCCGGACCCTGCATTCAATGTATCTGGTCTCCCCGGACCCCGCATTCACTGTATCTGGTCTCCCCTGACCCCGCATTCACTGTATCTGGTCTCCCCTGACCCCGCATTCACTGTATCTGGTCTCCCCTGACCCCGCATTCACTGTATCTGGTCTCCCCTGACCCCGCATTCACTGTATCTGGTCTCCCCTGACCCCGCATTCACTGTATCTGGTCTCCCCTGACCCCGCATTCACTGTATCTGGTCTCCCCTGACCCCGCATTCACTGTATCTGGTCTCCCACAGTACACACAACATGGAAATGCAAATATTAAATATGGGCAGCACAGAGGCTAAATGGTTAGCACTTCTACCTGGCAGTACTAGGGTCGTTGGTTCAAATACAAACCATGGAACTACCTGCCTGGAGTTTGCATGTAATCCCTGTGCCTGCGTGGGTTTCCTCCGGGTACTCCAGTTTCCTCCCACCCTCCAAAGACATGCTGGTAGGTTAACTGGATCCGGTATAAATTGGCCCTAGTATGTGTATGTATGAATGTGAGTTAGGGACCTTAGATTGTACACCCCTTGAGGGTTAGGGACTGATGTGAATGTGCAATATATATGTAAAGTGCTGTGTAAATTGACGGCGCTATATAAGTACCTGAAATAAATAATAAATGTAAACTGCTAAATACCTTTTCTCATCAGCAGTATATTTCAGTCTTTTGTCTTCTATCAGTGTCCAGCTGAGCAATGGTTAAAGCTTGTAGGAGGAGTTTTCATTCTGCTCTGACTGCCCTATGAGGCTCCTGGACCCCTGACCCTCTGTATTTGGACAGGGTCGATTGGCCCTGTGCCTATCACATGCACCCTCCCAAAGATAAAACAAACAAACAAAAAAAAAACCCACAACTCTCAAGCCATATACCCTAAACTGAGCATGTGCAGAGTGGCTCCTAGAGCTCTGTACGGTCAGCAGATGGTTTGGGTGATCAGTGTGCACACTTAGGCGTTGTTTACACTTGCTTCAAACTGTGGCAAATCTGTATATCCAGTGTGATACTTTACATTTTTTTTATGTCTCTATTTTTTTCAGTATTTAGAGAGTGCAGAAAATGTATGTTGTGCCATACATACTGTACATTGCCTTCAGCCCCCGTCTTCCAGGAGCTTACAATCGAAGGCTGGCCATACACTACACAATCCGACTGTACAATCTGTTTTCTCTACCAGCAATCTCCTCAATTAGGATGACATCAGGCAGCCCGGCCAATTCAGGGTCCTTCCACACGGACACCTTCAGACAGCGGGGAACTCTAAACAGATTCCCTGTTGAATCAGAAGGGTATGGATATCACTTTGGCAACATCTGAGTCTGTTCCGCCTTTTCCTCCATCTCTATGGGCAGGTGGATAGGCGTCTGTCTGCATCTGATCCTTCCCAAATGGGTCTGCAAAACCAGAAAAGGACACAGCCCTTTTCCATTTGTTTTAGTGGACCTGAACAGACTAAACTGTGGGTGGCGTTAAACTTTAATTCACATCTGCCTGCCCATCGAGATATACTACCTTCCATAAAAAAAAAAAAAAAAAAAGTTGGACAGACTGAATCCTCATCTGAAAGTGGCACTAGACAGGAGCCCATGAACCCAACAGCCTGTATTTGGAGTGTGGAAGAAACCAACACAAGCACAGGGAAAAAACATGCAAACTCCATGCAGCTAGTGGCATGTAAAGTAAGGACCTTGTGCTGCCAGGCTGGAGTACTACCCACTGTGTATATTTCATTCTAGAAAAGCCGATAAAAAGGTCTCTTTCTTGTTCTGAAGTCTTTGGCGGAGATCTGCTCCCGGCACACAAGTAGTAAATGTCAATGTGAGTCTAGGAGCGGCTCCCCTCCGAGGGCTGCCCTTGTAAAAGAAATCTGCAGAACTCCGACAGACCAAACAATTGTTCACAGAGCTCAGCGCCCCATGCTGCTCCAGCATCAACACAGGCTGCACCCAAACTGCAACTCACTAATGAATGATCCCACCCACACAGGCAATGTCATTAGTCTGCACACAGACGTGACCCAGGGTGTACTCTGCAACACTTCATCGGCTGTCCATGGGGGTCATCCCTTCACACACTCCAACTAGATGTGACCCGGGGTGTCCCCTGCAACACTTCATCCTGATCGGCTGTCCACGGGGGTCATCCCTTCACACACTCCAACTAGATGTGACCCGGGGTGTACCCTGCAACACTTCATCCTGATCGGCTGTCCACGGGGGCCATCCAATGGGTCATCCCTTCACACACTCCAACTAGACGTGACCTGGGGTGTATCCTGCAACACTTCATCCTGATCGGCTGTCCACGGGGGCCATCCAATGGGTCATCCCTTCACACACTCCAACTAGACGTGACCCGGGGTGTATCCTGCAACACTTCATCCTGATCGGCTGTCCACGGGGGCCATCCAATGGGTCATCCCTTCACACACTCCAACTAGACGTGACCCGGGGTGTATCCTGCAACACTTCATCCTGATCGGCTGTCCATGGGGGGCCATCCCTTCACACACTCCAACTAGACGTGACCTGGGGTGTACCCTGCATCACTTCATCCTGATCGGCTGTCCACGGGGGCCATCCAATGGGTCATCCCTTCACACACTCCAACTAACCGTGACCCGGGTGTATCCTGCAACACCTCATCCTGATCTGCTGTCCATGGGGGTCATCCCTTCACACACTCCAACTAGTTGGGGCCCGGGGTCTACCCTGCAACACTGTCCACGGGGGCCATCGAATGGGTCATCCCTTCACACACTCCAACTACATCCAAGTCAGATCTACATTTCCATGCAATTTTCTGCATTTTCAATGATGAGCTGCTGGCTGTCAATGAGCCCTTTAATGGTTCAGTGCAGGCAAAAAAAAGATCTTTTCTGGCCAACACACATGAAGTCACTCACACTGCTGCGATTTAAAATCGTGAGATTTATGTGCGATTCCTGAAGACCTTATTGCGACTTGTGAAGATTTTCAACAATTTCTTGCAATTTGCATTATATTTTAGGTATGCGAAATAGCAACAAACTGCAGAAAAAGTAATGCAAGAACTACTTTATAAATCGCACTGCAGAAAATCGCACGTTAAGACACCGACATTCATTAGATGTGATTTCAATTCGCAAATCGCTCCTGAAATCACACTGGCATGTCCAGGCACTTAGCCCCGGTCACACTCAATGCAAATTAACATGCGATTTGCAAGTCGCATCCTATTGTCCGCAATTACAACGATCATATCGGTGCGGTTCCGACTAGGTCAGAACCGCACCGATTTCTAAAGCAGCGCATACACTACTTTTGGTGCGATTTGCATAGACATCTGTGTCCGATGTCTTGCAAATCACACCTGAAATCGGCGTGTCATCCGACTTTGAAATCGTGCGACTTCACTGTAAGTCGCACAATTTCAAAGTCAGGTTTGGTGTGACCGGGGTGTTAGCCCTGATTCACTTGAAGCATCGCAATTTCAAAGATGCAGCTCTGTGCGATTTGTACCGCCGATTTCACTGCGGCTTGCAGCTTCATTAAACAGAAGTCAATGCAAGTTGCAAAGAAATCAGAGAAAGGTAGTGCAGGAATTGTTTAAATCACGCTTCTTCAAATCGCACCGATTAAGACAGTGCCATAGAAATACATTAGGTGCAACTTCAGGTTTGATTTGCAAATCTCATGTCGCACCTGAAGTCGCTTAGGGGAGATTGTGAAAACTGGAGCAGACTGTGTATGGCAACCAATCAGCTTCTAGTTTTCATTTTCAAAGCTGAACTTAGAAAACTGAAGATAGAAGCTGATTGGTTGCCATGCACAGTTCCAGATTCTGTCTGCTCCAGTTCTGATAAATCCCCCTCCCCCACAGTGCAGGTAAGAACTAGCACCAGTTATAGGAATGGGGAGTCTGTGTTCCGGCATCAACCTGCAGATGTGAACAAGTCCTGAGGGACTGCACCCCAGGAAACGAGGATTCCCATTGGATCCTATGGTGCCTCTTCACACCTCAGCGTCATGCTGCTTGTCACCCAAACCTTGGAAAAAGTACAGAACCGCTTCAGCCGGCCATAGATGAATGGACATTCAACAGGAACCGGCTGGATTTCAATCCATCTATGGGCAGGCTGAAATCGATCAACCGACGTCAGAACTACCAGCCTGTTCTTTTTTTCCCATACAAGCACTGCTGCCGGCGACAGCCACCAGCACTAATCATTGTATTCTGCTGGCTGGGAATCCTCCTGCTGTCAGAATGTAAGAGCTGTACAGGAGGGATCCCCCATCCACACTGGCTGTGTTTTGGGGGGAATCAAGCAATTTTCTTCAATGCAACTGAAGAAAATTGCAGAATGTCTGGGCAGCTTTAGGAATAGAGTTGCACATTTTTCATCCCTATAGACTTCAATAGGAGCACTGAAAATGTCCAATTCCTTATTTAGTACTTTCCATTGGCTGCAACAAAACGTTCAATCCCAAAATATGTCTACAAACGTGCAAAAAAAAAAAAAAAAGGAAGAAGTTTCAAAAGAAGACCATCACATCTGAACCGAACGCTCATCACACACAATACAATCTTTGTACAATCTCCTTTAGGTAGGTTCACACCGTTTGGTCAGTTTCTGCAGTGCGTTTTTTTTTTTTTTAGACAGGGTCACCGACTTTTATTAAAACGCAAAAAAAGTTGAGTTTTTGGTTGTACAGACTTCAATGGAAACGCTACAGAAAATCATGTAGTGCGTTTTTGATGTGTTTTGCAGATTTAATTTTTTTCTTGTTGCTAGGCAGATTTAAAACGCATCAAAAACGCACTACATGATTTTCTGCAGCGTTTCCATTGAAGTCTATAGAACCAAAAACGCAACTTTGTGTTTAAAAAAAATCCCCGACCCCTTCCAAAAAGAGCAGCGGGTGAAAACACGCAGATGTGAACGTGTCCCATAGGAAACCATGTTAAATGGCCTGTAGTGCGTTTCTGCAGAAAACGTTTAGGTGTGATCCTAGGGTTGGATCTACCAACAGGTGTGTAGTGGAAGAGGCAGCCTGACTGCAGAGCGATTGGACAGATATCACATTACAAAGCTTTGGTAGATGTAAAGTCGATTACACAAAGATTGTATGGTGAGCCATAAGCTGGCCATACATTATACAATTTTCTTTCAATCTTTCCCGCTGCTTCCTCCTGCCTTCAGTTGTATTGGAATTGTACCGTCTGCCCTCACGTTGCAAAGCGCTGCGTAAACGGTGTGCGCTATATAAATCCTGTATGATAACAACTGCTATGTAGTACAAGGGCCTGCCTGATTGCATGGAAATTGAATGTGTTTAGGTATGATTTTGGTCAATCTACGAGAAAATTGTACAATGTATGGCCAAACGCTCTTCAAAATTATCCAGTCATTATGCGATTTGATCAAATCTCTTGAATCTGCAAACAATGGAAAAGCCGTAACTACCCTTCCAATCGGTGTACACTTGATTTGGATCAGATTCAATCCGAGTCAATCAGTCGGGAGGAGGAATGACGGTTTCCTGAGCTGGATTGATCAGCTCATGGATTGGGAATGGATTTCGATTGATCGTATTAGGAGTTCTCACGGTGGAAAAACAAGCGATAACTTATGATTTTCAGCTACCGATTAAATCGGCTTCCCTGTGCGGGTCATACGGACCACAGATGGATAGGATAAGAAATCGAAGACGATGGAAGTGTGTATGGTGACCAGAAGGAGGTTTTATTATGTGGAGGAGGCTCTGTGATTGGCGGAGCAGGGATTGTCCCTGGAAATGACAGCTGGGGCTGCTGTACAGCCAATCACATCCTCCCTCCTCTATAGGGGGACAAAGGAGCAGAGAAGGGGTGTAGTACAGGACGGGGTCCCCACACACAGCACAATGGGGATCGGGGGATCACTCACCGACAGCTGGCTGGTGTTGGGGGAGTCCTCGGCGCCCAGGAACTCCTCTAGAAAGGTCTCTTTCATGGTGAAGTCCTCCCCCCCGTCCGCTCTCCGGAGGAAGCCGATCCGACATCAGTTCATACTCAGCAATGCAGACTCCGAGTCCTCTACCTCTGTCTGCGAGGGTCCGCCTCCTGGACCCGCCCCCGGCACGCCCACTTCATCATTTAGGACAATCGGGCGCAGAAAGCCGTGGGTGGGCAGGTTGTCTTTCCTCCGCCCACGCCACACCCATTGACCCGCCCACTCCAGCAGCCAGGACAATTAGGTGCAGGGAGCGCTCCGTCCATCCTTTGTGTGCGATCTCCTCCGATCTCATCGGCTGTCAAACAAAGGAGCTCTGCACCAGGCATGACCGATCCGTACCGGGACTAGGCAGAGGACAACTCCAGCGGAAACACCGATGTGCCTCATTTATAATACGAGGACTATCGGTCACCATGCACGGGCGTGTTATCCATGGATGGGGCACCACACACCTTACAATCTCATTGTACAATCAGCTTTATATTTACCCACGAGTATGTAGGATAGGAGCCTGATTGGACAGACATTGGTTGTATGGATGAGGCAGGTGGTCAGATCCCGTTCAGATTGTAACAAGAGTCCCCCACAGGGGCGGACTGACCATTTGGAAACTCGGGCACTGCCCCAGGTCAGTAGGGGGCCCCATGAGATGCCCCTGGTACCTTTTTCATAGGCTTTTTTGAGTTTGGGCAAGGACACAGGGGCCCCATGATCCCCTATTACCCGGGGGCCCCATGAGTTGTCAGTCTGCCCCTGCTCCCCCATACACACATCGATCTCCGATCTCATAAATATATGTAATATGAACACCTACCTCCTCTATACAACTACAGGGGTGTTGGTTGATGGAAAGCAGATTGTACAATCAGATTGTAATGTGTGTGGGGAGCTCCCCTCTTCATTAAAGAATCCTGACTCCTCCTCCTCCTTTAATGAAATTGCAGATAATATTTTCTTTAACCCCCCACCCAGGGAAGATTCGTCCGCTCAAGTGACCCCTGTGATTGGCTGTCACAGCAATCACACGACTGGGAGCCAATCCTGCTGGCTGTTGATTAGTAGTGTCACCTGACCAGGGGCGGCCTGACCATTCGGGCTCTGCCCAAGGGCCCAGGCGGGGGCCCCATGAAATGCCCCTGGTACCTTTTATAGGCTTTTTGGGTGTGCTTTGAGTGTGAGCAAGGACACAGGGGTGCCATGATCCCCTATTGCCCAGGGGCCCCATGAGTTGTCAGTCTGCCCCTGACCGACATCTCTGACCCAACAGCTCAGTCACTGTGCTGACATCGTAGAGCGAGCGCGCTCTCAGCGCAGATCCCCATCCGCCATGAATGTACATGTGGAGTACGGCCATTAAAGGCCTCCCTCTATGTGTTACATGGGCAGCAAGAGGTTACCGTACCTGGAAGGGCCACTTCACACCACATGCCTTTCAGCTGCTTTTATTCTGCATCCAAAACGCACAAAATCAGTTATGTGGTTGTCAGTGTCATAGTTCACATCAGGGCTTGCAGTTCCAGTGCATTCCGGATGCAGAAAAAAAAAGTAGAACAGGCGGCATTTTTCCTGCACAGAACTGTACTGGAACACGGTAAAATGCACCGGAACACACATGTTCCTATTGCAAATGAGGAAAAAATGAACCAGAACGTGCCAAAATCATGCATGTGGAACACATCTGGACTGCGTTTCTATAGTGTGAACAAACCCTAAAAAGCCTGTATTGGGGGGTCCAGCCGCGCTCCACTTGTACGTCCCCAAAGAGCCTGTACTGGGGGGTCCAGCCGCGCTCCACTTGTACGTCCCGAAAGAGCCTGTACTGGGGGGGTCCAGCCGCGCTTCACCTGTACGTCCCCAAAAGAACCTGTACTGGGGGGTCCAGTCGCACTCCACTTGTACATCCCCAAAGAACCTGTACTGGGGGGTCCAGCCCCCCTTCACTTGTACGTCCCCAAAGAGCCTGTACTGGGGGGTCCAGCCGCACTTCACTTGTACGTCCCTAAAAGAACCTGTACTGGGGGGTCCAGCCGCCCTTCACTTGTACGTCCCTAAAAGAGCCTGTACTTGGGGGGTCCAGCCGCGCTTCACTTGTACGTCCCTAAAAGAACCTGTACTGGGGGGTCCAGCCGCGCTTCACTTGCACGTCCCTAAAAGAACCTGTACTGGGGGGTCCAGCTACGCTTCACTTGTACGTCCCCAAAGAGCCTGTACTGGGCGGTCCAACCGCGCTCCACTTGTACGTCCCTAAAAGAACCTGTACTGGGGGTCCAGCCGCGCTTCACTTGTACGTCCCTAAAAGAACCTGTACTGGGGGTCCAGCCGCGCTTCACTTGTACATCCCTAAAAGAACCTGTACTGGGCGGTCCAGCCGCGCTTCACTTGTACATCCCTAAAAGAACCTGTACTGGGCGGTCCAGCCGCGCTTCACTTGTACATCCCTAAAAGAACCTGTACTGGGGGTCCAGCCGCGCTTCACTTGTACATCCCTAAAAGAACCTGTACTGGGGGTCCAGCCGCGCTTCACTTGTACATCCCTAAAATAACCTGTACTGGGGGTCCAGCCGTGCTTCACTTGTACATCCCTAAAAGAACCTGTACTGGGGGTCCAGCCGTGCTTCACTTGTACGTCCCTAAAAGAACCTGTACTGGGGAGTCCAGCCGCGCTTCACTTGTACGTTCCCAAAGATATCTATACTTGGGGTTCTTCTTTCAGTCATCACGGGTTCAAGAAGTTCTCCTGTGGGAACCTTTTAAAGGAAGTGACTGACCCTTCCATATTTCTCCAAGAGACCCCGTCTCTATACAAGTTCCACCTTTCTGTGCCTAGGCACACTGCTCCTGACTTTGATGTGACCCTATCAATATGTATCACATGGGCCAAAGTTCTGTGTGCTGAGGTTGGAAATGTGTCAGCTAACTTTGCTCCCACAGGACCCTTACTGAGCTATGCAAGGGCCAGGGATTCCCAGATTGGTATGGTCCATGTGTAACACGGTGCCTGCTCTTCAGGAATAATGGTCTTTTATAGGCATTTCCCACAGCACAGGTGGTTTATTCCAAGCATTACACTCTGTAATCATTTTACTGTATAAAGTGTTAGAATGATCCCTTTACTGCAGCCTATTATTCTCTGTTATTGGCCATGTTAGGCTAAAGGTAGCTAGAAACATCAGCCAGGCATGTCAAAGGAAAGAGCATAGAATAGAACTCCTTAGAAGTGGCCATGGACTTAATTTGTACACAAAATCTGACCTCCAGCCCCCTACCCAGAAATACAAAATCACACACACATATATATATATATATATATATATATATATATATATATATATGTGTGTGTGTGTGTGATTTTGCACAGCCCTGCTGTCCTGTAGCAGTAGTTCTGCTATAGGGTGGTGAACAAAGAATATGCCTCTGTAGTGTGTACTTGTCTCTATCCAGAGATGTCATTTCTGTCTGGTGTCCTGTTCCTCTGCTATAAGTATGATTCACTTCTGATTAGTTTTCCTGACACCAAGAGAAAAATGGTGACAGAGGAGGGCACAACTTGTGATTGACAGTACCAGCTCTGTTCCTGTGTACCGTGTGAAGGGGGTGTGTCCCTACCCCCCAATCAGCTCTCAGGGCTCTCCTCACTGATGTAGCTTCAGCTCCCCGCCCCCTGGTTTTTCAGAGCTGAGAGATTTTTTGTAAATTCTGCACTTTGAATGGTTGTAGGGATAAAGATTGCTGTAGATCAGTGGTCTCCAAACTGCAGCCCACGTGCCAGATGTGGCCCTTTGCTTACTTTTATCTGGCCCTTCAGGCACCACTGATATGAGTCCCTATTACTCCAATTGACACCAAAAGCAGAACAATAGGTCCTGCACTGACACCACTGATAGGGAACTATAACTTCACTGACACCAATGATGGGGCACTATTCCTTCACTGACTTCAATGATGGGGCACTATTCCTTCCACTAATTCCAAAGATGGGGCAGTATTCCTTCACTGACACCAATGATGGGGCACTATTCCTCCCACTGATACCAAAGATGGGGCACTATTCCTCCCACTGACCCCAATGATGGGGCACTATTCCTTCACTGACCCCAATGATGGGGCACTATTCCTTCACTGACCCCAATGATGGGGCACTATTCCTCCCACTGATACCAAAGATGGGGCACTATTCCTTCACTGACCCCAATGATGGGGCACTATTCCTTCCACTGATTTCAAAGATGGGGCACTATTCCTTCACTGACACCAATGATGGGGCACTATTCCTTCACTGACCCCAATGATGGGGCACTATTCCTTCACTGACCCCAATGATGGGGCACTATTCCTTCACTGACTCCAATGATGGGGCACTATTCCTTCCACTGACAACAATAATGGGGAACTATTCCTCCCTCTGATACCAACGACGGCGCACTATTCCTCCCACTGACACCAACGACGGCGCACTATTCCTCCCACTGACACCAATGAGGGGGCACTATTCCTCCCACCGATCCCAACGAGGGGGCACTATTCCTCCCTCCGATCCCAACGACGGGGCACTATTCCTCCCACCGATCCCAACGGCGGGGCACTATTCCTCCCACCGATCTCAACGACGGGGCACTATTCCTCCCACCGATCCCAACGACGGGGCACTATTCCTCCCACCGATCCCAACGACGGGGCACTATTCCTCCCACCGATCCCAATGACGGGGCACTATTTCTCCCACCGATCCCAATGACGGGGCACTACTCCTCCCACCGATCCCAATGATGGGGCACTATTCCTCCCACTGACACCATTGATTGTGCACTATTCATTGAACTGATGCTAAAGACGGGGCACTATTCCTCCCCACAGTACTAAAAACGGAACACCATTTACTACCACTAATGCCAGGACAAATTTCTAGTCCCACAGGCCACAATCTGGCCCCGCTAAAGTCTGAACAACTGTAAATTGGCCCTTTGTTTAGAAAGTTTGGAGAACCCTGCTGTAGATAAACAGGTACAACTCATGTAAGAGGATTTGTTTCAACTGTGTATCACCTGAGGCCAGTCAATTCACTGGGTATATGTAAGGGTTTACAACCACTTTAAGCATTCCATGTGTAAGCATGCCTCTCCTCTGCTTCTGCACTGATCTGTTCGGCTGGCACTGGCTGCGAGGGTCACTAGCATTCGGTTTGGAAGAAGTGAAACTGCAGAATTTGCCAGCCTTACCTAACACCAGAGGCTACACATAGAGTGCAATAAACACTGCACCCCGTATTCTCCCAAGATCTCATGTTTCATTGATGATTTGGTTCCATCATTTCTGACTATACTTTTGATTGACCCAATTATCATGAGTCATGGACCAATCATTGGCCTTCATATGCAGCCTATAGAAGGGCTGACTGCTAAGTCTCACAATTCAGTTATTAAACAGAAAGCCAGCTGTGCGTAGGAGAAGAACTGTTCCTTCTATGGCCGTATAAACTCAAAGAAAAAATACAGATAATTATATAGTGATCTATCTCTACATCTATATATAAAAGAGAGAAATGTGTTTACGCAGAATATAAACCAAGGCATATCTTAAAGCTGAACTCTGGGGAAAAATGGATTTTAGATACTATACTAGGTAAGTAAAATGGTCCTAATAATATACACTCACTCACCACTTTATTAGGTACACCTTGCTAGTACCGGGTTGGACCCCCTTTTGCCTTCAGAACTGCCTTCATTCTTCATGGCATAGATTCAACAAGGTGTTGGAAACATTCCTCAGAAACTCTGGTCCATATTGACATGAGTTAGTGTTGTCTTTGTATCATCTGGAACCAGTCTGCCCATTCTCCTCTGACCTCTGACAGCAACAAGGCATTTTCATCCACACAACTGCCGCTCACTGCATAGTTTCTCTTTTTCGGACCATTCTCTGTAAACCCCAGAGAGGTTGGTGCGTGCAAATCCCAGTAGATCAGCAGTTTTTGAAATACTGAGACCAGCCCGTCTGGCACCAACAACCATGCCACCTTCAAAGTCACTTAAATCCCCTTTCTTCCCCATTCTGATGCTCGGTTTGAACTTCAGCAAGTCGTCTCCACCACGTCTAGATGCCTAAATGTAGGGATGCACCAATACCGTTTTTTTATTATCGAGTACAAGTACAGATACTTTCGGTCAAGTACTAACCAATACCGAGTACTGATACTTTGCGGTGCAATTTGCCTTCATGGATGCAAATTGCACACAAACATTAGCATGCGATTTGAACAGGAATGCGATTCCTGTCCAAATTGAATGTGGATTCCCCACTGCTCCTGTGTGAATCCAGGCTTGTCATAGCCCAAGTTCATACAGGAGTGGTGCAGGAATCCTCCCTGCAGGCATCCCATGCTGAGTCTCAGTGGTAGAAGAGGAGAGGAGAGAAAGCAGATGGGAATTTAAATCCCCACCACCTTCTTTCCTCTCCTTACAGCAATGATAGTTCGGGCTAGATGGCATCTAATTGGTCAGCGCTGTCCATGTCTGAACTGAGGCTATGACAAGCCTGGATTCACACAGGAGCAGTGGAGAAAACTGCGATTTGGACAGAAATCGCATTCCTGTTCAAATCGCGTGCTATTCTTTGCAGTGCAATTTGCGTCCATTAACGCAAATCCCACCGCAAAGTATTGGTTAAGGTATCGGGAATATTTTCACACGTACTCATGAAAATACTCGGTATCAGTACATCCCTACCTGAATACATTGAGTTGCTGCCATGTGATTGGCTGATTAGCAATTTGTGTTACCAAGCAATTGAACAGGTGTACCTAATAAGGTGGCCGGTGAGTGTATATGGCAAGTGCTCCGTAAAGTGACAGCACTATATAAGTACCTGTAACAAATATATACATCTAGTGGTCATAATGCAGTATGTTCTCAATTCACTCCCATTGCATCCCAATTGCCATCAATGTCACTGCCTGCACAGGAATGCATGGAACACCTGTGTATCCCTGTGCATGGAAAAACACGACCCTCGCATGGGGTACACATTGATATGCTCCATGTGAATGAGGCCATAGAAAGGATGAATCTCCCCAGTGGGGACATAGACCACTATAAAAATTGTACAGGGTTAAAGTATAACCCTCACCTTGTAAAACAACCCATTCAGTTTAAAATAGAAATAAAAAGGCAAAATATTTGAATATACATAAAAAAAAAAACTTTTTAGACACATTTTCCCCTATTTTATAAGTGACCACATACTGTTCTGATACTGATCTGGCTGTTCTCAGCTACATAAGGAGCTCAGACAGCTGGGGGAGGAGAAACAGGAGGACACTGATCTTCCCTGTGAATGGCTGTACAGTAGGGGCATGTCAGCAAAAGTCTAATCATTGGAGGAGAGCAGGCTGAGTTCTTAGCACAGCCAGAAAACTGACTACGCTGTGATCTCATGCTTAGCGTGGTCAGCTTTTAATAGGAAAACAGAGGGACTGGCAGGAACACCAGAGATTTCACAAAGGAAGTAATTCAAAGAGAACAGCATCATTTTTCATAGAAGTACATGGTACAGCAGTCACATATCAGGGATATGAAATGTTGGGTTGACACATTCATTAAGCTGGCTGCACACTAGAGTTTATAACGAACCGTTGTGTGAAAATTTGTACTAAAATTCTAATAAAATTCGATGACTTGAAAAATGTTGTTTGAAAAGTACTTCAAAGTGCTGTTAGCTTTTAACATTTGATTTTGGAATGAATGGACTTTGCCAAAAGAAAGCCACATACACTGTTACAAATTTTGCTCCTCCAAGAAAAAAGTTCCATCCCTCTCCATCAGATTTAATTATCACTGTGGTTGAAGATGAACATCGATTTATCCCACTAATGATCTGAAATTCGTTCTTACAACAAAACGTTTTGACCAGAATTCTACCAATGAATGGCCAGCTTTAGTAACCCTTTTCTACACTATCCAAAACAGAGAAAAGTCTTAGGCTGCAGATCCAATTTAATGCAGAGTTCCACCC
Organism: Staurois parvus; assembly: GCF_062004578.1. Classification (NCBI taxonomy): domain Eukaryota; kingdom Metazoa; phylum Chordata; class Amphibia; order Anura; family Ranidae; genus Staurois; species Staurois parvus. The sequence continues at coordinate 4,090,552 of NW_028318360.1, read as the reverse complement.
AAAAGGAGAAGTTCCGCTTTAAAGATTGGTCCCCCACGCCCCATTAAGGATTGGCACCTTTGGGGAGATGATACCCAAAAATGATAGATACCCGCTCCCACTTCCGCTGCGATCGCCTAGGTGATTGGAAGCGGAAGTTGTCCTCCCACCCTCCCTCGCCGTAGTCTTTTGGGACACGTGACAGGTCCCAGAAGACTACAGGGCCATTCAGGAAGCGCAGCGCTTCTCGCACATGTGCAGTGGGTACCCGGCTGTGAAGCCGCAAGCTGTCATAGCCGGGTGTCCACACTGAAGATGCCGGCACCAGGAACACAGGACGGCTGATGAAACGGGCTGCAGGGAGGACACCGCGGGATTGTGGGACAGGTAAGTGGCTGTTTTTTAATGGTCATCAGCAGTTTTTGTAGCTGCTTTTTTTACAGTGTGAATGGAACTCTGCTTTAAGCAGAGCAGCCACATGAGGCTGAGTGGACATACAGAGCTGTCTCTAGTGGGCAATCTGCAAATCTCTATATTTAATACAACAAAAAAAATCTACAAACAAGTCACATTAAAAATGACAGTCTACTAAAAATATGCAATTACTGAGAACACACTATGGCAGGGGTGCTCAACCTGTGGCCCTTGGAGCTGTCTGAAGTGGCCCTCAACCTCAAACTGAATGCAGACATTTTGTGAGCTTACAGAAAGTGCGACAACCCACAAGATATAACAGAAGACGCAGCTGACCCGTAGGAAACCTGCAGGTGCACTGCGCTGCACTCACAGTGTGGGTAAACCGCAGTGCATCAATATGAAAGAAGCCTTAGAGGGGGCTCAGGACAGTAAGAGCTCATTTACATATTATGTGGTTTAGGGGGGCGGTAAAACCCCATAGTTGAGACTTGTTTTTACCACACACACACATCTCTTCCAACAACTAGTGTAATGTCAGGGGTTGAAATGGTGACCCTGCCCCATGCTCTACAGGTCCCATGTAGACTCCCGGTCACATTCTGTTTTACACTTGGACAGGAGGGGCGACATATACAGAAACTGAACCTCTCCATTTTCCACCTGCAACTACCGAAAGCGGCTTCTTCTCCTCTTCCTCATGCCAGCATTCAGCAGCTGCAGGAGGAAAATGTTATTATTTATTTATTTCAGGCACTTATACAGCGTTATCAATTTACACAGCGCTTTACATATATATTGTACATTCACATCAGTCCCTAACCCTCAAGGGGTGTACAATCTAAGGTCCGTAACTCACATTCATACATACACATACTAGGACCAGTTTAGATAGGAGCCAATGAACCTACTAAATGTTCTATTCAAATTTTAAAAAAATCTAAATTCCGATCCACTTCATTTCATTGTGGCCCATAACCAGTTGCCAGTTCACTGAAGTGGCCCTTGCTCTTCAAAAGATTGTACTGACAGGGTACGGGGAGACCAGATAAAGTGAATGTATGGTCCGGGAACACCAGATATAGTGAATGTAGGCTCCGGGGAGACCAGATATAGTGAATGCAGGGTCCTGGGAGACCAGATATAGTGAATGCAGGGTCCTGGGAGACCAGATATAGTGAATGCAGGGTCCAGGGAGACCAGATATAGTGAATGCAGGTTCCGGGGAGACCAGATATAGCGAATGCAGGGTTCAGGGAGACCAGATATAGTGAATGCAGGGTCCTGGGAGACCGGATATAGTGAATGCAGGGTCTGGGGAGACCAGATATAGTGAATGCAGGGTCCGGGGAGACTAAATATAGTGAATGCAGGGTCCGGGGAGACCAGATATAGTGAATGCAGGGTCCGGGGAGACCATATATAGTGAATGCAGGGCCCGGGGAGACTGGATATAGTGAATACAGGGTCAGGGGAGACCAGATATAGTGAATGCAGGGTCCGGGGAGACCAGATATAGTGAATGCAGGGTCCGGGGAGACCATATATAGTGAATGCAGGGCCCGGGGAGACTGGATATAGTGAATACAGGGTCAGGGGAGACCAGATATAGTGAATGCAGGGTCCGGGAAGACCAGATATAGTGAATGCAGGGTCCGGGGAGACCAGATATAGTGAATGCAGGGTCCGGGGAGACCAGATATAGTGAATACAGGGTCAGGGGAGACCAGATATAGTGAATGCAGGGTCCGGGAAGACCAGATATAGTGAATGCAGGGTCCTGGGTGTAGTAACACTTTAAGCTATGGCAATAAAACCTGGAAGCTGGCTGGTTTCTATGCAGAGTTGCACCAGATTTCGCGCTCTCCAGTTTTAGTAAATCAATCACTATACATTCCCTTAAAAGGGAACGATCTAAACAGGTTACTATAGTAATGCATTGATTGGGGTTTTTAATTATTTCTTTTACCATTTGCACTCTAAGGTGACAGGTACACTTTAATTGCAAAGCAGTGTAAGCAGCTTCAAAGTATAGGTATTATTATGTGATTTATCTCTAATATTAGAAAGTTTGATGATATAAATGGCACTGGTAGATGTAGTGTTTAATAGTAGAGTCTCAGCACCCCCTCCCAAGCTTTATACACCTTAATAAGTAGAGAAGTGGGACCTGCCCACCATTCAGGACGGTACAGAATGAACACAGTCAGCGGTGTGATTACAATGTGCTATTCAGGGGTCATTGCTAGCTGTGTGCCATTAACATGCTACATTAGAAGTAATTGGTGCAGTCATAATCATCTGAATTGTTCCTATTATTGCTCTGACTTCCATGAATGAATGGAGGTTCTCTGTACAGTAGTTATGTGTCACAAGACTCAGGATGACAACATGCTTAGTATATTGGAGTCAGGCACAACTGTGAAAATTGCTGTAATTCCGCAACTCAGGAGATGCACACAGACACCAATGTCATTTCTGCTATAACCCAAAAGAGAACCCCTGTTCAGACCCATTTGGAAGACTCCTTTCTTCCCATCTCAGCTTGGACCCGTCAGTTATTACCTTTAGTGGTTGCAAAGTATAGATTTTTTTTTTTAGATAGCAAACATGTTATACTTAGCTGCTCTGTGTAATAGAATTACATAGAGCGTCCCCAATCCTCCTCATCTGGGGTCCCCCGCTGGTGCTCCTGGCTTCCGCACTTCTTGGTGTGTCACCATAGGAAGCAGCTCCCTATTGTGGCAAACCTGAGGGCTTGATCCCAAGCTGCACTGCCTATGTCCATAGACTCAGACAGCGAGGCTTAGCCCTGCCTCCCCCATGACGGGATTTGACTGACAGCAGCAGGTGCCAATGGCTCCCACTGCCTCAGCAAAGTCTGTGAGAGTGGGGAGAGCCACTACAGATTGGCACAGCACTAGATCCAGTGAGGAATCAGGTAAGTATAAGGGAGGGTGAGGGGGCAGTATAGGAGAAAGAGGGAACAGCTAATGGCATACTTGCCTCTTCTTTGTAAAAATTAATCCCCAAGCCACCTTTAGTTATGTGTCCATAAAGCAGAGCTCCACCCAAAAGAGGAATCCTTCCCCTTCCACTGCCACTTTTTTTTTTGGGGGGGGGGCAGGTACGAGAACCTTAGGGGTGTACTCACTTTTGTTGAGCCAGATGTTTGGCCCCCTCCTTACCCCCCCCCCCCCAGTCTTCTGAGGCACTTTACAGGTCCCAGAAGACTGCGGGACCAATCTCAAGGCACAGTGTGACTTGCACATGCACAGTAGGCAACCGGCTTGCCTTACTTGCAATGCCCGTGCCAGGAACCCAGGGGCTGGTGAAGAACTAGCCCAGGTGACACCTAGACAGCTCCTTATATTAAAAGTCAGCAGCTACTGTATTTGTAACTGCTGACGTTTTTTTCCTCTCTTTAAGTCATGAGAGCATGACCTGGGGTGCTGATGTCCACAGACTCCGTGGTGAATGAGAATGAAGACTGCACCTGAGATACAGAGCTACATGTCATATGGCACAACATGCAGGCTTCAGGGCTGCCACCTTACCCTGCCAACCTAGTGCCTTGGTAATCTAGAGCTGGCCATGCATGGCTCTACTTTTGGCTGTTTGCTGCTGAACTGGTCAAAATCTGAGGTGTATGTAGATGTGGCTTGACAAACATCAACTAAAAATTGAAAGAGCCAACTGGAAAATTGGCGGTTGAACAGCAACCGCAACGTATCAGATGCAGTCACTGTTTGGGTATTCAAGCAACCAAGGGTGCTGAAACTGTTTGAATACAATAGTCGGCAGTGCTGATTTCGCCGTCCTTGGAGGAGAAACAATTGATTTTCTTACATTCAGCATGTATAGCTAGCTTAAAGTGGAACTGCACTGCATCTGAGCGCCACAAACCAAAAAATGCTATTGAATCCATTGTTAATATTCAAAGCAAACTGCCCCATCCATCCACGTCTCCATGCTTTGTTTTGCTGAGAAATATTTTTGAAAAACACCCCCTGGTATTTCTGGCAGTGGCCATCTTGAGTAACCCCTGGTTCAAATATATGCGGCCATGCGGGCCGTGTTTTGCGCAGACACGAGAGCCATTTGAATGGACTCCCATGCCCCGTGACACACAGGGAAGAAGTCCCTGCAGTTCTTCTGAAAACGCAGCCCGCACGGGAACCTCGGTTCCCAGTACGGTTGGGTTTTCCAGTGCGGGCGGCGTGCCTTTAGAACTAATAGCTCCTGCCCGCAGGTCCCCCCATTCCTTTGTGCGGGTGGTGCGGTTCCACGGATTTTCGTGTGGATCCGCAGCGGCACCACCCGCACATATGGGAACCAGGGCTAAGGGCAGATAATTCATGTAGCATATGCTTCCTAGAATCCATCTGCCCTTAGCTCATGCATTGGCTGGGCTGAGAACCCTCCCTTCCCTCCTGAAGAAAGCTGGGATGTATGACATCATTTGCCTAGGCAGGAAACCAGGAAGTAACTGAAGAAATGTAAAAAAAAAAAAAAAAAGTTTAAGGCCTCATGTACACTGTTGCTCCTAAATATGAATATTTTTGCCAAGGCCCCTGAACTCATCTCAATAAAAGCCTATGTGTCCATTGGCTTTTACCAGAGTTTAGGTAGCAGCAGTTTAGGGGCAATTAAACGTTCCTCTTCTGAACGCAGAAGAATTGCGTTCAGGAGAGGAAGGTTTTGGGCAAAAAATCTAAATGCGACAAAAAAGCATCTAAACGCATCTAATCGCTAGCTGCGTTTAGCACTTGGGCATTTATCCATGTCAATAGAAAATACTTTCTCCAATCAAATGAATAAACTTCCAAGCGGTAAACGCATCTAAACGTACTGCCTTAGCGGCTGTTGGCTTGTTCTCAATTAACTACCACGGTGCGGTGGAGTGCCATGGTAGTTAATGGAGTCTTCCTGTCGGTCTCGTACATGCCATACAGGCAAGCAGATATACTGACAGGTCTGCGGAAGACCTGCATGGCCCCAGAGATCTTCTGATTGCTGATGCAATGGTTTCCAGGCTTCTGCAACCAAAAATAATAAATGCACATATTTTTTTTTACCTGCAAAAAATGGGCATTTATTATTTTTGGTAAAAAGGTGAACTTATCCTTTATGGTGGACTATTGTAACTTTAATTACAAGGATCTATTAGGTACCTACTGAGGAGAACAGAAAAACAGAAGATAAAATATTGACTCAAGAGCTGTAAAAGCTATCCGTGGTTCCGTAAAACCATGCTGTAATTTTGAGGTATACGGACTGAACATTTTGTTCAGAAAATTGTAATGAGATAAAATATAAAATACAGCTGCATGATCTGACCTAATTATTTGAAAGCTTTTATAAGATGAAGAAATTTGCATGCTGTGGATGGTATATCTGCAACGAAATAGATGAGGAGTTTGAAATTTATGCAACTTTGTTGTCTAGCCTGTTCTTCCACATGAAGTGACGTTTTAAGATAAATTAGGCCTAAAACAACTGTCACAACTACAGAGATTACTGAACAGGAAGCCAGTAATTTTCGAGAAAAAAAAAAGCTCCCTTCCATTTAAGCGTTCGTTCATCCTGGCAGAGTTGTCCAACGCCGTGCAAAAGAACGAAGCTCTATGGCAGTGGTCTCCAAACTGTGGCCCTTTGCCCTTTGCTTGCCTTTATCCGGCCCTTGAGGCATTAATCCTGCCATTGACACAAACTCTGACAGGGCTCGACAAATCCCAGGCGCCAGGTGCTATGGCAACTATAAATTGTGCTGCAAAGTGAAACAAAAAGAAAGCGAACCAACCTTGCGCATTTCCTCATTAAACTGGGATTTTATTAAATTGAGATATATATTCACAAACAAAGAAGCGTATAGGATCCTCAAAGGAACATTTGAAGTGTAAAACCAGTGCGAGTCACATCACGAGGGTAGACTCTCAAAGCTCGGCTGACGCGTTTCAAAGGGGGGTCCCTTCTTCATCGGTGCGCTTTTTGTTTCACTTTGCAGTACTGGTCGGGCTTCCCCAGCCTTGTTTAGAGCCACACAACCTTTATGGATTGGTGGAGGAATTTCTACAAGTTCCTTTTCCATCTATCCACCCTTGCTCTGGGTCCTAGAGCGCAGGAGGTGTTGTTTCTGTTTCAACTATAAATTGTGTCCTGGGGCCTGGGTTCACACACTGCCTCCCACTGACTTCAATGGGAAGTCGCACCCCATAGACTTCAATGGGAAAACTCCTATCAATAGCAATCCTATGTGAACACTTATCTCCACATGCCAATCTACTCTATCACTAGAATACAAACTTGCACAGGACCCTTTTGTATACTGGCACTCATGTAGACTGCATCTGTGTGAACCACCTCCATACAAACAAAATATCTAGCCTGTCATGTGAATCTGTGAGTTTCAAAATTCATCCAGAATCGCATGTGTGTGAACAAGAGCGGCCTAATTTACACCTGGGCATTTAGGGATCGCAGCAGAATAGCACCGGTTCAGGAGCCATTATTGTCAATGGCCCCTAAAACATTGTGTGGTTTTGCCATGATTCTCACGTGGCAAATTGTGTAAAGTCCTGGGCACTGACAACCCACGCTACGCTAAAAAAAAAAAATTGGCTCCTAACTTTTTTAGCTGGCTCCTAGATTCAAAGCAAATTTGTCAAGTCCTGAACTATGGGGCATAATTCCTTCCACTGACACCAACGATGGGGCATAACTCCTTCCAAAGACAACAAACATGGGGTACTATTCCTCCCACTGACACTATTTCAAACCTTAACCTCCCTGGCGGTCTAACTATGTCAATATTTTTGAATGTCAAAGTGGTACACTGTTTTGCATGGCAATTTGTTGTTTTATATTGTAGGCCTGTAATTCTTAGAAATAACTCACTTAAATCTGTCCAAACAAGAGTCTAGTACACATCCCGGGTTTGATAAGGTTTGAAACACAAAATCATAAATTACAATAAATAATTATAAAAAATAATATAATAATAATACATTTTATTCAATAATATAATCAAACCAAAAACACTGAAATTTGCTCAGCTCAGTCGCAGAATCGTTTTCAGTGTCTGATGACGAATTTCCCCACAAATCACTATTGCACAATTCTGCAAGTGATTCTAATTCACTATCGCTGTTTTCTTGCTGGTCTAAAACCGCTTTTGACCTAAAGAGACGCTTTTCGGATACCATGAACGTTGTCAAGTTTCCAGGCAGAAAGAACAGTAAAAGTGCAGGCAGGGCACAGGACAAAGCACTAGGGACAAAATTTAGGTGAAATGGTTTGATATAGTAATGTAATAATAACAGATTACAATGTATTGCGTTTATGTCATATTTTTACTTTTTTAAATCTCCCGCTGGTTCCACCCCCCTGCATCACGACGCTCGCAGGGAAGGGAACCCGGAAGACGGATGCCGTCATCGGCCGGAGGATACAGTGGGAGGACATCGGGGAATCGCAGGACAAGGACTATAGTGTAATCCCGAGTGTGGCTCAGGGTTACCGCTTTTTGGTACTGAAAATGAATCCAGAGTCACACTTGGGATTACCGCTAGGAAGGTTAATACCTAAGATCGGGCATTGTTTACTCCCACTGAGCACAGTCCGCCCCCCCCCTGAAGTCTAAAGGACAGTAAACTGGCCCTTTCTTTAGAAAGTTTGGAGACCCCAGGTCTATGGCTTCAGTTCGCACCAACGAGCTGCATTGGCGTTTGCTAAAATAAAATAGAGAGGCTTCATCCTTGTGTAGTGTCTTCTGGTGCGATATAACGCATTGCAATGCATAGCATTAAAAAGACACAAAACAAGCCCTGTAATGCATTGAAACAATTTAGTGCAGTGCAAGGAAGCATGTACTGACACCACACACCAACGCATATAATAGGCGCACAATTACATTACCTTGTGTGGTGCGAACAAGCCCTAAAAATACTCATTACTCACAAACCTGCAGGATAACTATTTATATTCCTCTAGGATTGTTTTATAGACCTTTTTATATCAACTGTTTAACCCAATTTCCCAACATTACAGAGGTGGCGATGGAAAACCAGTCTATTTATTGGAAAAATGTTCTTCTGTGTAAAACAAATGTGCTTTCGCTTGTCCTGTGCAGCTCCAGTACGTCACAGTGGAATTACTTCTGCTTATCACACTGTCTAGTCTGAGACATGCTTACAAAGTGACTTCATAGAAGTTTCTGGCCTGTGGGGGGGGCAAAGCAGACGCACCCAACAAAGTATGTCACTATCGGGAAATCGACGGGTGAGACGCTCCTGAGGATTGTAACACACTTTTACATCCACAGAAGAAATTAGAATTAAATGAGATCCACAGCACAGCTGATATTCAGCCATCTGGAATCCATACCTTAAAGGACAGCACAGTGGCTAGGTGGTTAGCACTTCTACTTGGCAGTACTAGGGTCGTTGGTTCAAATCCCAACCACAGCACCACCTGCCTGGAGTTTGCATGTTCTCCCTGTGCCTGCGTGGGTTTCCTCCAGGTACTCTGGTTTTCTTCTACACTCCAAAAGCATGCTGGTAGGTTAATTGGCTCCTGTCTAAATTGTCCCTAGTATGTATATGTATGAATGTGAGTTAGGGACCTTAGATTGTACGCCCCTTGAGGGTTAGGGACTGATGTGAATGTACAATATATGTGTAAAGCGCTGCGTAAACTGACGATGCTATATAAGTACCTGTAATAAATAGACTCTGTCAGATCTCTAAATAAAGGAAAGAGGAAGATACTGGCCTCTTCAGCAACTCTGATCCCTTACCTTCCCTTCACTTCACTTCAGTGCGGCAGCCTCATTCAGTATATTCAGCTTTCGACAATCCCATGAGTTATAGATGCCTGTGTCCCCACCACATGCTGCGGTTCCATCATCCAACCTGTATGTCACCGAGGAGCATGCTGTAACACAGGGGTTGGAGGAAGGAACGTATCCACATAGGTAATTAAATCACATTGGTCAGACAGTTATGACTTCTATCATGCACAACTCATGTTATCTGAAGAACTAGCACTGGTGGCGAGCATGCTTACAATTTCCCTACTTCTGCCTACATCATCAGGAGCAAAGGCCTTCTCCTTCTGGCAAGGATATTAACCAGCCCAGATCTCCTTGAGAAGACAACTTTGTGTTTTGCTACAGCATCTCATTGTAAGATTTGGGGTACTCAGCATTTTTCAGGATCTTGTTGGCAGGATGACAATATCACCTTAGGCGCTACAAAAAGGTAAGTTTGCCATCTCAGGGATGTTCAATTCATATCGCCCAACGCCTGGGACATGCAGTTCTGAGAGCCAGGCAGGTAGTTTTTTTAAGCTTTATCTCAGCTCATCTGTCAGCTGGAAGCATTCGAGCAGAAGCCCACTATGGTGCCAGCTTCCACTCCCCGGGGCTATGTCTCCCGTGCTCCGCTTGCCCATCTGCAGCCCCGGGACCAGTTCAGTGGGTGCCGGTGGGTATAGGGCAGGGAGGACATCTACTCCCTTCCCCTTCTTGTCCTGACCCAGAAGTGATGTGACATCACTTTTGGGTCCCCATTGACATTCCCGGCGATCAAGTCCGAGAAACAATGTAATACAGTGTGATATGCACTGCATTACATTCAGTGGAGTACAGGGGAGACATGCAGAGTCTTTTAGAGCCTGGATGTCTCAAAAAAGACAACCTGTCACCAAAAAATTATCGCATAGGGAGAGAAGACGGTCGGTGAAACCAGCGGTGGTGAGGACATCGCTGGACTGAGGGACAGGTAAGTGTCTGTATTTTAAGAGTCAGCAGCTACAGTTTTTGTAGCTGCTGACTTTTATTTATTTATTTTTTTTCAGGTGGAACTCCGCTTTAAATCCAATAACAGAGCTCCTTTCAAAGAAGAAAGTAAATCAAACCATTCCTGCTGTCTGTGAAACCACACATTGCTCTAATACAGAGAAAAAAGCTGTATCTGCAGAAATTTAGGTCTCATGCAGTGTCAATCTCCGGGTGCAGTTCAGTTTAAAGTTTCTCTAATTTCTGGAGTTGGGCTTTAAGCTCATGTAAACACCTAAAGCAGCCTTTCTCAACCTTTTTACTCTTGAGGAAACCTTGAAATGGTTTTCAAATCTGGGAAACCCCAACTAAAACCATCGGGGGTCAGTGGGAAGATGCCTACCTTAAGCCAGCCATAGATGGTTCGAATCTCAGCCGGTTCAGCAGGACCAGCCGAGATTCTAACCATCTATGGGCAGGCTGATTGTACCCAACTCGATTGTTGTACAACTTGGGCACAACCAGCCTGTCGGATTTTCCAATATAGCTGCTAACAATAATCACGGTGTTCTCCCTGCAGGGACAGCTCCCCCTGCGCCTCCCCACCTGAAGAACAGAAAAGCTCAGCGGGAATCCCCCATCAACCCCTTGTACAGGACAGAAACCTGTGATCCTTATGCGAAGAAACAGCTTAAAAAGGTATAACATTCTTTACATCCCTATAAAAAGCTGTCCTTCTCAGGGATGTGTCTTCACTTAGCACTTAGTTGATTTCCTGGAGAGTACTTGTTAGCTGAACAGAATGAATTGGCTGGCTGTTTGAATGGAGTTGCCCTTTAAAGTAGTTCCAAAGCCTAATATTTATGATGTTTAGTCTGTTACAGCACTGTGTTTTATAAACATTTGCCATTTTTGATTAAATACAATTTATATGTTGCTTTGTTCATTCAATTTGCTGCTTATCTCCTCCAGGTTTTTCAGCCATTCCCTGTCTACATTCACTAGCACCAGAGTGTGCATCATTGCTCTGGACCAGCCCTTGATGGTAATGTAGCACCCTGCTAGTTAGCTAGCTGATTATTTTTTAAGTTAGAAGGGCTGAGTAACAGCCTGGGCAATAGTCAGATGGGTCAAATTTGGGTCGGGGCTGAGAGGCTCTACAGATGAGTTCCTTTATACCTCACCCTGCTCTAGAATCTTGGAGAAGATTCTAGAAGCAGTAGGCAAAGGTGAGGAAGGGCTGGTCTGCATGCTTAGGGGATCTTGACCAATCCCCAAGCAGAAGGCTTGGCATGGGGTCAGCTCAGCCCTTAAAAGTGATTGAGTCTGCTCAGTAGCAGGAGAGCGGGTGGAAGATGTGAGAAAGCTGAGATGCAGTAGCCTAGAAGGGGGTCCAGTGGGAAGGGGCCTACCTATAGGCAGGATCACTCAGCCTCACCGGTCCTCAGAGCAAGGACCACCTGTAAAGCCAGGAAAGGAGCCAGCCCATTGGAAGGCCTGAAGGCAGCCACCTACCTAAATCTGCTTGCAGGACTGAGACTGAGTGAGTAGTCCTACAGCCCCAGGGCCAGTTAAGAGAAAAACAGCACGCTGGTGGGAAACCTGATTTGCTCCTTACCCGGGACTGTTTCATTTAAAGTGGCAGTCACTGGATCCCCTAGCCCAGGGACTCCCTCAGGCAGCTGGATAAGAAAAGGATTATCTGGGGTGGTACACCAGGAGAGGCTGGAGAGCTCTCCAAGAAGAGTTTCTGCTGTGTAAAGACTTGTACATAGTTGCTAAGGAGTTTGTCCTCGGTTTGCAGTTCCATTGTGTATCCCATACACCCCTTACCCCATCCAAGTTTAGCACCCCTTAATAAAACATAAAACCAAGCTCAAGGACTGTTTAGTGACTCTGAATGAAAGTCTGTGGAAAATGCGTTTTGCCTGGCTGTGCAGGACTATAGGGGGACCCAAATGTTCAGCAAATCCTACGGGGGTAGTGCTACAGTGACAACAGTAAACCATGAATATGCAATGTGCTTGTAGTCTCAGCCAGATCCCATGTGTCTGGCTGACAACAGGTGTACAACGGACGTATTTGAACAAGGATGTTCATGGTAGAATCACCAAATATGCTTTTAATGAAAACTGTAGATTTAAAAAGATAGAAAAACAATTTTTTTAATAATTAGATTAACATATTAAAGTCATGAGATTTTAGTTACTGAGATTAAATCTGCATTTCCTAGAAAGAATGCAGCATAAAATCTTGTTTGGAAGAGCTCTATCCAGTGCTGAGCGCATATCTGAGAAGAAAACAGCGATAAAAAACATGAGGACAGAGCAACAATTTTGGATACGGTCCATTGAAAAAGAACAAAAAGTAACTCTATGATGGTTTCGGTGTGTTCTGTATAGAAGAACCAACAAATTTTATTTCTTGTTGAGATTCAAAAGATGAAGTGGTTTTTGTAGGCTGCTGGGGATTCCCATAAGCAATTATCTTCAGAACGGCCAGCATCACCTTTACTGACCCTAACAAATAGTTCTGGGCATTTTGAGTTCTTTAAAGTGAGATCATTACTTTCATTTCTTCATTTATTTTATTTGGTAAATGTGTTGTTCAACCTATTGTGGAATAAGGCTCCATGCGTTTATTAACGCTGATAACGTTAGTTGTGTAAAGTCATGTTAAAAACATGAGTTTTTCAGCGTTTTCGCATTAGCGTTTAGCGGCTTTTTTTGCATTTGCATTTTTTAGCATTTTTTTTTTTATATATATTTTTTTTGGTAAAAAAAAGGGCCAAAAACACCAGTTTTGCAGCGTTAGAGTGGTTTTACAGCTAAAAAAACTCCTCTAAAAACCCACTAGTCCTGGGTTTTTTCTTCCAGCCAAAAAACGGTGATTACAGTCTATGTGTGCATGGACACATAGGATAACATGCTGGGGGGTTTACTGGCTGTAGAAAAAAACAGCCGCTGTAAAAACATCCATTCTGCATGAGGACTAAAGATTCTTTTTGAAAATGATCAGAAGATGCCAGTGTGCATTTGTCCACATCGCAACCCCACTTACCCAAGAACAGAAGGAGGGCATTATATTATTAATACACACAACCTCTAAGTGCTCCGCATAATGAGACCTTTGTTTAATCTTTGTCCAATTGTACACTGAGTTTCCGAAACCCTTCACGAGAAGGATGGTGCAAGAAATCCATCTTACTGGAATAGGGATCCGTCCTATATGTCTGGTTAAATTGTCCAAGGATAATTCAATTCTGGTGCACAGTTAAGTGGCACAATTGTTCTTTGACTAACATGAAAATATCATGGAACCCCTAGACTCTATTATCCCACTTCACCCCCAATCCATTGTTGAATACAGGAACTTCATAGTACCACACTTTTTAAATGGGACCAAAATGCTCATCCCACAAAACTGGAAGGAACCCACTCCCGCATTTCATGGTATGGAATGGTATACAGAAATTAAAAAAAATACAGGATATGGAGGAATCCCACCTCGATCCTGAAATTTGCCCAACAAAAATACCATAAAACTTGGGAATAGTCAAAAGGAGAATCTCAGGATAACTTGGAGACCTTGGCAATCCTTTTCAATGCTGGACCCATATGTATGCATCATGTCACAAAATTCTAGCCCCTCCTCTCTTGATTAGACAGGTCGAGGGATCTGAAGTTATCTCATAAATACACCCGGGGAGGATCTGCTTCCTTGTTTTTTTGCATTTGCTTGTCCTAGCTTCTACTCTTGTTCTACTTCTCCCCAATTTTTTCCCCAATTTCATCATCTTACTTACTTTCTTATTGGCCCTTCCTCAGAAAATATTAGAATCACATTACTCCTTCACTTTTGTAAAGTTCAGAATGCTAAATTCTTGTGACCAGTGGAAGTTAGTAGTTTTGGAGATGACTTTTCAATTTTCATAACTAAATGGAGGTACCTATGGGTACCATATACAATATAGCTGATGCACACAGATATCATATTGGGAGAAATAGACAGGTCCTGTAAATAACGTTACCAAATCCATGCCCGGGGCCCTCAGTGTGCTCTGTGGATCGTCCCACAAGCCCTTAACTCACTACTGTGTGATGTAGGGCAGCACAGTGGCTAAATGGTTAGCACTTCCGCCTGGCAGTACTAGGGTTGTTGGTTTAAATCCCAACCACGGCACCACCTGCCTGCAGTTTGCATGTTCTCCCTGTGCCTGCGTGGCTTTCCTCCAGGTACTCCGGTTTCCTCCCACACTCCGAAGACATGCTGGTAGGTTAATTGGATCCTGTCTAAATTGTCCCTAGTATGTGTATGTATGAATGTGAGTTAGGGACCTTAGATTGTACACCCCTTGAGGGTTAGGGACTGATGTGAATGTACAATATATATGTAAAGCGCTGTGTAAATTGATGGTGCTATATAAGTACCTGAAATAAATAAAATATAGTGATGTAGGGGCTGATAGACAGAACCACAGCACATGGCGAGGAACTCAGGCATCCAACACACTTAGAAGTATGCCAGACGCTGAGGAATATTCAGCCACAATAGATCTTCAGCAAAGCAAAAAATAGTGTTGGATGCCTGCCAGAGAGGTATTATACCTTGTTATTTGCAGGGCCATCGCTTGCATTTCTTCTGCAGCAACAGTGTCGCTTTAAAGGTCACGCTTTCTGGTATAACCAGTATGGCAGTATAAAGACCAGTATAGAGACGAAGACTATATCTACTCATTATTATATGCTTTGTGCATTCTTTATCTCGTGTTGTTTTTTTGTACCAAAGTGACACGTTAAACAAGAAGGCTGTAGACATGCAGTCATGATATGACTGCTAGGAGACATAACTGTCTCAGGACTGCTCCATATTCTTTTGTGCTCAGTCTGGCTGTAAATGTTTCAGTCTTTGTAGAAAGGGGAAGACAAGCATGGACAGAACTCGTATTGTTACAGGGAACACGTTTTTAGTGCTATCATATTGATCGTACCCACACATAACTGTCGGCTGTGACTGTCTGAAAAGATGCTCAATACGGGTAAAGTTTAGTGCATAAGTATGGCCAGTACAATGTATCGTGGTTTTGCACGTGCTTTTCTGTTTTTTTAAGTCAGGTAATTATGGAATATTGCATATGAACATGATATAATTTTACTGCAACCAGCAGATGAAGCCATAGGCTTCTTTCATATGTTTTCATCTGACTAGAATGATAAAAGCCTGTTTGCAGAGCTCAGTAGCTCAAGCTTAGGCAAGCCATACATGATATGATTTTCTTTCCTGCAACCACAGGATGTGTTGAATGCTGTCAGTGTTGATGGGGGAATGGCTCCCGCAAAGTTACTGTGTTCTCCCGAAGGGGAGGCACTGGTGGGCCTGAGTGGTGGGGGTTGTGAATGGGGGGTATCCATCCCCACCGGGAGAACACAGTGATTATTGCTAATGGCTGGCAATAACCGCATGAAAAATCTGACAGGCTGGTTGTACCCAAGTCGTAAAACAATCGATTTGGATATAATCAGACTGATTATAGATGGTTCGCATTTCGGTGGGCTCCTGCTGAACTGTCTGAGATTCAAACCATCTATGGCCAGCTTTAGATTTGCATATACAAGTATACAGTAAGAAACAGAGCAGTGACTCCTCCTACGGCCTCCTCCTAAACACATTCTCCGCATTAAGATAACAAAAACTTTCTATTATCAGCTTCCCCCCTAAGCCCCCAAATACTTACCTGAGCCCAATCTTGATCCAGTGTTGTGCCGATATCAGCGGAGCTGCTCTCTCTCTCCCTCCTCAATGGATTTAGTCACAGCAGCAAGAGCCATTGGCAGTGACTGTTAGGATATAGTCACTAATCGGTTCATAATTTTATACATGGCGTGGTCAATATTTAAAACGACTTGTTTAGCTGGTTGCAGGGCCACCTTGAAATTCAACCAAAAAAAAAGCAGGAATTGGCCAAAAATCAAGCTGTCTATAGGGGGCTTTAACTCTGTAGCTCACTGCAATCACACAGCCCCCTTATTTAAAATCCACTGCATACGCAGATGTGCTGCCAGTCAATGCCAGGATTTTGGAACCTGGTGGTGCATCTATGCATGTGCAGAGCATATCTGCACATGTGCACAAATGCCGCCTGTTTCTGGTATTTGGCCACAATATCAGCCCCTGGCATTTGTGCACATGTGCAGAAGTCCCCTGTGCTTGCACAGATGTACTGCACTGTTGCAGCGATCTGCACATGGCCTGCATTTTGTGGTGTACATGCCCTTGGAATGAGCCTGGGATAGGTGTGATATAGCAACCCAGGAGGCAGCAGGGACTGGCCTAGCCCAGAAAGCAGGAAATGCTGCCTTTTTCTCTTCCACTGTTGTAGGGGAGGATAAAAAGGGAAAAGGTTGCAGAAATGAGTTAAAGTGTTAATAAATACTCTTCTTTAACTCTCCCTCAAAGCATACTTCCCCCTACTGCAAACGTCTATGTTTAACCCCTTGCCTACCGGGCACTTATACCCCCTTCCTGCACAGGCCAATTTTCAGCTTTCAGTGCAGTCGCACTTTGAATGACAATTGTCCGGTCATGCAACACTGTACCCATATGACATTTTTATAATTTTTACCACACAAATAGAGCTTTCTTTTGGTGAAATTGAATCACATCTGGGTATTTTATTTTTTGTACTATAAACAAAAAAAAAAAAGAGCAAAAAATTTGAAAAAAAAAAAAGTTTTTCTTTGTTTCTATTATAAAATTTTGCAAACAGGTAATTTTTCTCCTTCACTGATGTGCGTTGATGAGGCAGCACTGATGGGCACTGATGAGGTGGCACGGATAGATGGCACTACTGGGCACTTATAAGAGGCACTGATAGTCGGAATTGATAGGTGGCACTGATGAGCTAGCATGGATGACGCTGCACCAGGGGCGGACTGACAACTCATGGGGCCCCCAGGCAATAGGGGATCATGTGGCCCCTGTGTCCTTGCCCAAGCTCAAAAAAGCCTATGAAAAAGGTACCAGGAGCATCTCATTGGGCCCCCTACTGACCCCGGGCCCTCGGGCAGTGCCCGAGTTTCCAAATCGTCAGTCCGCCCCTGCGCTGCACTGATGGGCACTGATGGGTGACACTGACGGCGGCACTGCTGAGCACAGATGGGTGGCACTGCAGGGCACAGGTGGGTGGCCCTGATGGGTACTGATCATCAGTGCCGATCACTTCTCTGACAATTGCCGGTTATCGGCAGTACTTTTCTCACGTTGTGACAGTGTGAGGAAAGTGGAGCCGATAACCGGCAACTGTATTTACTTGGTGATCTGTTGTGTCATTGGACACAGCTCATCATGTGGTAAAAGGCTGCTGTGATTGGCCATTTACTGTATCAAGTGATCAGCTGTGTCTGTAGGACACAGCAATCACCGGCAACGCCGGGTGCACGCCGTTGGGGGTGTGTTCTTGGAGGACGTCCATGGACGTTTCTGCTATAGCGCGGTAGGGAAGAGGTTAAATACTTAAAAATGTAATAAATACCTTTGTATTAGCATTTATGTTCCTTACTGCGCACTCCTAGAAGAGTCTCCTTTGAATTAAGCCCACCATAGATGGAGCGAAATTCAGCTGGTTCAGCAGGGACCAGCCAAACTTTAATCCATCTATGGACAGGCTGGTTGTACTGAAGTTGAACTATCGACTTCATTACAACCAGCCTGTTGGGTTTTTTTTTCATTCAATCACTGCAGGCGGCTATAGCTGCTGTCAAAATACAAAAGCTCCACGGAAGGCATTCCTCCATGAACACAAACAAACTGTATCTTCATTTCAGGCTGCAAAGCAACAAAATGTGACTATTTTAAAGGGGGGGGGGTGATTCTTTTCTATTCTCACTGTATGTGTTTATATATTTGTTATATTTTGATTGAATTTTTCATAAGCAGTGTATATCAGCACTACAGAATTTGAAAATGTATCATGCCCCAGCCAGTCCCTGAAAGGAGGAGGCTAGAAGGTGGCTGAGGAGGTGATAAATGTGCAAAAGGCCTGAACAGAGTTTTCTTTCCCTCAGGGGAGGGTTCCTTTTCTCCTGGGGCGCCTGCCCCTGGAGGCAGCTCAGCAAAAAACAAGAAGCTGCAGTCTGGGCCTCAGCAGCTACTGGGCCAAGGACCTAGGGAAGAATGCTAGAGGATTATTTGTTGGGGGGCACTATCCTGAAAAAAAGCACACAGGTGGCACAACGCATACCTAGCGCACTATCCATGTTTAAAAAGACAAAAAACATACAAAATTAGTGCATAAAAAGCCTGTAAGGCCAAAGAGATGGCCAAAATGATGGCAGAGTGTCCAAC
Source organism: Staurois parvus (assembly GCF_062004578.1). Taxonomy (NCBI): domain Eukaryota; kingdom Metazoa; phylum Chordata; class Amphibia; order Anura; family Ranidae; genus Staurois; species Staurois parvus. Next base: position 4,072,038 of record NW_028318360.1, on the reverse strand, counting down.
TGGTGGTGCGGTCGGCCTGCTGATGCATTTCGCATCATCAGAAATGCATGCAAAGCGTTTTCCATGTATTCAAATGGACCCGGTACACCAGCGCAGTCAGTTCCAAGTTTTGTGTGAAGGAAACAAATGGTAGAACGTGCTGCATTATGATCATGATGGGATCCATGGTGAATATAACCAGAAAAGACAGGTCATCTCAACACATACTGCTCTCTCTGCTTCTGCTCTCTCTATTGCTCACAAAATGTCTGAAATAGTTAATTTCATACTATTTTTCAGTGCATTCTGGACATTTTGGAAGGTTTCCTGAAGTTATCTTAAAAAAAGCTTCTAAACACAAACACGCATAAACAAAGTATGCAAGCGTGGATAAACAAACTTTTTTAACCTATGTTTTCCAGCTGTCAGTTTCCATTGTTCAGAAGAGTTTTCCAAACATCTTGTGTACATGAGCCCTTTGAGGCGCTGGAGAGTTAGTACTTTTGGCACTATCCTGAAGTCCAGGTCTGGAGAAGGATCTTGTCCCCTCACTGAGGATGTACCTGTGGATGCTGGGTGGCAGACAGCTCCTGGGACAATGTAAAGGAAAGACCTTCCTGGGGACCATTAGTTGTGCAGGTTCCAGAGGTTGCTATATTGACTGCTGTTGTAGGGTCCTTGATATTCTGGCCATTCCCTACTACCTCGAGAAAATCTTCTATTGAATGATTAGAGAGACGTTTGTCCTCCTATTGTTGCTACTGATCGCTCTGGAGTATCCTGAGACCCTAAACCCCTCTCCTGTTCAGGTTCTTCAGCAATACTAAAAAGACACCCCTATAGTGATCCTGAATTGTCAGTGTGTGTGGGACTGTGCTTGTGTGACCGGCGGCCTCTGCACTACTTTGGGAGAACCAGTCCCTTTCCAACGGCCCCACCAGGAGTAAGTATTACACGAGCAATAAAAACATAACCGTTTTCATTTTGGCTTATCCACCGATTGGATCCTGCAGTCCGTGCCGAAATGCGGGTCGCTCAGGTGAGATGCAGATGGGGAGCCACCCTAATGCTGGGCAGCACAGTGGCTAAATGGTTAGCATTTCCGCCTGGCAGCACTAGTGTCGCTGGTTTGAATCCCAGCCACGGCACCACCTGCCTGGAGTTTGCATGTTCTCCCTGTGACTGTGTGGGTTTCCTCCAGGTACTCCAGTTTCCTTCCACACTCCAAAGACATGCTGGTAGGTTAATTGGATCCTGTATAAATTGGCCCTAGTATGTGTATGTATGAATGTGAGTTAGGGACTTTAGATTGTACGTCCTTGAGGGTTAGGGACTGATGTGAATGTACAATATATATGTAAAGCGCTGCGTAAATTGACGGCGCTCTATAAGTACCTGAAATAAATAAATAATGCTGCTTTCTGCCGTCCCCGTCTCCCAATCCCCTCTCTTCTCCTCCTTCGATATCCTTTCCACTGGCTTTTTTCCTTTTCTCTCTTTCCTCTCCCTTCTCTTTCTCAGTTTAGATTTACACTCTTGGTTGTACGGTGTTGTATGGTGTTCTCTCATATTGTTCTATACACTTTGCCGAGGGATACCCCCCCGACACGATGTTATGTTATACCCCCGTAATATGGGTTATTGATCCTTCCCTCTTACTGTTGTACTGCATCATTTTCATCCATCCACATGGATCATAGCCGCACCTGTGATGTTCTTCTGTTTACTTACTTGTACATGTTCTTTATACTTCTCATGCTCTGTCTGTTAAATTTATGCAAAATAATAAAGACATTAGCCTTTAAAAACCTAACCGTTGTTTAGCGCTGCAAAGCGGAAAACACAGCCAGCGTATGTGATGAGCAAATATTTGTATCTAAAAAAAAAACTGAGGGAACGTGCGGTCTTTTCAAAGTATGACAAAGAGTTCTCCTACATTGTTGTGACTTCTATTTCAGCAGTTACTCAGTAAACTTAAATGGTTGTAGAGATGAAGATTACATTGGAGAGGCTAACTGCCGCTGATGACAATGTAAGTGGCCTGTAAAAGAGTCTTTTCTGTGCGATGGTCTTGGAGCAATATAATAAAACAGCAGGAAACATGATGACAGATCTCTATGGGCTCTCCTGACAGGAAGACAGGAAAATAGCTGGCATCAAGATCAGCAGAGAGAAGACGCAGATATAATACTGGCCCGGCGCCGTATCATATACCACCAAAGCCATTTCTACTGCACTGATGGAGCCCTGTGCCAGTTAATCTGTGACACATCCTTCCACTATAACTATGTATAATAACACTGAACTGTATGAACTGCCGACCACTGCTTGTCATCCAATAAATGTCAGTTAGATCAGGTCTCCGTAGAATTCCCTTAGGATCACTTCTGTGAAAAGTATTCTACACTGACGACTATATGTAGTTATTGTCCGTATTTAGTATGTAATGTCCTTATTTGGTTTATTTCATGTGACTTTATTTGTATTTTTATTTCACTTTAAGGCTCCATGTACACGGGCAGGGGCGGACTGACAACTCATGGGGCCCCCGGGCAATAGGGGATCATGGGGCCCCTGTGTCCTTTCCCAAATTCAAAAAAGTCTATGAAAAAGGTACCAGCGGCATGTCATGGGGCCCCCTACTGACCCCAGGCCCTCGGGCAGTGCCCGAGTTTCCAAATTGTCAGTCCGCCCCTACACACGGGACACTTCTGAATGATGAAAACCGACTGCTGGAAAACGTAGGTTAAAAAAAAGTCTGTTTAGCCGCGTTTGCGTTTAGAAGCGTTTAACCACCTCCCGCCCGCCATATAGTAATATGACGGACCCAAGGTGGTTCTCTCGTTCTGGGAGGACGTCATATGAGATCCTCCCATTCTCAACGCGCATGTGTGGCTCAGGGAGTGCGCAGCGCGGCGATAGGCAGTGCACTGTGTCCCTCGGACGCAGCGGATCACTGATCACAGAAAGAGCCGAAGATGTTGGCTCGGTCAAGTGATCAGCTGTGTCCAATCACAGCTGATCACATGTAAACAGGGAAATGCCAGTTATCGGCATTTCTCTCCTCTCGAGCTGTCACGCTGACAGCTCGAGAGGAGAGGAGAGCCAGTAATCGGCTTTCCGCGGAGGGGATATGTACACTGATCATCAGGGCACTGATGATCAGTGTAGCCCCAGCAGTGCCACCTATCAGTGTAGCCCCAGCAGTGCCTCGTGTCAGTGCTCATCAGTGCCACATCAATGCCACATATCAGTGCCTACCAATGCACATCAAAACCACATATCAGTGCCCATCTGAGCTGCCTTTCAGTGTCACCCATCAGTGCCACCTATCAGTGCCACCTATCAGTGCCAGTCAGTGCAGCCTAACAGTGCCAGTCAGTGCCACGTATCAGTGTCCATCAGTGCAGCCTATCAGTGCCTATCACTGCAGCCTCATTAGCGCACATCAGTGAAGGCGAAAAATTACTTATTTACAAAATTTTATAACAAAAACTAAGAAAAAACATTTTTTAAAAAAAAACATTCTGTGGTTTTTGGTTTAAGAAAAAATTAAAATCCCAGAGGTGATTAAATACCACCAAAATAAAACTCTGTCACACAAAAAATGATAAATATTTCATATGTGTACAGTGTTGTTTGACCGCACAATTGTCACTCAAAGTGCGACAGCACTGAAAGCTGGAAATTGGCCTGGGCAGGAAGGGGGTAGAAGTGCCCTGTAGGCTTGTGATTAAAGATAACCTCAGGAGACCCTCCAAAATGCCCAGAATGCACTGAAAAACTGTAAAAAATTAACTATTTCAGACATTTTGAGAGAAAGAGAGCAGAAGCAGAGAGAGCAGTATGTGTTGAGATTAGCTGTCTTTTTTTGTGGTGTTTGGATGTGTTCCAGCTCATTTCTGTGAAGAAATTATTGCAGCAGTGTCTAACATATTTTCTTTCATGCGAAACCTCAAAGTATGGAGTACCAGGTCCATTTGAGTACCGGGAAAACACTTTGCATGCATTTTCATGATGAAGAAAGGCTCTGGACAGCATCTGGAAATGGAAGAGTTAAAAATATTTTCTAAGCGCAGTTAGCCGCGTTTACAAGGGTTTGGCGTTTGAAACGCTGATAAAATCTACTCCTGAATGCAAGTTTGGTGCGTTCAAAAAAATGATTGTAAACTCAACTGCCTGTAAATGACGATGTGTACATGGAGACATAGGAAAACATTAGGGAGAGTTCAGGGGCTGCTGAAAAAAAACGCAGAAAAGCTCCTAAACGTGAGTTTATCAGCTGCAGTGTACATGGAGCCTAGCAGGCAGGCCAAGCTGTCCAGAAGAAGTGACAGCAACAGGAGTTACTAAACCCACAACAGTAAAATCAGTCTGTATATGCAGTAAAGAATGCTTGTTATACTCACTGTGGAACCTAAGGGGTTAATCCTCTGCATTGTGTAAAAACTGCGTTTGATCCTGTCTTCCCTGATACTCCCCTTATACTGTTCCCAATCCATCTGCTGATAGTACAGAGCTTTAGGAGTCACTCTGCACATGCTCAGTTTAGTGTATATGGCTAGAGTTTTTTTTTTCTTTGGGAGGGTGCAAGTGATCTGCACAGGGCCAACCAGCACTGTCCAGACAGAGGGTCAGGGGTCATGCAGCCTCATAGGACAGGATGAAAACTCCTCCTACATGCATTACCCATTGCTCAGCTGGACACTGATAGAAGTCACAAGACTGCTATATACTGCTAATGAGAAAAGGTATTTAGCAGTTTATATTTACTAATATAATTGCACTTCCATGTTCTGTGTACTGTGGGAGACCAGATATAGTGAATGCAGGGTCCTGGGTTTAGTAACACCTTAAAGTAAACAATACAACAACTTGGTCCTTACTAACGATCAGGATCCAATCAGAGTGGTTCCCAAACATGTAGCTGTTATGTCAGGTAGGAAGATAGGTTTCTTTACAGACATTGAGGCTAGGTTCACATCTATGCGTTTTTGCAGTGTGTTTTCAGATTTGCAGAAACGCACTACAGTCCATTTAACATGATTTCCTATGGGTCACATTCACATCTGTGCGTTTGCAACTGGTGTGTTTTTTTAGAGCGGGTCAGGGACTTTTTTGCCTGCAGCAGACTGCAGTTTTGGTTCCATAGACCTCAATACAAATGCATCAAAAATGCACGCACATTCATGTTTGGTGTGTTTCCTGCATGACACCCCCTCAGCAACATATCCCAAAAACGCAAAACGCCTCAAACATGCATTAAAAATGCATCAAAAACACAGGCAAATTACACCAGAACACTGCATCAACTTCAACCTGCATAGGTGTGAACCTAGCCTGAGGCCTCGTTCACACCAATACGATGAGACCTGAGTTTTTCTGCACACGTTCTGCCAGGGCACTAAGAAAACATTTGTTCGCTATGTGCCCTGTTCACACCACAACACTAGTTTCACGTGCGGATTTATTCTGCGCAGGAATCTGCAATGCATCTAAAACTCACTGACAGGCTCATAAAAACTGGAAAAAAGTGGAAACGCGTCTCTGCAAACGAGACCTGTGCTTTTCTTCCATCAGTTTTTCTGCATGTATGGTGTGAACGAGAATGTCTCTTCTGCAATAAAGCCTGCTCACAGTTTTTAAAGCGGTATTAAATCCAAAACCAAAAATGTAATATATTGCATCTTACCAGTTATTAGACCTGGTGGCTGCATTTGTTTTCTTTTTTAGGCCTCTTCCCTTTGTTTTCACTTGGTGATCTAGTCAGTAATACACGTTCTGTATTGGGCCCCTTTTACACTGGTGCACTTTTGCCGCACTTTTCAAGGGTGACAACAGCACATGAAAACCTATGTAAGATTTGCTTCACAACACTGCGTTGTTTAGTGCTTTTTTGTATTTTGCAGAAACTCACTACATAACTCTGCTCCAAATTACATCAACGATCTTGTCTCTAAATATCATCCAAACTGTACTCTCCGCTCCTCGCAAGACCTCCTGCTCTCTAGCTCCCTTGTCTCCTCCTCCAATGCTCGTCTCCAGGACTCTTCCAGAGCTTCCCCCTTCCTCTGGAACTCTCTACCCCCATTTATCAGACTATCGCCTACTCTGCTCACTTTTAGGCGATCTCTGAAAACCTCTCTCTTCAGGGAAGCCTATCCTGCCCTCAGCTAATAATGGAATCTTCTACTCTTCCTACCTGTCCATCCCCCACAGTTACTACCTTTTGTACCACTAGCCCCTCCCTCCTAGATTGTGAGCTCCAAGGATCAGGCCCTCCAATTCCTCTTGTATTGAACTGTATTGTTGCTGTATTGTCTCCTGTTATATTGTAAATCGCTGAGCAAACTGTTGGCGCTATAGAAATCCTGTAAAACAATAATATAATAATATTCCCATTTAACATGGTTTCCTATGGGACAAGTTAACATCTATGTGTTTTCAGCCGCTGCGTTTTTGGAAAATGGTTAGGGACTTTTTTTTGCCACAGCAAATTTCAACATGCATAGGTATGAAGCTGGCCCTAGAGTTCACACTCCATGTGTGCGCTGTGCTTTGAAAAGTCCTGCATCCCGCATGTTGCATCTTTGATTCAGTTTTTCAAAATGCACCTTACACTGTCAGCCAACAGAAACGCATCAAAAGCTCATCAGTGTGAAAGGGCCCTTAGAGTGGCTACATTATGGATGAAGGAGCACAGGGGGCACCTTTAGACAGCAGTATTGTCAGTCAGGGGGGCGGGGTGTTAGATGTACTAGTAGATTTAAATACACTAACAAGCTGAAGTTACAGCAACAGTTTTGTTCCTTTCGGGATAAAGGAACAGAAAAAAAATTAAATGAAAGATGATCATTGTAAGCACCCCAGTAAATGGTTTGCCTCATCCCTCTAACTGCTACATCTGCAAGAGAGCTTATTCTTTTGAAAAACAACAGACTTACTGGCAGGATCAAGAAAGAATGTCTCAAAAAGAAAACGAATGCAGTCATCACATCTAAGAATCGGTAAGCTGCAATATAAGAAATATTTTGGGTTTAATACCACTTTAAAATGGAGCTTTAGTTCCGCTTTAAAATCAAAATACATTTTGGCGCAGTTTGTGAGAGGAAATCAATTAATCCATTCAGCATGCATTTTGTTTCCTAACAAATGCCAAGAACATGACATGAATTTGGTTACAGTCATTTAATAATGTGCTGGAAAATATTTGTGACTATGCCATTAATTTTCTACTCAAAGGATTTAAGAAATCCTTGTTTTGGTTCAGTTCAAGAGAAAGTCACAGAAAAGGCAGCCGTTCTCACAGTATCTGCATACGTGTTGAAGCAAAAGGATAGCAGGACAAACAGCATTTCCAGAATGACAGACCAGCAGTGGAAGCCTCCAAGGTTTGGGGATCTATTCTCAGTTTTGGATAGAGCGTGGAAGTTAGAACCCCTGGCAGGTTTTAATGCAGTCTGTGTGACCACCGAGATGATTCACCCCGCTTATTTGTCTTGATGACCATCTCCACGGGGAAATAAAGTCTTGTCCTTTACAGGCAAGGAAAGGGAAAATAGGACACAAAAAAAACATTGATATGGTGTGGGAATTGCAGCGATCCCTGTGTGTTTCCTGCACCGCCCTGCAATCGCACTGTGTTCATGCCATTTGTTGCGGGTGCCAATTCAAAGTTAATAACACCCAAAAAGCATGTTGCAAAACGCAGTGTGTTTGCCTTAACCGGTTTAGATAGGGATGAACACCCATGCAATCAGGTTCCAGGGGGAACAAAAAAAAAACCTGCCCGCACCTTTTTCATGAGACTGTGGTGCAATTCCAGCAGTTCAAAATGAATGGGGTCAAACAGCACCACACAGAATCGCATGGGATTCGTACAGGAATGAGGTTTGATTCCTGTCTGAATCACATGAGGTATGACAACGTGAATCAGGGCTCAATAATGAACTCTGGGAAATCTGAAAATTCTCCCTTGCAGTAGGGCTGCACCTGAACTGCAAGGGGTAAGTGCTCATTTAGCCGAAGGGGAGAGTAACAGCACTTTTACCTACCTGATCCATCTGCAGACGCACCAACAGTGGACTGCCTCTTGGCATCATCCCATGCAATGCAAGGCTATGGACACTGGATGGGTCTTGATGACATCATTACCTTAATCCACTAGAGCAGTGGTCTCCAAACTGTGACCTGATGATACCAGCAACGGGGGAACAGTTCCTGCCAGTGACACAAACGATGGGGCACAGTTCCTTCCAATGACACCAACAATGGGGCCCAATGACACTAATGATGGGGCACAATTCCTACCAATGATGGGGCACAATTCCTCCCAATGACACCAATAATGGGGCACAATTCCCCCCAATGACACCAATGATGGGGCACAATTCCCCCCAATGACACCAATGATGGGGCACAATTCCTCCCAATGACACCAATGATGAGGCACAGTTACTTCCAATGACACCAACAACGGGGCACAGTTCCTCCCAATGACACCAACAATGGGGCCCAATGACACCAGTGACAGGGCACCATTCCTCCCAATTACATCAATGAAGGGACACTATTCCTACCAATGGCGCCAATGATGGGGCACAATTCCCCCCAAAGACACCAAGAATGGGGCATGGTTTACTCCAACAGATGCTGGGACATTTTTTACTCCCGATGGTCACAGTATGGCCCCTCTTAAGTCTTAAGGATAGTTCACTGGCCCTTTGTTTAAAAAGTTTGAAGACCCCTACACTAGAGCATAGGGGAGAAGACGCTGCAGGGACCGGTCTAGCAGTGCAGAAGATCAGGTAAGTAAATCTTTTGTATGCCTCCAGACCTAAACCAGCAGTTATCCTTTTGTAATGAGGGTGCAGCCATACTGCAAGGAAGAATTGTCAAGTTTCCCAGAGTTGGGCTTTAATCGTTTCCTACTTTATTGAGGGAAAAAAAATTGGATTAGGATATACTTTTAGCAGCTCTAGTGATGCACTGCAAGGGTGCACTGGCCCTGCAAAGAAAAGATGTACCACAGCAAGGTACCGGTTATACAACGGACAACTTTTCTACATCAGAAAACACATTAAATTTTTACTTTGAAGTGAACCAATATCTTGTCCAGGAAGGGTAAAACAATGGATTCACTTCACTGCCCCCATCACTGCTTATAATCACCCTGCCATCCTCTATCCTATCACCTTTCAGAAAGAAGAAAATTAAAACAAAAAAGTCATACTCTGTCCTATATCTGGAGGGATTGGGTACTTCACAATGGGGGGCATAAATGAACATCTATCCAAGGCAGGGGCGGACTGACCATTTGGAAACTTGGGTATTGCCCCAGGGCCCGGGGTCAGTAGGGGGCCCCATGAGATGCCCGTGGTACCTTTTTCATAGGCTTTTTTGGGCAAGGACACAGGGGCCCCGTAATCCCCTATTGCCCGGGGGCCCCATGAGTTGTCAGTCCGCCCCTGGTCCAAGGGCATCCATCATACCACACCAAGCACATAAAAAAATCAAAAACCACAAGATTCTGCTGTGTTGTGGCCTTCTGCAGCACCTTTGTGGGATTGTAGGTGACTGGTAAGCAGCACTGTCCGGCCTTGTGGGAGTCCCTTATGTTGTGGTGTCATAACACTCACTCAATTCCCAGTGGCTATAGCCGCTAGCAGTAATCATTGTGTTCTGCCCACTGGGAATTGAGTGAATTTCTTTTCTTTCATCGGTCATGGAAGAAAAGAAAATCGAGCCATCTATGGGCTGCTTAAGTGCTTAGCAAAGACAAAGGTTCACTTCAAAAGACAGCCTACAGAAGAGTAAAATTAATCACAGCTAAGGTCCTCCGATAAAAGAAGGAAACCCTTTTATACACTTTACTGTGATGACCTCAGACTGCCATCTCCCCCGCTGACTGCATTTAATTCAATTTACATGAGTGTTTAGTGCAAGACACGGACATAGCAGAAACTTTTGAATCATATGAGGGCTCATGTGCCTTGGAGAACCAGAATAAGACATTTATGTCAGCATGCAGGTCGCTGCCCTGCAACATAACAAGGGTCAAGGCGACTGCTCATCGCTATGCAAGATTTCTAGGAAAAGCGCAAGTTTCGCAGTACGCTCTGCTTCAAAAACAGTTTCCAATCCACACTTTAAAGTATAGCAAAACTGCATATAAGGAGCAGCACCATTTATGTGAGACGTTTCAATGAAAAATTGAAATGAATTTATACCGTGAAGAGTAGATCCGGGACTGAAGTGTGACACAGACTACTGAATAGTGCTGGACCAGCCAGTCTACAAAATACAAGATGGACATCTAGTGGAAGTGAGTAGGAACTGCAGCCTTATACGTGTGCATTGTAAGGGATAGCATTTTCTTACAGCCATTACTTCCAATTTCTTTGCAAAAATTAAAAAAAGGAGAAGGGACTTGTTGCTCATTGGGGGAAAATGGAAAATACCCTGAATATAAGAGCTGATATATTTCTTTATTACCAGTATTCGTATAGCACTGACAATGTACTCAGTGCTTTACAGACACATCAGTCCCTGCCCTCAAACTGTCTACAACCGAAGGTCCCCCATCTCACATGGGTTTACATGCATGCTACTAAACTTGATAACTGAGAAACAAAGGTAGAGCATGCCTTTCTTAAAGCCTAAGAGCAGCCAAAATAAAAAAAAAAAACATAAAAAGCAGCACAAGGGACATAACGTACACTGTGTACACGATATCAGTTTATTTTTTGTTCAACCCAGCAGGCTGAATTTAAAAAAATGGAGAGCTAAGGAGCAGCTCACTGTACTAACTATGCAATATTAGTACAACGATCTCCCCAATGAGCTATTGTGTTCTGACAGGAGGACTCCCCTCACCAGAACACACCGGTCAGCACTCGCAGCCATTGGCTGCCAGCACTGATCGGATAATGAACAGCTGCTGGTTTTCCAGCATGCTCATTTGACAGGCTTCAGTCGGACAGACTGGTGTACACACTTTCTATTGAACCACCCAATATTCATCCCATATGTACAGGGCCTTACAGTCATTAGTAGGATGTGTCCCTTGTGCTGATGCCTCTTCTTTTAGGTGAAATCCTTCCCACCACCCTTGTCACTATACTTTCCCTTTCCCAAGCCATATACCCAGCCAAGATGGAGAAGGAACTTTGAATGAGGGAAGTATGATGACAAATTGCAGCTCATTTGGAAGATTTGCATAATTGGATCTTGACTACTCTAAAATATGGCTTTCATCTATTTGAAGAATATTTCAATATCACTTCATTTGGATGTCTGTCAACCTGGATCCTGACCCCTCTAAAATAGTTTTTCAGTTTGTTTGGAATGATCATTTCAGATTTTAGCAGAATGGTGCTTCTCAAAGGTATAGCTAGCCAATAAGCATGGCTTTTTAAGAGATTCCAATCTGAACAGCTATTGCATATATCAGCAACTGAATTGTATCTAAACAAAGCCGCATCGATCAAGAGCTAAAAGACATGGAGAAGGATCTTTACTGATCAGACCCGTGCAGTGCCAAGGATCCACTCATGGCTTTGTAGGCGTCTTCAGATTGGGAAATCTTTCATTCTAGACAAACAAAAACAGGTAAAAAAGGTGCACCAGCCTAGAGCATTACCTCAGACACCATTTATTATTAAAGTGCTCACTCAAGTGTTCACAAAGCTGATAAAATCACACATTTATATTAAGTAATATGACAGGTTCTCTTGGCACCTCCAGGACCTCTGAAACACTGCCCAAAACAATGCAATTATGTGGCTTTTTCAAGAGACGTGCCTTCTTTCTCAATATTATCAATAATGCACTAAGCTGGTGCATCCTTTTTTTGCGGTTTTTTTATTCGACAATTGAATACTTATTAACTATCTTATCGCAGCCTCTAAACCAGGCTCTCTCAGCAAGGGTTCCATGCAATCCTAGGGTTCCTCCAGAGGTTGCTGGGGGTTCCTTGAGCAATTTCTGCTGTCAGATAAGCTCCCACTGACACCATTGATCTTTTTAGCTATCTGTAAGGGGGTTCTTCCCAAGGACCACAAATGTAAGGATCATTCTTCTCACTGACCATCGCACTAATGTTTCATAAGTTGTAGATTTAGTCATTTTTAGCAGGGGTTCCTTGAGACCAGAAAGATATTTATTGGAAGGGTTCCTTTGTGTTGAAAAGTTTGAGAAAGGCTGCTCTAAAGTATAGGACTTCAAAGGATTACTCCTCCTCTACTTGCTAAAGTCCAAGGACTTCCACAAATTCCATCCACCAACTTTACCTCCTACTTGATCCTGTAAAATTCATAGGCCAAAGGTGACTTTTTGAGACCTGGAATTTGTATACCACGGGAACCAATCATAATTCATTCAACTGAAATCAGAAGAGTATGAACTCTGATTGGATTTTATTGGTTATTGTCCTTAAAGTGTTGCTAAACCCACGACAGTAAAATCAGTCTGTATATGCAGTAAAGCATGCTTGTTATATTCACTGTGGAACCTAAGGGGCTAATCCTCGGCATTGTGTAAAAAGGCAATTTGATTCAGTTTTCTCTGCCCCTCCGCTTGTTCAAATGTCCACCTGATAAGACAGACTGAATTCGTGGTCACATGTACATGCTCAGTTTGGTGTGTATTGATATAGAGGGTTTTCTTTTTCTTGCTTGGGAGAGTGCATGTGATCAGCACAGGGCCGATCAGCACTGTTCAGACAGAGGTCAGGGGTTCTGCATCCTCCTAGAGCAGAAAGAAAACTCCTCCTACAAGCTTTAACCAATGCTCTGCTGAAGTCACAAGACTGCTCTAACTGATAATGAGAAAAGGTATTTAGCAGTTTATATTTACTAAAATATAATATATATATATATATATATATATATATATATATATATATATATATATATATATATATATATAGTATAGTATAGTAATATATATGCCCATATATATGGGCAGCACAGTGGCTAAATGGTTAGCACTTCCGCCTGGCAGTACTCGGGTCGTTGGTTCAAATCCCAGCCACAACACCATCTGCTTGGAGTTTGCATGTTCTCCCTGTGCCTGCATGGGTTTCCTCCGGGTACTCTGGTTTCCTGCCACACTCCAAAGACATGCTGGTAGGTTAATTGGATCCTGTCTAAATTGGCCCTAGTATGTGTATGTATGAATGTGAGTTAGGGAGCTTAGATTGTACACCCCTTGAGGGTTAGGGACTGATGTGAATGTACAATATATATGTAAAGCGCTGTGTAAATTGACGGCGCTATATAAGTACCTGAAATAAATAAAATAATTTCATTTCCATGTTCTGTGTACTGTGGGTACTGTGGGAGACCAGCTAAAGTGAATGCAGGGTCCGGGGTTTAGTAACACTTTAAGAATTAGCACTTATAAAATAGGACTAAAGCTAACATTTTACTTATACAAAAAATGGCAACTGCCCCAGTCTATAACTGGCTTTTGCAGCAAGGATACGTGAACCGGGCGAAACGTCAAAGAAGAAAAAGAGGAAGGTTCAGTTATCAACTTGCCAGCCAGTTTGCCTACAACCGAATTAACCTGTCTAACAGTATGCGTTAAAACAGGGGTTTAGTTAGCACACATTTGCAAATACATACGTAAGCCACAGAGCCACATCACGGCACCCTGGTATTCTGTGGTCCTAACTACAAATTTTGAGAGCCCCCATAGTAGAGGCACATGTATTTAAAGGATAGATTAAGGGCAGGTGAACCTGAGGGAGCCCACCCCTCTTAAAGGTACAAGAGTGCACTGGACACCCATCATATAGCACAATGGCAGCCAGGGTGTCCTAATGCACTCACTCCCCTACAATTTAACAAAACAAAAAATGGCAACTGCCCCAGTCTACAACTGGCTTTTGCAGCAAGGATACGTGAACTGGGCGACGCATGTCAAACAAGCACACATTTACAAATACATTTTACTTATACAGAGTAAAAGAAAAAAAATGTAAATATTCAAAGCAAGTGTTACCTGTAAAATGATTGTTTTGTATACTTATATTTTTATATATGTATTTTCTCTAAAAACGGAAAAGTGGGTGGATGTTGGAGCAACTGGGTAGAATAATATGTTATATGAAGGAACAAAGTTTGTAACCGACAGAAGATGGAGTGAAGATAAACTCATTGAGAGGCAAGTCCACACAGCACATCTAAAGGTGAGGAGCGTTGCTGAAAACCAATGTATGAATGCTTTGATGCTTTTCACATTGAAGAACTTAGTCATGAGGTTAACTTGTCTTTTGAGGACTTGTGTACATTCCAGATGGACAAAGCTATGGATCTGGTGGCAGTCCAGAGGTGGATGTAGGCTGGATCCCCAGGTGGCGGTGGGTTCTTTAACTGTGAGGAGGTTAGGCAATGGAGGAGTCAAGTCAGACAATAGTGATGCCTCAAAACCGGAGATAGGGTCACCAAGTTCTCACACACTCAACCTTTTCTCTAATTCCAAACATCCCTATTGGTCGTTTTAATGTAATGGATGACCTTGATGACCAATAGGGAGGGTTGGGACAATCTTGTCTTTTACAGGCAAAGCCAAGGCTGATGCCTAGATCCAGATGTACATATCAATTATTTTAATATTTAGTAGTTTTTATTGAAGGAAACCCTTGCTTCTGCTGAGTGATGCAGCAAAACTCTATTTGTCTTGCATACTATTCCTGAATGGTGGGATGAGCGTTACAAAGAAAAAAAACTAATGAGAACAGGCAGAAGGGCAGTAGCAAGTTCCATAGATGAAAATCAGAGGAACTGTGTTTGGAAGTATGCTTACCCTAGATGCTGTATAGAATTTAAATAAATAGTTTAGGACATGAAAGACAGCTGTGGGTGCCCCATCGAGGATGGCTCCCATTCACAATATTCTTATCGATCAATTACAGACAATAACCAAATGTTTGTTTCATGGCTCTACTATATATGAATACAAATGATAGACCCAACGTGGCTCTAAATATTTAACTTCAATCAATCACCCAGTTAGAGCCCAGAACGTACACACTGTCAGTGGTAGAGGAGGCTGAATTGGGATAATGGGCTCACGCTGGTGGGGTATAGGATCATGTCTGTTTTAAAGACTCTGGCTTTTGTGTTGCTGCGGGAATCCATTACCATCATACCACATGCTATTACTATGCTACACATGCCCCAGGAAAGCTGTTATCAAGAACATATAAATAAGCTTTTATTAAGAGAATAAAATTGTCATCTCACAGTGTCTGCCAGAGTGCCCATTATATAGACAGAGTGAAATGAGTTATACAAGGCCATTAGGAGAAAATAAAGACAGCAGTCAATGTGGCTTATTTAAAGCGGAGCTCCACCCAAAAGGGGAAGTTCCGCTTTAAGGACTGCTCCCCCGCTCCCCACCTTTGGGGGGTAGGAGCGGGTACCCAAATTTGATAGGTACCGGCCCCCACTTCAGGTCCAATTGCCTAGGCCAGGGTAGGCAACTGCGGCTCTTCAGCTGTTGCAGGACTACAAGTTCCATCATGCCTCTGCAAGTCAGAGCTGTAAGTCAGTTTTGTAATGTTGCAATGCCTCATGGGAAATGTAGTTACACAACAGCTAGAGAGCCGCAGGTTGCCTACCCCTGGCCTAGGCGATCAGAAGCGGAAGGTGTCCTCCCTCTCTCCCTGTAGTCTTTTGGGACACGTGACAGGTCTCAGAAGACTACAGGACCATTCATGAAGCGCAGCACTTCTCGCACATGTGCAGTGGGTACCTGGCTGTGAAGCCGCAAGTTATCAGAGCCAGGTGCCCGAACTGAAGATTCCGGCCTCCTGGAATCCAGGAAGGCCGGTGAAACGGGCTGCGGGGGACACACCACGGAACCAAGGGACAGCTAAGTGGCTGTTTTTTTAAAAGTCAGCAGCTACAGTTTTTGAATCTGCTGACTTTTATTTTTTGACAGGGTGAGTGGAACTCCGCTTTAAAGCAAGATGGATACTATAACCCAGGGGTAGGCAACCTTAAAGAGATAGGTCTACCTGAACAACATGGGAGAAGTCAAAGGTCACCGGGCACAGTGTCACCTCCTCACACCTGATTTAAACCTTTAATTGCCATACTACTGTGTCGAAATCGCATGGACTGCAAAGCAATCATGGGTCTAAATCAGGTACTAAGGAGGCAACATATCACCTCCTCACCATCTGTCAAACGCACTTGGATCACTTTTCAGAGGAGCAGCAGTGCCTGCTGCACTTGTGAATGAGCCCTCAGTTGCATTCGGGAGCGGGACCCTTAGGGCTCGTTCCCACATAAAGTTGGGGCTGGTAAAACTGGACGGTCTTTAGCTGCTGAGGCAGCAGCCAAAGGTGTACAACTGGTGCAGCAGGATTTAAGCCCCCTGTTGCTTTTGGTGGGGCTACTGCATGCCAATCATGACCCAAGTAAATAGGCCACCCTGCAACTGCATGCTTCTGCGGGGTCCAAGGGGTTAAAGCAAGTGGTGAGAAAGTAACACAACGCTGCCTGCTTTAACTCCTTTTTTTTTTTTTGCTGTACTGCTTATGGTTGCAAAGCTGATTCATTAATTTGAATGGGTTCTGCTTGGCAGCTGCTAAACCCACCAACCATGACAGGGGGTATAACTCCTGCTGCGATTGTGCTGTGTACACCTCTTGCCACTGCAGCTAAGGGGGTGCGGTTGGGGCAGGGATGTAAAAAAATGTCTTAACTATGAGGTTTTACCGCTCCCCAAGCTGCAAATGTAAATGAACCCTTACTGTTCTGAGCCCCTATAAGGCTGCTTTCACAGTGATGTGCTGCAGTTTACCTGCACCATGGGTTCAGCGCAGTGCATCTGCAACATTTTTCGGTTAGCTGCATATTCAGGAGTTTTGGTGCGCATTCAGAAAGTGCACCAAATGCACAGGATATAATAGAAGTCTGTGGCTTAGCGGAGCACACTCGCAAGAAATCTGCAGGTACGCTGCACTGCACCCATGGCGTGGGTAAACCACAGCATATCAGTGTGAAAGCAGCCGTATACTATTATGCCCAATGTATTGCTTCCAACTGACCTGAAGATCTCTTCTTTCCTGCTGCTGGCACCACTCTGGAGATTGGACAAGCCCAGATCTACCAGTCACCTGACCATGATCTACATGAACAATGGGTTGCTGATCCCAGCTATAACCCTTTCTTTCAGAGGCATTTTTTTTTTTTTAAAGGTGGCTGCACACTGCCCCACCGCGCTTTTGCTGCAGCACAATGTACCAGCAATGTGACAAACTCCTGCGCTCCTACCTAAAAATGAATACCTACCAACAAAGTTAAAGCTGCTACATACAGTCATATACCCATAGACAAAAATTATAAATGAAACACAAATGATGCAGCGCTACTTCCATACAAATTCTTCACACATAAATGGATAAGTGAAACAGTGCAAAATTAGTGACACAAATAACATAAACACACAATATTAAATAGTGCCAAAAAAGTCATAAATAATCACACGTGACAAGTGTCAATACGAGGTCCTAAAAGGACCAAATAACATAAATGGTGCCCCAAGTAATCCAATGGGATCCAATAGCGCTCCAAATCAAACAAGTAAGTCACAACAGGACTCAATGTGCTAAAAAAACCTCCCACCAGAACTAAAAATCAGTTCCCACCATATAACACAAAACACACGTGCATCCCAATAAACGCATAAACTAAGAACTGATCATGCAAGCAAACATGAATAAATGAATGAATATATAAAGTCCCGTGAGGTGTAAAACACCTGACAATATACAAAAAACCATATATAAAGTCCACAGCAATTCTTGAAGAAGAAAAAAAAAAAAAAAAGTGCTGATTAATGTGCAGAGATATCCAAAAATGGCTGAATTGCCCGCTCACCTCCCTCTTGCGACCCGCACAGGGTCAAAAGGCCTTCAAGATCACTAACACATGGACCCTTAATAGTAGGTAATCCTCCACAGCTCTCCACACTGACCTCCCCTCATGTACAGATTCCAGCACAGGCTCACAGGGCAGCAGATCTCCTCTTCAGGCACATAAGGTGGCTGCAGCCACTTGATCCCTCAGAAAATATAAGTGAATGCTTGCATAGTGTAAAACTATTTATTCACCAAAGTATCACATATCGAATATGCTCACATTTAAAATCATCTTGTACATCACATGTAAATCAAACCTCAGATCAGATGTACTTGCATGGCTGTCCAATGTAAATAAAGAAGGCGTCCAACCGGAAGTGCGTCACCGCCAACACGTATCGTCACGCTTAACACGTGACTTCATCAGGGACTTACCATCATGGTTTACCAGGCATGGTCCCGGGGGCTGCCGCCACCATCAGGACTGTAACAGGTGGGCTCCGTTCTCCCCTTGGTTCCTGTGCAGCCTTGCACAGCTCGTGACCCACAAATATGGCTGCTTCCCTGCTGGTCAGCGTGTATGGCGCCATTGATCGTGACCGGAAGTGACGTATCTGATGTGACGTTAACGCGTTTCGCCGATGGGCGTATCTCCCAGAACCAATTGGGACCATGCTTGGTAAACCAGACGGAGAGAACTTTCAGAAAGTATCACCTATGGCTTGGGTGGTGAGTGAACTGTCATACAGCTAGACGAAAAGGCGTATACTCGCCATTCTATACATACATCAGCAAGAATACTTATTGATTGACTGTCCATTTGTCATCAATTTTTTGCAGGATGGGGACAATATGATTCACTATCCAGGTGCAAGGCACCATTTATATATTACAAGAGACGGAGGACCCAGCAGGTTTCATACTACCATCTATATCAAGGTGGTCTATAGCCCGCACGTTGCGGTGAAGAAACCCCTTGAAGCAGGGCCCTGCCATCTTTATCATCTTTACAATAAGGATATCAACAGTGATTCTTTCATGAATGACTCTGCATCTATATATATGGGCATGTCCACTGTGAATTTGTACATGTTCACCACTCACTCATGCCTTGAATAGAGGCCTTACTGCTATCATCCCGTCATTATAGGAGCATCCGTATCCCCACATATATATTTTTTCCATTTTTCACCCACATTGCCTTGATTGGGTTATGAGTAATTTTGTTATCAATATATGCCTGTTATCAGCCATTATTGCATAGCATTGTATTATACATTATATACCTGATGGTACAATGTTTTGACATATCCCTTATTGGCGGTGTAACCAATGAGTTGGTGCTGCAAATGCACTAGACAGGTTTCTGTCATTACATATGCAGCATATTAAGATAAAGAGCGGTCTTGATGTTGTTTTTATGTGATTTTAGGTCTTTTTGTATTATCTCATACTGAGGTGATGGTGAACCAGGGTATTTACCCTATTGTCTATAATTATGGTATAATAAAGCATCATTTTTGGGAACTACTCTGAGTATCGCATTCTGTCCATTATGTAACCACTTTTTTGAGAATCTCTTTTCACAAACCCTCCTTTTTTTGTAGTCCCATTCATGGCAACTGGGGTGCAGCAGCTGCCCCCCAATCTGACATCCATTCTTTATAAAGAATGGGATAATGTACAAACTCCTTGTCCCTGGCAGAAATTAAAGCCAAACTCCATCCTTACCTTTGGTCTTCCACAGTTATACATTCTCCTCTCCAGTACTAACATTGTTTACTCTGATTTCCCAGCACACTGTTAGCTTCTCACAGTGTGCATTTGAAGCTGCAGAAAGTCAGATAGAACCCATCTCATTTCCAGGCTCTCCATCATCATCTAGTCCTTTCCTCCTCTCCTCAGCTGAGCTGTCCCTGACCTGCCCCTTTTAGGCTCCATGCATTATAGCTTTTTTAAGCTCAAAAAATGATGGTAATAGCTTTTTTAGTGGCATTTTATTAGCGTTTTTACAGTACATGTTAGGAGCAGTTTAGGAGCATTTAGTGTTTTTACTCCTGGAAAAACACTCCCAAAAACTCTACAAAACAATTTTTTTCTGCCCCTAAAGCTGGAAAAGCGCTACTAGCCTAAAGTGCGCATGGACACATAGAGGATAACACCATTTAGCTTCTGGGAACAGAACAAATTGCTGATAACAGCTTGTAGGAGCTTAAAAAACACTGGTGTGTATGGAGCATCACTATCTGATTTTAGGTCCTTCTGCATGTATCAATTATGGAGGCTCAGCATCACACATGGGTGATACCCAGGCCAAATGCAGCATGCCTAGGAACATCCACCAATCAAGGTATATTGATATTTGAATGGCTCCTCCCAAGAGCCAACCCACTGTTTGCGTAAATTTTGAGGGCTCTTCAGAAGGCCAGGTGCTCTGATGTTTTCAGCTCCCTGCTGACCCCACCCACCAGCCAAAATCTGCCTGTACTGCATGAAGAACCACAGAGGCTCTGTTATACCATTACTAATTCTAAAATTAAGTATGTAATGAAATTTTAAAGTAAAGCCTTTTCATTTTCATGTTGACGAGGTGTGGAACCAAGGAAAGCAAAAAAAAAAAAATAATAATCAGATTAAACTTCAGCTTTAAACCCTCCACCCCAGCTCTGCATGAACATGGTGCCAACCACTTAACATCAAAACTGCATTGGAAAAGGTCAGCTGGAGTCTGGTTGCGAAGGACAACCAATCTACTTTCCTCTGCATTTCTTCTCAGAAATGAGCATTATCTAGTGTAATGAAGAGAATTCATCACCAGATTCCAAACAGAGAGACAGGAGTAAGGAGCCTATCCTTCTCCGTAATGCGTCTCCTCCAGAGAACACGAGGACCACACACAAGATTTAATAGTAAATTACCCAAGCCAAGTCATAGAAAGGATGAGAGGTCCCTCGGGTAGCAGACAGGTCAATGTCTGCCTGACACACAGCCCCTCTACAACCTCCACTACCATTTTATTGGTGATAAAGAAAACTAAGGTATTTGCCATAATCTCTCTGTAGGCGCCTGGGGCGAATTAGGGCCCCCCCCCCAAAAAAAAACAAAAAACAGTTAACACCCACAAGGCAACCAGGGGTAAGAATTTCAAATACAGTATGACAATCACAACACGCATATTTCTTAAAGAATCACCAATGAGGAACTGAATTTATTCTCTCTTGAGAAGAGGAGATTAAGGGGGGATATGAACAACATGTATAATACATAAGGGGGGATATGATCTCCATGTATAATACATAAGGGGGGATATGATCAACATGTATAATACATAAGGGGGGGATATGATCAACATGTATAAATACATCAGTGGTTCATATAGTGAACTCGGTGTAGAGTTATTCACCCTGAGGACATCACAGAGGACAAGGGGGCACTCTTTACATCTGGAGGAAAATAAATTTAATCTCCAAACATGGAAAGGTTTCTTCACAATAAGAGCTGTGAGAATGTGGAATAGACTCCCTCAAGAGTTGGTTCTGGCCAGCTCAGTGGATTGCTTCAAAAAAGTCCTGAATTCTCTCTTAGATACACAGAATATAACTGGATACTAACATTTATAGGTAAAGTTGATCCAGAGAATATATCCGATTGCCTCTCAGGGAATCCAGAAGGAATTTTTTTCCCTGCAGGAGCAAATTGGATCATGCTTTGCTGGGGTTTTTTTTTGCCTTCCTCTGGATCAACTGTGGGTGTAAGATTATAACTTTTTTTTTTTTAATGGTTGAACTGGATGAACTTTTGTCTTTTTTCAGCCAGACTAACTATGTAACTATGATAGTTTAAGGTGACACTAAACAATATGCTTATTTTCTATAAATAATCCCTACATATCCACTATTAAAGGATCCTGCAATCAATTTTTCAAGAAATTGCTTCTTACTTTGTTTTTCTGCCTTCTTGTAACATCCTCTGTAAGCTCCTGAACCTTTCCTTTTGCCCCTCATTTAAATTTTTGGTCCATTGCGGTCATGTATGCTGCTCTATGTACAATATATATATCTCATAGTCCATCTCAGGAGAGCGCAAGAGAGGATGGCTACGTTCCTACAAACAGTAGGACCATGGAGAACAAACGTAGCCACCCTTTAACAGAAAGTCGGATCACAGCAGCAAAAAAGAGTGGAGTGACCTCTGCTTCCCTGAGAAACGACAGAATTCTGGGAAGAAATTAGCCTCTTAGTGTTGGATTTCACTGAAATGCCAAAACACATGAAGTCCCCAATTTCCCACCCTCATACCTAGATGGAAAGAGTGTAATTACGAGTTGAGTGAAATTGAGGGACGATCAAAATTGTTTTAATTTTGTTGACATTTCGTCTAATTTTACCACTTGCCCTCCCCCCCTTCCTGACCAGGCCATTTTTTGAGTTACGGCTCTGCGTTACTTTAACTGACAATTGCGCAGTCATGCAACGCTGCACTCAAATGAAATTTACATCCCTTTTCCCCCCCACAAATAGAGCTTTCTTTCGGTGGTATTTGATCACCTGTGCGGGTTTTTTTTTTTTTGCGCTTTTGAGCCATACAAAGCAGTGTGCAGGAGCTGATAGGGGACAGAACTGGCAAGTAATCACCGGTCATGACCCGGCGATTGACAGCCGAGGTGACGAATGGCGGCACAGATTGGGCTCGCATGCACCCCCCCTATGTGGAACTGAAAAATCACGTATATTTACGCGATTTTGCGCACCCCTGTAGCAGTATTTTTTTTTTTGTTTACAAACGATTTTATTGTATATAATTAGACAGTAAAACAACAGCACATTTGAAAGTGATATTGTCAACAAAAATAAAGCATATTCGAAATGTACAATACATAAAAGTATATTAACATAAAAAAGAAGATAGAGGAAAAAAGGAAGTTATGAGTGCATGAAAGACATAAATGATAAAATAGATTGAGTGATACATCTATCAACAATATATGTCAGCCAACTTTTACTGGGGATGTTGTTAAGTATGCAATAAATGTCTACAATCTCTCCATGACTCCCATTTTTTATCATATAAGTGCATCTTATCCAGTAGGGTATAATGAATACGTTCCATAAGCATTACAGTGTCAATTCTGTGTAAAGCGGAGTCCAAGGGTACAGCATTGGACCACCAATGTAGGGCAATGGACCATAAAGTGGCAATACATAGTGTATGTATCAATCTCAGATTGGTATCAGAGACTCCTGGGATATGAGCCCCCAATAAACAGGTCTGTATGGACAATTGTATCGGGGTGCCCGATAGTGAGGTAGCCACCTCAGATATCTTACGCCAGATCAAAGATATGTTCGGGCAATCCCAAAAAATATGGACCAAAGTACCTGTGCGGCCACAGCCCCGGAAACATAAAGGGGATGTTTGTGGAAACAATACATGTAGTCTTGATGGGGTATAATACCATCTGGTTAAAACTTTAAGGGATTTCTCTCGAACCGAAAGAGATCGAGAGCTCTTGCATATATTATCCACCATAGAATCCCAATCCTCATCTGAAAAAGTGATACCACAATCCTCCTCCCATCTTTGTCTGTACAAAGGGGGAGCATGAAAAAGACAGAACAAAAATTGGTGATAAAGATCTGAAATTAGACCCCTACCTCTGGAAGAGTCACGGCTGATACGCTCAAAAAAAGAGATCGGAGAGGATGGGGTAAGGCCAAAGTGCGCCTTAAAAAAGTGCCTAATCTGTCTATAACGGAGGTACTCACGAAGAGGAACAGCAAATAACACGCGCAGCATATCGAAGGAAATGTAAGATCCTCCTCTTTGGAAATCAGATAATCTGATAAAGGATCGATCATACCACCAACGAAACGTGTGAGGGGAAGAAAAGGCTACAACAAAAGTAGGATCACCAAAAAATGAAACACCTGGGGGAATATGGGAGACTAAACTCAATTTAGCCTTATATCTGGACCAAAGTGTCAGCGAGTGGGTCACTATGGAGTTATAAAAAGTAAGTGATCGGGGGGAGATTTTAGACCATAAAATTCCCGGTAAATAAAAAGGACGTATCGATTGAGACTCAAATTTAATCCATGGGATTTGAGAGTTAATAGTAGCCCATTGTGATAATTGCTCAAAACGAGCCGAAAGATAATATAGCCAAAAGTTGGGAAGACCGAGACCTCCCGTCCGTTGTGAGCGATACAAAATGGATGAAGCAAAACGTGGATGCTTGTTCCCCCAAATAAAATTATTAATAGTCCGCTGAAAATGATCCAAAAACATTTTTGAGACCGGAACTGGAAGTGCTC
Organism: Staurois parvus; assembly: GCF_062004578.1. Classification (NCBI taxonomy): domain Eukaryota; kingdom Metazoa; phylum Chordata; class Amphibia; order Anura; family Ranidae; genus Staurois; species Staurois parvus. Next base: position 4,047,867 of record NW_028318360.1, on the reverse strand, counting down.
TAAAAAGATAAAGCAGTTTGGGCAAGATATTCATTTTAACCGCCGTGACTCTACCCAGAAAGGAGATATGATATCCATGCCAAATCTTCAGTAGAGTAGAGAGACGCGATACACATGGTGGATAATTAGCTGTAAACATATCTGAGTATCTGGGAGTGAGATTAATCCCCAGATAGGATATCCTGTCCTTGACCCAGCGAAAAGGAAAAGAACTACGGAGAGATACACTTAGGGAGTCAGGAACGTTAACAGGCATAATCACTGATTTGGTAAAATTAACGGTGAGACCTGACACTTTAGCAAAATCATTCAATACTACACATAAATTAGGCAAAGAAGTCAACGGGTTAGTAATAAAAAGCATAACATCATCAGCATACATGCTCAGCTTAAAATGTGAAACTAATAATGAATAGCCAGAAATATCCGAATGTGATTTGATCGCCAATGCCAAAGGTTCCAACACCAGCGCAAACAAAAGGGGCGAAAGAGGACAGCCCTGGCGGGTACCTCTACCCAATGTAAAAAAGTCAGAGTTACAGCCAGGAAGCCTTATTCTTGTTTTAGGAGAGTCGTATAGGGCATGTATGCCTGCCAAAAACCCATCACTGAAGCCCATCTTCTGTAGCAAGGAGAACAAGTAGGGCCAGAGAACACTGTCAAAGGCCTTGTTTATGTCTAAACTCATCAACAGAACCTCTTTGGAATGTAAATTGGCATCTTGAATAACGTTTAGAGTGAGACGACTGGTCTGGAGAAACCAAAGAGGAGATGATAGGAGCCAACCTATTTGCCAAAATACGGCTAAATATCTTCAGATCGTTATTCATTACTGAGATTGGTCTATAGTTTTGTGGCAGACAGTGGTCTTTCTGTGGCTTGGGTATTAGAGACATGTTAGCCAACAACATCTCCTCAGGGAACTTACCCCCCTGTAAAACATTATTAAATAAAGTTATCAAGTGTGGAGCCAACGTAGAGGCAAAATGTTTATAATAGCTAGCAGTAAATTCATCAGGACCCGGCGCAGTAGAGCGTTTCAGCGCACCTATCGCACATGTTATTTCCTCTAAAGTACCGGGGGCATTAAGAGAGGCAATCTGAAATGATGTGAGAGCAGGAAGGGGTATAGAATCCAGCCATGAATCTGAGAGAGAAACAGAATCTGACTGTGGAGGAGCTAGTAGTTTACAATAAAAATTTTCACAATGCCCAAGACTTCCTGAGGTAAAGATGAGATAGCACCCGAATTGGTACGCAATTTATACACGTGTGGGGGGCATAAAGAATGGTTCAATTTCCTCGCAAACATGGTAGATGCTGAGTTGCTATGTAATAGGAACGAGGCCTTCGACCAGCGGAGGGCCTTTTCAGTTTTTTTGGGAAAGCAGGGCATTCAGTTCCAAGCGTTTTTGGGACAATAGCGGTTTATTGAGTAAAGATGGATTCGCTACGTGGCTTCTATAGTGTGCTTCTAATTCTCGGGTTAAAAGTAATATCTGTTGCCAACGTTTTTTATTTCTGGTTGAAGCCATGGAGATAAGTCGGCCTCGTAGGACCGCCTTGTGGGCTACCCAGAGTGTGGCTGGGGAAATATCAGGGGTTGAATTAGATTGAAAATATTCCTGAAGAGATGTAACCACCTCCTGGCGAGAGTCAGTATCAGTCAACATAGAGTCATTGAGTCTCCAAGAAAAGGGAGTAGGTGCCAATCCCACAAACGTGATAGATAAGGCCACAATACTGTGATCCGACCAGGGGCTCAAATGAATACTAGCTATCCTAGAATTAGCTAACAAAATAGGGGTACAATAAATATAGTCTAATCTAGCATAAGAGTCATGTGGGTGGGAATAAAATGTATAATCCCTGGCTCCTGTGTTATGCGCTCTCCAGGCATCCACCAACTGGAGGGCATCTAGTTTCTTAGTGAGGGATTTTGGGAAAGCTTGGGATGTGTGCGAGGAGGAGCTACGGTCCAGAAGAGGATTTGCCGCCAGATTAAAATCGCCACCCACCAATAGATGGGGGGACAAAAACTTATCCAGAGCACCAAAAAATTTGGAAAAAAAGGTAGCTTGTGCTGAATTCGGTGCATAGACATTAGCAATTGTAAGTTCTCGACCCGAAAGTGTGCCTTTAAGAATGATAAACCTACTGTCTGGATCACGATATACATGTTGAACCTCAAAGGGGAATGAGTTATGTAGAAAGATGGCCACTCCCCTACTCTTGGAGGGATGCAGGGTATAATACCCCTGCCTATAGGATCTATGAAAATATGTCGGGTGAATTGAAACCCTGGACATTATGCGAAATACATTGAATTACCATTACAAATAGAGCTTGTCACTATCATCATAAAAGTACATATTGCAAGGATATCCCCTAAAATTTTTTGACTAGACAGAGACCCGAAGGTCTGCATCAGACAGACGTATAGGTGGCAGAACCAGCCTAGGGGACCGCCAGACCCCAACATGGGGGTCGTGACGTCCACAGACCGACACAATACCATCCTCATACACTAAAGTTTTGAGGAAAGCGAAAAACAATGGAGAAGAAGCTTTAATAGCTTCTATATTTGAAAGGGTAACCGAAGAACATGGATCAGGCAGAAAATTTATCATACCTGATAAAACAAAAAGTTCAAATATTAAAGGGCCAAATGGGCCCAAAACCTGTCTCCTTAGAACATGGGAAACAGAGCTGCCACCCCGCAATCGGGCGGTGACACCTCTGGCCATGTCAGGAGGCAGGGTGGGGTAACGTGTCAAAGAGTTGTAAAACCATGAATTAATGGGCGTAATTAGGAGGGTTCAGTGACCCTTGTTATACCTTAACTCGTCCAGTTATCAATGCAAGGCATACATAAAACTCAGTATTGCAAAAATATCACAGCAGCAACCATAGAAATACACAACCTGACAATGTAAGAAATAGAGAGCAAAATCCCTGTGTCCCAGATCTTGGTAAAGTCATAAAAGACAACAGACAGGATCAAAGACTATCAAGACAGTGGATATTAGGCAAGTGAGAATGGACCCATCAACCCGGTTCTTGTCTGACTCTCCTTCTATCCCTCCGTGGGGAAGGGGTATGCCAAATGGGAGAGATACGAGGGGTGGAGGGTGGACGTTGAGGTGACGGGGTATCTGCCAAGCCCAATTTGGCCAAGATTGCTCTACCTTCAGGAGGGGATGTAGCTATATATGTGCTCCCATTATGTGGAACTATCAGCTTAAAAGGGAAGCCCCACTTGTAGCGGATACGAGCTGAGAACAGGGCAGTTGTAACTTCTTTCATTTTTCTACGTTTCTCCAACGTGGCCGGGGAAACATCAGGATAGATTTGTAAAACCGAGCCTTCAAAGGAAATTGTTGAGGTGTTGCAAGCAGCTCTGAGTATTTCTTCCTTGGTCAGAAAATCCTTCATGCACAAGATAATATCCCTAGGCGGCTTGTCAGCAGGAGGTTTAGGGCGTAGGGCTCTGTGGATGCGGTCACAGGCAAAAGACCTAGGGTCACGATCTGGAAGGAGTGATTGAAATAATTTGGTTATAATTGATGAGAGATCCGACATAGACTCCGGGATTCCCCTGATTCGCAGATTATTCCTGCGATTGCGATTATCAAGATCCTCGACCTGCGCCTGCAGTTGTGAAAAGGCAGTTTGTAAATGGTCATGCTCTCTGGAAAGTTCATCATAGGCCAGGCTAAGTTCATCGTGTTTGGTTTCCAAGCGGTCTGTCCTAGAGCCCAGCGTGGCTATTTCCTGAGAGAGAACATTAGTGCTTTTAAGCAATTCTGATTGAAATTTGGCGGCTAGTTTGGCGTACATAGTTTCCAAGCAGGACTCCAAGTCCCCTTTTGTGAGTTGCTGTGCATTTACACTGACCGAGGCCGATAAGGGAGCGGTGGTATCCTGTGTGGGATCGGACAGGGATGCTTGCTCTGTATTGACTGGAGACATGCCGCAAATCTCGTGAGCCTTAAGTAGGTATGTCGTGAAGGACTTTTGAGCTTGCCCCTTTTTTTTCTTTGTGGACGGCATACAAGGAATCTCCCGGGGGTGATCAACTGACAATTGGATAGTGAATAGAGATTATAACCCCAGGGGATCTATAGCGCCCATAATAGGTTTAGGGTGGTATTTACATGACTGCTGTTAAATCCATCTGTGAGAACATTATATTGTAAAAATATTTAACAAGCCTCGAAAGTGTATGTAGAACATAAGTCGCAGCCACCAGCAAAACTTTCACTCCGGAGCAGGGTGATGGCACCAGATCCCACCTCAGGACACGAGAGGGATAGGTAGGAAGCAAGAAGCAGAGGATCCCCAATTCTGAGCACAGGGCCCTGCAGGAAGACACCCTCCGGGGCAGTATCAAGGCTCCAGCAGGCCCCTGAGCCCAACAGGGGCCGTGGGCTCGGAAGAAGGTGGGCTCTGGGGCTATTGATGTGAGGCCCACTCCCCAAATCACTGTGGGGAGATCTTTCTGAGAAGATGCCACCTGTACCCCCCACTCACTGTGACCATGTGGAAGGAGGCCTCCGGCAGATAGTATAGGCCGCAGAAGTCACTGCCACCACGGGGAGCAGCAACATTCAGCGGCGTCCCTCTCACAGCCTCTGAGATGCAGAGGACGCTGCAGACGTCCTTGGGTGATCCCCCACAGCCCGGATGGCAGCGGGCGGGGATGAAAGCTGCCGGAGCCCCGGGCCACGCGGCTGAACCAGGCCGCGGATGTCCGCCGCCACGGAGGGCGGAAATGTCGCCCGGAGTCTGCTCCCCAGATATCCGGGATGATACCAGGGCCCTCCGCTGCTCCGCTGTGATCCGCCGCTGCACGGATGGCAACGGATTGCAGAGTTAGGCGCCGGAGCTCCGGATAATGCGGCCGCTCCAGTCGCCATCTTGGACACGCCCCCCCCTGTAGCAGTATTTTTGCTATAGGGTGGAGGGGAAGCAGTTAACCTACTTTTGGTAAAGGCCAAATACGGAATTTTTCACCAAATCCAACTCCTTTAAACCCTACTCCTGGGGCACATTACAGATACCCGATATCTGAAGGGGCTATTTACATATCCTAAATGATAACATTTCTGTTAATTCCCCAATAAACAAACATGAATTTGCTCTGATCAATGTTAATTTTTTAGAACATTTACAAGTTTAGAACTCTGTGTTTTATGCCATGTTGTAATTGTTTTACAAATAAACATTTAAAGCCCAACTGGGCTTTTAAATTGGAGTTAAAATTGGCTATATACATTCCAGGTACATCTAAATAAAAGGCATGCAATGTCTTAGAGATCCTGCAGCCACAGCCAGGGCCGATGCTTCCACTAGGCAAACTAGGCGGCCGCCTAGGGTGCACTGCCACCTAGGGGTGCCTGGGCGCAGCACAGGCCAGCACTCTGTGTGGACCGCCACTATGTCATGAATCAGCTGAGGGAAGGAAGAAAGGACAGAGCAAAATTCCGGGTGTCTGGGACTTCTTCCAATATTCCTCTGAGACCTTACTGCAAGCCGGCTGGCAGCTGCTGATCACTGTGGAGTTCCAGCACTTCTCTTCCCATTCATCGGCGGAGGCAGAGCTGCGCCAACATGTGCAATCTGTCAGTAAGTGATGACATCATCACAGTCCCACAGGCTGCTCTTCTAGTGCCTGCTGATCTGTGTTAGTGTTGGTGTGTTGTGACGGATCTGTCACTGTGTGGGATCACTCAGTTCAGGTGTTCTCTCTGTGTGTGGGGGTTGGGCTGCCTGCTGTCACAGTGTTTTATCTTCCCCCATTGCCTGGGGAATTCCAGCCTGGGATCTGTCAGAGCTATCTTATGGCACTTATTTTTGCAAATTAAAAGAAATTTAGCAGTTTTATGTTTTGTTGATTTAATATTTTCCACGTTTTTTTTGGGGGTGTGCAAGTAGCTGGTCTTGCCTAGGGTGCAAATTAGTCTACCCCCAGCCCTAGCCACAGCTCAAGTAGAGAAGCCTGTCCCCTGCCAGGAAGCCATTAGAGTTGGCAGCGGTTGTCTCATTGCAGAGGTCTGGCATGCTCCCTGCTGAATCATCTCTAAAGCTTTCCAAAGTTGCCGATTGCAGAGCTGTAAGTCTGACTGAGTAGGAGACATATCAGACCTCTGCAGAGATACCACTGCTCCCACACAGAGAGTCCTGTAAAAAGAGAAAGAGTCCTGTAAAAACCGTAAGATTTTGCACATCATTTAACGTACCTGGCACATATTTAGCCGATTTAAAATTAAAATTCAGTTGGGTTTTAAAGACAAATTCCAGGTATGGTAGAGATTGTTTTGCAATTTCCCAATGACTGCAATCCAACCTGTCCAATCAGAGAATGCTTTGAATTTACTGGGAAAATGCAAAGTGCCTATGCCAAGCAGCCAAGCTCCTGTGCTCAGAATTCAGTAGGGCAGCCGCTCGGAACAGGACATGGAAGCTAGTGAAGATCACTGGAATAGTGGTGTCTACTACAGTGATTTCCATCTTCTAGAACAAGGGTCTGCAAACTGTGGCCCGCAAGCCGGATGTGGCCCTTTGCTAGCCTTTACCGGGACCTTGAGGCACTATTCCTACCACTGACCCCAAAGACAGGCACTATTCCTCCCACTGACACCAATAATGGGGTACTATTCTTCCCAGTGGCACCAGTTATGGGGATCTAATCCACCTACTGACACCAATGATGGGGCACGATTCCTCCCACTGGCACCAGTTATGGGGATATAATCCTCCCACTGACACCAATGATGGGGCACTATTCCTCCTACTGACACTAAAGCAGGGGCACTATTCATCCCACTGACACCAAATATGGAGCATTAGTCATCCCACTGACAACAATTATGGGGCACTATTCCTTACACCAATTATGTAATCTTTTACTCCCACTCAGGGGCGGACTGACAACTCATGGGCCCGCCGGGCAATAGGGGTTAATGGGGCCCCTGTGTCTTTGCTCAAACTCAAAAAAGCCTATGAAAAAGGTACCAGGGGCATCTCATGGGGCCCCCTACTGACCCCGGGCCCTCGGGCAGTGCCCGAATTTCCAAATGGTCAGTCCGCCCTGCTACCACTGAACGCCAAGCCTATCGCAATATTTATTTCCACTGAATCCAGGGCATTTTCTAAAACCACTGGCCACAGTCCGGCCCCTCTAAAGTTTGAAGGGCAGTAAACTGGCCCTTTGTTTCAAACGTTTGGAGACCCCAGTTCTAGAAGGACCCCATAGGTATTGTAGATACATAGGCCAAGCTGGACCAATGTAGCTATCTAAAAAATGCCATGCCTAGAATTCTTTTTTAAAGTTTCCTACATTACAATTGCCCCAAAATGATGATTATTTATCCACAGAATAAACCTCCTGAATACTTTGCTTCTAAATGAGGCAATTATTTCAGCCTGCGAGCCAGAATTAACTTTAGAAAAATACAGTGCAGTGTTGGTGTTATCAGCCTTGTCACTCTGCACAATTAATACTTACACCAGATTCATTCAACGGCAGATTATTATGGCACTTGACAAAAAATGGAACAATTTATTTTCTCTTTGATTCTGCATAATTTGCCGAATCGCTGGCTTGGAACAAACATACAGATCAGGAAAGCCAGGAGTAAAGTCAGAATGTCTAATCTGTATAGTTTTTCTGGGTCAGAGCTTGGTTTAGTGATGAAGCCTTAGAATCCACATGACAGCCAGAGAACTAGCATTTTCAGCAGCAAAGCTCAGGAATCCATATTTTTACATCATATATTGTTTTAACAAAAAACAAAACAATCATAGAAGCCAACAAGTAAATATTTACATTATCGGGCAAATACCTACCTTATGCACCTACACTGGTTCTGCCAATTCATTGTGATATCTAAAAAAGTCTGTGTCCCAAAATATGCACCAAACACAACTACATCAGATAAAAGCACAAATAATTCATAGTAGTAGTTCGGTACTTCTCTTGTTACACTGCTACCCAAGGCTACCCATGACCATCTTATGGCACATACTGATGTAGTATAAAAAACAGATTTCCTCCAAAAGCAGAATTTAAAGTGGAACTTTAAGTCAGAAAATTAAGCCCTGATAGATAACTTTAGGCTGGTCCCTTTTGCAGGTACAGCTACAGTTGTGTCCAAAATTATTCAACCCCCACTGAAATTGAGTGTTTTGGCCAGTTTGACATTGCTTTTGATCATTCAGTCATCTTGCTTACATTTACATTAAAGAGGCACTTGTAGGTCAGACAAATATAACATAACAGTTATAATGAAATAACCACAAATGTCTTTTCTGTGCTCACAGCATTATCAGTTTTATTCAACCCCCAAGTGACATTCAATCTTAGTACTTAGTACAGCATCCTTTTACAGTTATAACAGCTTTTAAACGTGAAGCATAGCTTGACACAAGTGTCTTGCAGCGATCTACGGGTATCTTCGCCCATTCTTCATGGGCAAAGGCCTCCAGTTCAGTCACATTCTTAGGCTTGCGCACTGCAACTGCTTTCTTTAAGTCCCACCAGAGGTTCTCAATCGGATTTAAGTCTGGTGACTGCGATGGCCACTCCAAAATGTTCCAGCCTTTCCTCTGCAACCATGCTCTAGTGGACTTGGAGGTATGCTTGGGATCATTGTCCTGTTGAAAGGTCCAACGTCTCCCAAGCCTCAGGTGTGTGACGGACTGCATCACGTTTCCATCCAATATCTCCTGGTACTGAAGAGAATTCATGGTACCTTGCACACGCTGAAGCTTCCCTGTACCTGCAGAAGCAAAACAGCCCCAAAGCATGATTGACCCTCCACCATGCTTCACAGTAGGCAAGGTGTTCTTTTCATCATAGGCCTTGTTCTTCCTCCTCCAAACATAGCGTTGATCCATGGGCCCAAACAGTTCTAATTTTGTTTCATCAGTCCACAGAACACTATCCCACAACTTTTGTGGTTTGTCCACATGGCTTTTGGCATACTGCAGTCGACTCTTCTTATTCTTTGGAGACAGCAAGGGGGTACGCCTGGGAGTTCTGGCACGGAGGCCTTCATTACGCAGTGTGCGTCTTATTGTCTGGGCTGAAACTTCTGTACCCACATCTGACAAATCTTTTCTCAGTTCCTCAGCAGTCACACGGGGACTTCTCTCCACTCTACGCTTCAGGTAGCGCACAGCAGTCGAAGTCAGCATCTTCTTTCTGCCACGACCAGGTAGCGTTTCAACAGTGCCCTTTGCCTTGAATTTGCGAATGATGCTTCCTAAGGTGTCTCTTGGTATGTTTAACATCTTTGCAATCTTCTTATAGCCATTGCCCTTCCTGTGAAGAGAAATCACCTCTTCTCTTGTCTTCCTGGACCATTCTCTTGCCTTCACCATGTTTGTAACCACACCAGTAAATGTCTAGAAGGAGCTGAGTATCACAGTCATTTTAAAGCTGCCTAATTGGTGCTTATTATGCTTGATTGCTGCTCGGTGACATCCACAGGTGTTTTCAATACCTGATGGAAAGCACCTGTATGAACCTCTGTTCTTCAGAGTGGTAGTCTTTAAGGGGTTGAATAATTGTGGCAATGAAGAAACCACATAAGAACCATTTACTACTGTATTACATAAACAATTGATGTCATTTTAGTTGCATTTGGGTAGTTACAACGTCCTTGTAGGATTTGATTCTGAATACAATTCCAAATGTACACTATAGTCCCTAAACCCCTTTACAGCATTGGGGGTTGAATAATTTTGGACACAACTGTATGTAAAACAATAAAAAATAAGTGTCTATACTGTTTAACCACTTCAGCTCTTGAAGATATACCCCCCTTCTTGACCAGGATATTTCTGGCGATATGACGCTGTGTTATTTTACCTGACAATTGCACAGTCATGCAAAGAAGTACATAAATGATTTTTATGTATTTTTTCTCCCACAAGTAGAGCTTTCTTTTGGTTGTATTTGAACACCTCTGTTTTTTTTATTTTTTGCGCTATAAATGAAAAAAGACCTAAATTAAAAAAATAAAAAAACTTTTTTTTTTAATTTCTGCTACAAAACATCCCAAAAAAAATTAAAAAAATATAAGCATATACTGATTGATTTGCGCAAAAGTTGAGTCTACAAACTACGGTATATACTAGAATTTGTTTTTATACTAGTAATTGCAGCGATCAGCAACTTATAGCGGAACTGCGATATTGTTGCAGACAGTTTGACACTGACACTTTGTGGGAATTAGTGACACTGATACAGTGATCAGTACTAAAAATGTACGCTATCACTGTATTAATGACACTGGCTGGGAAGGGGTTAAACATCTAGGGTCCACTGTGTGCCTAGCCAGTGTTTTTGTGTACTGTGTCTGCTGTTTTTACTAGGTAATCAGCTAGATTTTCTTTCCCTGCTTTGCAGGAAAAGAAAATCTAGCAGATTGCTGCAGACAGAAAACAGCTCTGCCTTGTTTACATAGTCTCCTCAGCGATCAACGAGTCCTGGTGCTCATCCACTGGCCAGCACTTGTTGATTGGCTTCTGCTGTGTCCAATCACAGCAGAAGCAGCGCTCAGGTGGCGTGTGCGCTCCCTCCTACAGTGGAAGTGCAAAATCACATTTATATACGTGATTTTGCAGAGAACGTCCATGCTGTAGCAGTAACTCTGCTATAGGGTGGATTTAAAGTTGTTAAAATCCAGCAATACACTGTATCATTCTGCTCTGCACATGCTCAGTTGCTCTCTATTTTCAGGCACTGTGCCGAAAATGTAGAGACCAGTCTGCTGAAAACCTAAAGATTTACTGTTGTTCAGGGGCTCTAGGCTTCAGCAAAATGGCAGCCTCTGTCAAGAGGTAATGCTGGAGCCAAGTACACATTAATTTTGGTGGCATAATTATTAATGTGGAATGTATATTCCTTTGCTAAAGAACAATATTTCTTATCAAGTTGTTATGGGTAAAGTTCCACTTTACGAATTAAAAAAAATCCTAGGAGGATGTACTTTTTATTGCAGAAGAGATTGTGTGTCTATATCTGTCTGCTTTACCTGCTAGCAATTTTCTTCTGATTAATCAATGAGCCGTGAATTGGCAGCTTCGCATACAATCTTGGCATGCCCTAGAGAGAAATAAATTCCCATGCTTACATGTTGGAGTTACATTATCTTGGGCTGGTCAATCAAGATGGCTGAAAACAGTGAAAAAAAAAAGAAGAGTCAGAGAAGACATTAGAGATGGCAACATAGGAGATCGCGGAACATTGCATTGCTGGATGTGCAGGGGAAAGGGGGGGGCACTTTTGGAGGTATACTGTGTATATGTGCACCTTATGGCAAGAGCTCACCCAAAACAATGCAGATTTAAAGCTGTAGTAAAGTCCACATTTTCACTTGTACCTACATGTAAGGCTATAGTAAGGCTTGCCTGTAGGTACAGTGAATATCTCCTAAATGGAGATATTCACACTTGTAACAGCCGATTACATCACCGGCGCACGCGCACTGCTCTCTAAATGGATGGCACACTCAAGTGTGCGTCCACTCAGAGCGCTGTGCCACCATCGTGACTTCTGTGCACATGTGCGTTAGTGAGGTCATCATGGCCCAGCCAATCAAATGGCTAGAGCTGCAAATCCAGAAGTGAGAACAGGTGTCCCCAATTGATGATCCCCCCTAACCTCTTGTGTTGACAATTCAAAAACTCTAAAGTAGAGGGGAAACAGAAGACAGCTGCTAAAACCTAACAGGGCTCCTCTATACTACGTGAGCAAGGCTGTGTGCCCTGGCCCCTGGATTCTTCTATTATATTTCCTTTTCTATTTTTTTCTCCCTTTTTATTTTCTTCCCTTTCCTCACCTTTTCCCACCCTCTTTCCCTCTTATCATCCATACCCTGCCATCCTATTATCTACTTTCCCCACTTGAATTACAACTGCTATACCAATGTTGAGTTTTTATGTAACACAAGGCCACTGCCCCTATCTCTACAATTAGGTTTGACCTTCAAATATTAGACTTGACCCCAGAGAAACGTGTAGAGACTAATGTTATATCTACACCCGAAATTCTCATTTTTATTTTCTGGGATTAGGACGGTTTTTTTTTTTCTATTATTTTCATGACCTTTAGATTTTTCGTATGCGGTCATTTGCAATCCATGACGGTACACTAGGTCTTATGTTTTTGTACGTGGTATACTCTTCTGTATATGCTTTTTTGTGAAGAAAAGCCTGACAGGGATTCAAACACTTCCCTGATCTATCTAAACATAAAATGAATAAAGTTTTGGTTATACATGCATCTGATTTTTTACCAATGATGGATATGTGTTCAAGCAAACAGAAAATGTTTCTTTTTTTCTGTTCTGCTTCTCAGAGATCTGGTGTCAGCAGGGTTAATTAAAGAATTGCTGATCTGGTATTTTACAGGCAGAATAACCTGTTAGTGGACACAGGAACTTCACATTTATTCGTGTTGTGATATTTAGAGGTCAGCTCCTTGCTCTGAATTCAATATGCATGCTCAGCACCAATCTCTGCAGAACGCATCCTTGATCATTCTCTTCTCATTCGGGATGCAGAGCACAGACCTCATAGCATTCTACAAATGGTTTTATATTTAGAAACATAACTACATTCTTCAATATGTATGAATATTCTACCACTAAAATCTTTGCTACATTTTTATTTTAATTCAAGTAAAGTCTAACAAATTTAACAACATAGCAGTAAGCTCTAATAAAAACTGAACACAAATCTTGAAATACATACAGTGAGCACAGTAGTTAATATTGATTCCAGGCCTGGACTGGGACAAAAAAATAGGCCCGGGCACTTTGGACTGAGCAGATGGAGATGAGGGAGGGGGCAGCCGCAGGGGGGAGCATACAGGAGCCGACCGCATGCAAGAGATGGATAGGAGAGGCGACCAGGTGGCACATAGAGGAACTGAGAAATATGGTGTCCTCGATGTGCCACCCGACCGCCTCTCCTATTCAGGCGGCCCCGGCCCAGTAGGCAAATGCCTGGTGTGCCCTATGGCCAGTCCGGGCCTGATTGATTCCTTATAGAAGTATACATTGTTTGTCATTCATTGTCTAGAACTGGCATTCTCAACCAGAGTCCCTCAAGTTGTGGCTAGTTGACCTTCTATCTGATGGTGCTGTCATAGCTCCAGGGTCCATTGCCGCTTGGCAGAGCCAGTAGCATGACACCAATGATTTTTTTTTTAGCTGACTGTAAGGATAGCATTCTAACCAGCACTATAAGGGGTCATTCCTTTCACTGTCCTCCAATGCAAGGGGCATTTTTCTTACACTTACATTTTCCTTACACTATGACTAATCTGAACAGGTTTTGGGACACCTGAAATTTATTTGAAGAGTTCCTCTGGAGGTAAAAAGGTTGAGAAAGGCTGGTCTAGAACACAGGTCCTGAAACTATGGCCCGTGGCCACATTCGGCCTGCTGCAAGATTTTGTCTGGCCCACAGCTAGGGTCAGTGGTGTATCCGCAATATGCACTGACTGAAGGTTAAGGTCAGCAGAAGCTGTCTATGGTCAATGTTTTTGATGTAAGGGGGGAACTCTAATGAGGACCCCAATGTAACAGGTAACTCTGATGTGGACCCGGATGTAATGGGCAAAGGAGGGACGGACTCTGATGGAAACTCTGGTATATGGGCGACCCTGATAAGGGTTTTTAAAATACACAATACAGCCCGTGTACTGAAAAGTTTGAAGACTCCAAAAAACAGGTCAAGTATTCCCAGTTCTGTCCATTGTAGTATTCTTGTGGTCTCTTACATACAATTAAGGCACACATCAATATGACAGGAGGCTACAGTCCTACTCAGGAAGCACGTAAAACAAGCGTGGATTGGATTATACATCAGAATAATGTGATGATAGGAATAAGGCTGCTGCCACCATGTTTTTAGAGATGATGGTTCAGCAGCTGTCATTCTAATCCTAGGAACAGTTGCATCAGCAGGTTTGTTTTGTAAACAAAACCTATGTGATCACCATATCTAGCTTTTGTAGTGATCACATGATCACAGACAGCACTGTTCTTATGATTGGGAATCCTGATGATGAGACCAGCGCTGTCAGTGACAACGTGGTGTTGAAAAATAGAGCTGGTAGCAGGCTCTTAGTTGCAAAAAAGAACAGTCTTGTGCTAACGAACGTTAATCTGTAGAATGCAGTTGAGGATATTCCCCAAGGTTAGCATTAGAGTGTTACGTGGCAATCAGCATGATACAGTATAATTACAGACCCAAAGATGCAATGCACTGGTTTAGCATACTGGAGCATCACAGAATCAATAAAACTTAACTCACCTCCTGCTACATCTCTTTCTTGCTATACCAATCAGAAAACTCTTTTTTCTATGGTATGGATCCAAATTATACAGTTTTATTCAGTAAGTTAGCAAATGCCATTAGATAAAAAATGGCAGCGTGGGCTCATTACAATATATATTTGTAAACAATGGTGAAGCTGTCCTTTAAGGCAGAAAATTGAGACCATATGTACAACCTAAACGTAGGCCCAATAAGCAACACATTGACACAAGGATGGATTTGAAGCCCAGCAGAGGTACTAGCAATTGCCCCAAGGTGCTTGATCTTCATCTTTGTTGTTGCCATAAAAAGGCTAAACCTAAAGCCTAACCTTTGTTCAGATCAATGTGTTTCCTATCCCCTCAACTTTGGCTCCAGTTGTCCAGGAAAGATCTGCCTATGCCAAACGTTTTGATCCTGGAACTGGGCATACTCTCTGCAACAATTACTCAAAAGCTAAAATCAAGAAGTCTAGCTTTCTGACTTTATCACAGCATTAAGGTTTCTTGGATTGTGGTTCTCTTATTTATTGTTTTTAAATCTGTTTATTAAAGATTTGGTATCCACAACTAGAGACCAACAATATTTAAGAACAAAACAAGAACATTCACAGTGATAGAACCTTTGTAGGGTCATTAACATAACCATACAAAGATCTAGAAACAGAAATAGGGGAGGGTTACATCTGTGAAATTAATGGTGAGGCTCACAACAACATTGGTATATGCAGGTAGGACATTTGTAAAGAACAAAGTAGATAAGCATGAAATTAAGAGGGGGATGTCACATACACAAACAAAAAAAGAAAAAGAAAAAAAAGAAAGAAAAATAAAAAACACACACAAAATACGGGAAAAAAAGATACTGTAAGCATTAACCTGTGGACATGGTGGAAGCAGTAAAGGGTTCAGTTATCCATTTGGACCACACCTTGCCATATTTTCTTGGACAGCCTTTATTTATATACGTATCTTTGTACAACGGTAAACTATTGTTCACCAATTGTTTCTAAAATGTAAGAGACGGAGGAGTGGGCTTTTTCCAGTGTAAAGCTACAGCTTTTCTAGCATAGAAGAGAAGTAAACTAACCAAGGTGCATTCTGCCACCATAGATATAGAAATTCAGCCAGGCCTAGTAAAAAGACATGCATTTAATGTCATAAAGTAACAAAGGGCAATTGATTTATCAAGGCTATCACTTCCTCCCAGAATCCGGTGATGGCGGGACATGTCCAGAAAATATGAGAGATGTCTTCCAGGGCACTCCCCAACTGCCAGCACTCCAGCGAACATGCAGGGTTCATTTTATGAAGTCTCTAAGTAGTGTAATACACCTGGTGAAGAATGTTAAATTGTATTAGTCGGTCACGTAGAGACCAAGGTCTGGAAGGGGAGCCCCAAATATCTTCCCAATCATCATTGTCTAGGTCTGGTATGTCCTGGACTGCGGTTCTCTTTAATATGGATCTTCACCCTCCCCACTAACGTTCCATAACTTCACTCTTACCCCCCTCCTCTCGACAAAAGGACTTTTTGTTTTGTTTTATTACCTTCTTTGGAGAACCTTCTCCTCACATCTCGTATTCTTGCCTAGTTGTCTGTAACCTCCTGGATATTCCCGTTAATCATCCCAGGAGGCCCGTGTACTCTATAGCACATGCACCGCTGCTCGTCATTAGGGGGCTGGCTGTTGCTTCCTGGTTCTTGCAGCAGGCCCCCTAATTACATACCGGGTCCCAAAGATGTCAGAGAAAACAATGATGTGGGACTGGCTATGCAGGAGCAGAACAACAGATCCCTACAAAATACTGTTGAATTTGCTGCATAGGAGTATTTTTTTGGTCACAACCCAGTGAAAACAGTAAGGAAGAATTGGGGGCAGATTAAGCAAGGGGGTGCAAGGAGGCTTGGAAGGGTCCCATGGGAGTGAAGTTCCTCTACGTTTTCTTGAAAGAAAACTTAGAAGACAAGAATTTGGGCCCCTAAAGCACATAATCCTTGATTACTTGTGTCCCTTACACATTCAAACTTTACTCCTCACTCACTCTCCGGTGAGCGTTCCACCGTAGTCAGGAAGAAGACACAGGAGTTAAAAGATTTCAACGTCTGGTGGCTCAGCATGGATGGCTCCTCATTCTGTCGCAGTCCTATGTAATCTCCAGTTACCATGGTGACTTCAGGTCCCATAGATTACATTGTACTATTATTGCTATATTTTTTTCCTCCTTAGTCTCAGCAGACCAAGATTACAGTGTTCCTAAAGTCAAACTCAATTGCAGTTTAGAAACCTCCAAGACCTCCAGCTCCCTGGTGGCTAGAACTATTAGGAGATCTCTTTAACGACAGTGAACAGAGACTGTGAAGTATCGCCTCGTACATTTAAAGTGGCAGTAAGTGAGTAATCAATTCTGGGCGTCTTAAAGGGGTTGTGGCAACATACACACTAAAACATCATCACAAATACAAAATCCAGGAAAATAATGTAAAAAATGTGTGTATTAAACCAATACTAAATGTATTTTAAAATATTGCTAATATACAGTAACTAGCTGAAACTCGTGTTTATATGGTCTGACTACCCCTGCACAGCCAAGCGTTGGAGGTTATACCCCATGTCAGGACAAGGTCATCCAGTGCCCAGGGTGAAGATCGCAAACTGCAACCCTTCCTTCCAAGATGGACGAGGAGGTGGGGATAACAGAATGCCAGATCACATCTAATGTTTGTGGCATGCACTGAACAAGTACCAATAGTTGTTTGTGGTACACCACAGCAAACAGAAGAGTTTAAAATCAGTGTAGAAAATCTGGAGCTGATGGTGGTGTCAATAGAAGGAAAAAATGTCCCTGCATTGGTGGTGTCACTGAAAGGAAACAATGTCCTTGCATTGGTGGTGTCACTGAAAGGAAACAATGTCCTTGCATTGGTGGTGTCACTGGAAGGAAAATGTCCTTGCATTGGTGGTGTCACCGGAAGGAAAAAGTGTCCCTGCATTGGTGCTGTCACTGGAAGGAAAGAATGTCCCTGCATTAGTGGTGTCACTGAAAAGAAAAAAAAAGTCCTTGCATTGGTGTCACTGGAAGAAAAAAATGTCTTTGCATTGGTGGTGTCATTGAAGGGAAAACATGTCCCTGCACCAGTACTGTCGCTGGAAAAAAAAAAAGAATGTCCCTGCATTGCTGGTGTCACTGAAAGGATAAAAATGTCCTTGTATTGTATCTAATGTTTGTGGCATGCGCTAAAATTTAATTTATGTATTTATTTCAGGTACTTATATAGCGCTGTCAATTTACACAGAGCTTTACATATATATTGTACATTCATATCAGTCCCTAACCCTCAAGGGGTGTACAATCTAAAATC
The DNA here is from genome assembly GCF_062004578.1 of Staurois parvus. Classification (NCBI taxonomy): domain Eukaryota; kingdom Metazoa; phylum Chordata; class Amphibia; order Anura; family Ranidae; genus Staurois; species Staurois parvus. The sequence goes on along the minus strand of NW_028318360.1, from coordinate 4,030,167 downwards.
CCTAACTCACATTCATGCATACACATACTAGGGCCAATTTAGACAGGATCCAATTAACCTACCAGCATGCTTTGGAGTGTAGGAGAAAACCCGAAGTACCCAGAGGAAACCCACGCAGGCACAGGGAGAACATGCAAACTCCAGGCAGGTGGTGCCGTGGTTGGGGTTCAAACCAGCAGCCCTAGTACTGCCAGGCAGAAGTGCTAACCACTTATCCTCTGTGCTGTCCACTTAGCCACTGTGCTGCCCATGGTACCAATGGTTGTTTGTGGTACACCACAGCAAACAGAGTTTAAAATCGGTAAAAAATATGGTAACAGTGGTGTCACTGTAAAGAAAAAAATGTCCCTGCATTGGCTGTGTAACTGGAAGGAAAGAATGTCCCTGCATCAGTGGTGTCACTGAAAGGAAAAATGTCCCTGCATCAGTGGTGTCACTGGAAGGAAAGAATGTCCCTGCATTAGTTGTGTCACTGCAAGGAAAAATGTTCCTGCATTGGTGGTGTCAGTCAGAGGATGGCTTTTCATCTATGTCAGTGGGAGGGGAACTAGGCTCTGTGGGGTGCTTGGAAATAAAGGGATCTGAGGTTCTCCAAGGAAGGAAGGGAGCGGAAGGTATCTATGGGAAGGAGGAGGCGAGGAGGCTAAGAGGTTATTAAGCTTTCCCCCTACTCTCTGTGTACTCACAGTTCAGACCTCCCTCTCAGCATGTCACCTCCTGAACACAAAAGCAGCTTCTCCTTCTTCCTGTCTCTGGTCATATGGTATGTCCCATGACAGGGAGAGACAGGAAGAATGGTACTGCTAAGGCAGAGGTGTGTTTTCTGCAGGCGCTTGCTCATTCACTCACAGCAGGAAAAATCCTCTCCCTCCAGCAACTACTGAGGCACCTATTCCTTCTGACAGGAATGACACTGCAGTCACTCCAGTCAGTGAGGCACAGGAGAGTGGAGCGGTTGAAGCTCTCAGCATGCCCACCCCACCCGCCACATATCAACACTGTGCCCAAGATATGTGCCCCTTCTAAAATCTCCTGTCTTGCCAAGACGAGGTGTTTTGCGGCAGCGCTATATAAATCATAGGACTGGATGGACAGGAATACAAATCCATTTACAGGTAAAATAGTTCCCATATATGCATTTCATCTATTTAGCTGCTGCATAAAATTCAGCTTGGACTTTAATATTATTATTACTATACAGGATTTATATAGCGCCAACAGTTTGCTCAACGCTTTACAATATAACGGGAGACAATACAGTAACAATACAGTTCAATACAAGAGGGTTAGGAGGGCCTGATCCTTGGAGCTTGCAATCTAACCAATTTAATATGTATTTCAACAATGGGGCTGATTTACTAAAACTGAACAGTGCAAAACCTGACGCAGCTCTGAACAGAAACCAATCAGCTTCCAGGTTTTTTTTTTTGTCAAAGCTTAATTGAAGAAGCTGATGTAAGAAGCTGATTGGCTACCATGCACAGCTGCACCAGATGTTGCATTCTCCACTTTTATAAAGTCAACCCAAATGTAGTCAACTGTCCCACGTTTTCCTTTTTGAATTTTTTTAAATGAGATCTCATCCAGTTTTTTTTAAAAAAAAGCAGTAAAATGATAAAAGTAAAAAAAGTTAAAGTAAAAAACAGCAATACTCACCTTCTACCTGGTGCCATCCCTCACGGCAATTCCTATCCACCAAAGACTGAAGGACATGCCTTGAATGAAGGACCTACCCAGGCATCACCACAGTACATTGGTGCAGAAAGCAGTACTGACATTGTCAACCGTCATCATGAAGGATGGCCCAACACCAGAGAAGATCCAAAGAAGAAGACGCTGCACCTCACGTGACCAGCGTGAGGACATCAGACATGCTGTCTAAGCAAAATATTTGGGGCTGTTGATATAGGCAAACAAACTTTTTCTGAAAAGTGAGTATTTGCTGTGAAAGGGGGAATCTAGCAGCACCCAAGAGGGTAATAACGCTGGTAATGGAAGACGGACAGGAGAGCTCTTGTTCATTGATATACATTGGTGGATTGTCTAGAAGCTAAACAGTTCATATTCAGCTGCAGTTTACTTGGGCAAAAACAAGAGTTTTTTAACCTTTGATAATCTGCCAGCATTATTACACCTGGCCTCAGGTAGAGTGGTTATATCATTACATAGCATTTCTTGTATGTTGTATATTTGGCTCTGGGGATGAAAGAGTTCTTCACGCTTTCTGTGTCTGAACCACAGTAAATGTCACTTCTTCAATAATGAGCCTGATTTATGATCTAATATGTTGGATAATGATACTCAGCACAGCGAAACAGCAGAAATGGGATCTGTTATGCAATGCTAACACTTAATGGATAAAGCTGTGTAGAGTCTCAGTCCACTTTATATGCAAAACGTACCTCTGAACTTCTACAAAGATACACAAAGGAGCTCAGTTCCCAAACACACACTATAGACACCTAATACCATCATGATGATCATTTCGTTTCTAAAGATGCAAAAGAGGAAATGTGGTAAGGAAGAGTTTAAAGCCTTTCTATCGTATTAATAAAACAATAAAACAGACAGCCAAGGAGGGAGCTTAAAGTGATTGTAAACCTCATCACGAAATATGAACAAAGTATATCCCTCTACAGTGTGTACTTGTCTCCATGAAGAGCTCCAAAGTGTAATTTCTGTCCACTACTTTGTTCCTCTGCTATAAGCATGATTCACTTCTGATGAGTTTTCCTGACACCAAGAGAAAAAAGGTGACAGGGGAGGGCACAGTCTGTGCCTGACAGCCTCAGCTCTGTTCCTGTGAGCCCTGTGAAGGGAGGTGTGTCTCTTCCTTCCAATCAGTTCTCAGAGCTCTCCTCAATGATGTAACTTTGGCTCTCCAACATGATAATGATCTAAAACACACATCAAAGGCCACTGTTGCATTTCTGAAGGAGAAACGGGTGACAGTGATTCAGTGGCCAAGTATGTCTCCTGATCTGAACCCAATTGAACACCTATGGGGAATTCCGAAGAGACGAGTTGAGCATCGCTCTCAATCCAGCCTCTATAAGAGGTTGTTCTTGAAGAATGGAAAAAGATCGATGTTGCAATATGTTGCCAACTTGTTCATTCCATGCCTAGAAGACTTGATGCTGTCCTTACAAATCATGGAGGTCATACAAAATACTAGATGTAGTCATTTTTGTTGTGGGTTGTATTCATTTTTGCATCAGCTAATTTAAGTACCGTATATACTCGAGTATAAGCCGAGTTTTTCAGCACATTTTTTGTGCTGAAAAACGGCCCCCTCGGCTTATACTCGAGTCAACGTCTGCAGATGACATGCCGTCCCTGTCATCTGGACACACCCCCGGGATCAATCCTCGCTGCTCCCTCCCTCTCCCATGGTACACACTTACCGGTCAGATGTCTTCCTTCTCCGGCCGCTCTCCTCCTCTTCACTCGCTCGACCTTCGCGGTGCCGCTCGGCTCCTCCTCTCCAAGCTCCACCTCCTCGCCGGTGATTGGGCGCCTGTGTGCCTCTCCTGAGCTACAGTTCCGGCGGCCTATCACCGGCGAGGAGGTGGAGCTTGGAGAGGAGGAGCCGAGCGGCACCGCGAAGATCGAGCGAGTGAAGAGGAGGAGAGCGGCTGGAGAAGGAAGACATCTGACTGGTAAGTGTGTACCATGGGAGAGGGAGGGAGCGAGCGAGCCCAGGCTTGAGTAGGGGTCACCAACGATGGGGCACTATTCCTCCCTCCACTGACACCAACGATGGGGCACTATTCCTCCCCCCACTGACACCAACGATGGGGCAGTATTCCTCCCCCCCACTAACACCAACGATGGGGCACTATTCCTCCCCCCACTGACACCAACGATGGGGCAGTATTCCTCCCCCCCACTAACACCAACGATGGGGCACTATTCCTCCCACACTGACACCAATGATGGGGCACTATTCCTCCCCCCACTGACACCAACGATGGGGCAATATTCCTCCCCCCACTGACACCAACGATGGGGCACTATTCCTCCCCCCACTGACACCAACGATGGGGCACTATTCCTCCCACACTGACACCAATGATGGGGCACTATTCCTCCCCCCACTGACACCAACGATGGGGCACTATTCCTCCCCCCACTGACACCAACGATGGGGCAATATTCCTCCCCCCTCGGCTTATACTCGAGTCAATAGTTTTTCCCAGTTTTTTGTGGTAAAATTAGGTACCTCGGCTTATATTCGGGTCGGCTTATACTCGAGTATATACGGTAAAACTGAAGATTTTGTAATCGAAGTTATATTATTAACCTTACTTTCATGTCATGAGCTAAACAAATATTCTATAATACAAAATTTTGGAAATTGTTCTCGTGTTCATTAAGATATTGATTAAAATCTTACTTTTCAAAAGCGGTGTACTAATTTATGCTGAGCACTGTATATAACATTCCTTTAAAATGTAGTTGAATAATATGGATTTATCCATTTACACACACACACTCAAAAAATTAATGGAACACTTTGAAAACACATCAGATCTCAATGTGGAAAAATCTCCTGCTGGATATCTATACTGATATGGGTAATATGTAAGAAACGTAAGGATGGCCCATCGTTTGTTGGCAATGAAAATGATCAACCTACAGAGGACAGAATTCAAAGACACCCTGAAAATCAAAGTGAAAAAATCATGCAGCAGGCTAGTCCATTCTGCTGAAATTTCATTGCAGCAACTCAAAATGGTACTCAGTTTGTGTGAACCTCATGTGCTTGTATGCATGCCTGACAACATCGGGGCATGCATACAAGGAGACGACGGATGGTGTCCTGGGGTATTTCCTCCCAGATCTGGACCAGGGCATCACTGAGCTCCTGGACAGCCTGAGGTGCAACCTGGAGGCGTCAGTTGGACGAAACATGATATCCCAGAGGTGTTCTATTGGATTTAAGTCAGGCGAGCGTGGGGGTCATTCAATGGTATCAATTCCTTCATCCTCCAGGAACTGCCTGCATACTCTCGTCACATGAGGCCGGGCATTGTCGTGCACCAAGAGGAACCCAGGACCCACTGCTCCAGAGTAGGGTCTGACAATGGGTCCAAGGATTTCATCCCGATACCGAATGACAGTCAGGGTGCCATTGTCTAGCCTGTAGAGGTCTGTGCATCCCTCCATCGATATGCCTCCCCAGACCATCACTGACCCACCACCAAAACAATCATGCTGAACGATGTTACAGGCAGCTTAACATTCTCCATGGCTTCTCCAGACTCTTTCATGTCTGTCACATGTGCTCAGGGTGACCTGCTCTCATCTGTGAAAAGCCAGTGGGGGACCTGCCAATTCTGGTGTTCAATGACAAATGCCAATCGAGCTCTATGGTGCCGAGCAGTGAGCACAGGGCCCACTAGAGGACGTTGGGCCCTCAGGCCACCCTCATGAAGTCTGTTTCTGATTGTTTGGTCAGAGACATTCACACCAGTGGCCTGCTCTAGGGCTCTGGCAGTGCTCATCCTGTTCCCCCTTGCACAAAGGAGCAGATACCGGTCCTGCTGATGGGTTGAGGTCCTTCTACGGCCCTGTCCAGCTTTCCTAGAGTAACTGCCTGTCTCCTGGAATCTCCTCCATGCTCTTGAGACTGTGATGAGAGACAGAGCAATCCTTCTGGCAATGTGCCACCGTGGAGGAGTAGGACTGCCTGTGCAACCTCTGTAGGGTTCAGGTATCGCCTCATGCTATCAGTAGTGACAGCCAAATTAAACATTAGTGAAAAACAGTAAGAAAAGATGAGTAGGGAAAAAAAATGTCAGTGGCCACCACCTGTAAAACCATTCCTGTTTTGGGGGTCATCTCATTGTTGCCCATCTAGTGCTTCTGTTAATTTAATTAACACCAAAGCAGCTGAAACTGATTAACAACCCCCTCTGCTGTCTAACTGACCAGATCAATATCCCAGGAGTTTAATTGACTTGATGTAATACTCCTGATTAAAAAGTGTTCCTATAATTTATTGGAGTAGTGTATATATAATATATAGGACTATTTATTATATATTACTGTCAAACAGAATGTGATCCAGTAGCTTTCTCTGCCTCATCCTACAGATTTGCTGTGAACAGACCTGAGAGCTGGGAGATCAGAATACATAGATACTCCCTCTGCTCTATGTCTCTGGATTTCAGTGCAAAACTACAGTAACATGCGCCCCCTGACCTTTGGGGAAATTACAAAAAAAAAAAGATGTTAAATATGTAATATGTTAAAGGGAATATTTGGTGATTTTGTAAATCTTTTTGCTTTCGTTCTTTCGTTGAACCTCTTGCTGAACTCGTAACGCATACTGTACATACAACAGCAAGAAAGATGAGCTTTTTGAGTTCACGGCGGTATGAGGTTGTGTACTGACAGCAAGCTCACTGTCCACTCCCAGCACACTGACAGCTGTCAACAACAGCTCTTGGTCAAGGTGTTTAATCAGGAGCTAGTGCAACGGGCACGCAATCATGCGATTACTGTGAGAGCCATTCACAGCGGTCATATGATATAAAAGCTGTTGAGGTGTTAAAGACATATTTTTATTTTTTAGTCAGGTAAATATTTCATGCAAATGTTTAGTATTTGCATTTTCAAGCTGCAGGTGGAGCTCTAAGCTACTTTTTCACATATTTACCTGTCAATACATAGCTACTCGGTTGAAAAAGTCAGACATATGTTGCAGAGCTCAATAGGTCAAGCTAAAATTTAAAACTGAACTTCAGGGAAAGAAGAAATCCTTCCTTGCAACTGGGTTGCCCCTACACTACAAGGATAAAATGGCCATTTAGTTCCACCCACAGAAGTAGGACACCAGGCAGAAGAAATACTCAGCTCCTTCTATGGGGAGTTCTCTCTGGGCATAAAACCCCCGCGCTGCTATAGGCCTCCAGTCATTTCTGCCTAGTGTCTCAGGAGTATGGACGTAACTTTTTTACTGGGACTTCTGGCCCCATGGCTTTTTTCTTTTTTCCTTTTTTATCTTTCCCTGGAATTTTTCTTTTTCCTGCAGAGATCTTCTATCAACAGTCGGACTAGGCAATGGTCTGGATAATCTAGATCCAGTGGTCGCCCCAGTCTGACCATGCAGATTGCTAGCTCAGTGCTCAATCGGCTGCATCGACCCCCACGGAGTGGGGCATCCAGCAAGTTGAACATCTCGCTGGGACACATTTAACCGGGCACCTATAGTCTGTGTCATTGTTACCCCTGGCCGACTGCCCCTGACTTCGGTGGAAAAGGAAGATCTGTCACAGGAGACTTACCCGGATGGTCCTGCTGGATTATTAAGTAGATGTCTCCTCCCCGGACACAGTGTGGGTACTCCCTGGGGTGGTTGGTCCCTACGGGGTTCTTCTCCCCTCCTTATGGGCCTGGGTACCTGTACATGTTCCCCCCACAATCCCCCTTTTTCCCCTCTGCTACGGGTGGCGCTGGGCATGTGTAAATGGGGATGTTTCTTCTGCGGGTTCACAAAGGTGCATTCACCATCAGGTAGATTTGTCCCTCTCCCTGTAGGGGTTGGGAGCCCTCTGGCCCAGGCCATGGTGGGGTTGCTTGTTTCTGGTACCCGTGGGACATATGGGCAAAATTTTTTCACTTTTCCTTATACGATCCACCTGTTCTGCAGGCTCCCTCTGTGCTGCTAGACTGCTCCCCACAGCCTTGTCTTCCTTATGCTCCAGCGGTCGGAGGTTGTCTGCTGTCGACAAGTACAATGCATAGCCAATAACCCTGCCATGGACAGAAGGACACTGATGGACAGTCCCCTGCTGGAACATAGGGAAAAAAAGAGAAGAGCACCAGCTGCTGGAGAGCGGAGGATAAAGTAAGTAAAATGTCTTTTTGAGGTACCCTAGATGTAAAAGAACATTTGCAGTGCAGAGGCAGCCCCAATGCAAGGGGGAATTTTTCAAGTAGGATCAGTGACTCAACCACTACTTCTGCTGGGCTCGGTCTTTAGAAACAAAAGTGAATCAGGCAAAACAAGTGCACCGTATATTAATTGTTTAATAACGCCTTCCCACCCAACCCCGGCCATTACACCCAGAGAGGTGCAAAGGTCTGCCTGATCATGTGACCACTATAAATGGTGGTCATAGTGGTCACATGATTGCTCCTGATCATTACTAGAGGGCGGGAGTTGTCTTGGATACCTCGGGCCTCTGTGTTGGAGCATGCTTTCAGCACAGAAACCTCTACTGCCCATAGATGTATATGTATGGCTTTGTAGGTGTTAAAGCCCATTCTCGTTGAAGCTGCATATATGTGTTACATGGGCGGCAAGAGGTTAAATAAAGACAATAAATTCATATAAAAATGAGGCAAATGCATTCTCAGCCCGACACATACACAGTTATATGGTATAACTCCACACTAGATTAAGGAGGGGTCTTCCAACTTGGAATACAGACACTTTTAAAAGCCTAAGTCAAACTCTTCAACTAAGCCTGTCCTGCTCCATTCAAAACAGGATAGTTAATTTGGGGTGTTGCTGTCCTTTAAGAAGGGTAGGAACATTGGAACCATGTACGATAAACAAGATTTATTTTTCCCCAATACATACACTTTTTTTTTTTCAGTTCAAAGTATTTTAAAGTTTTCAAATCACAGAAAGGCTCTGAGCAGTCAGAATAATCCGATACTTATAATTCAATTTCAGCAATTGTCTGCTAGTAGAAAAATTGGCTTTTCTTAGATGAACACATTAAGCTGGATGACATACGGTCATGCTTTATAGTATAGAATTTACATCACTGTAAAATGGCTTTTAAATTAGCCCAGTTATACAAATCAAGGTCATTGCTAGAAAGTAGGCCGAAGCAAGCGGTGTGGGCTGAAGAATGAATGGGAAAGGCAATTAGTTTTCTTTCAGCAGAGTACAATGGCGGCTGTGTTACAGTGCCTGGACCTGACACACTGGCCACATCTTGGGCACAGGGTCAAAGGATCCAGCTGAGCTGTGTTCTGCATGTCTGCTTTTACTGCCTGTTGCACAGAGGAAAGCTTGTCTGTAGGCCTACAGTCTGCTCACGTGCTTCGTCCTGGCTTCAAAGCTTGTACTTCTGCCCTGAAAAAACCACATTAGATTTCTCCACAGAGGCTCAACAATTACTGGCAGGATTCAGAAAGACACTTTCTACTGAACTAAATAGAGAAAATTAGATTCATTTTAAGTTCTAAGCCCTGGGCACGAACCATCAGAGCCTTCTGCCAATGGGACCTGCACTCAGGCATCACACAACTGGCATCCACTGCAATTTCTGAGTGTGGACTGAACCGATGGCTCCATTTAAAGAAACATTGTAAATAGAAATAAGATTTTCACCACTTGCCCTCAGAAGGATTTACCCCCCTTCCTGACCAGGCCATTTTGTGCGATACGGTGCTGCGTTACTTGAACTGACAATTGTGCGGTCATGCAACGCTGTACATAAATGATTATAAAGTATCGGATTATTCTGACTGCTCAGGGCCTTTCTGTGATTTGAAAACTTTAAAATACTTTGAACTGAAAAAAAAGTGTATGTATTGAGAAAAATAAATCTTGTTTATCGTACATGGTTCCAACGTTCCTGCCCTTCTTAAAGGACAGCTACACCCCAAATTAACTATCCTGTTTTGAATGGAGCAGGACAGGCTTAGTTGAAGAGTTTAACTTAGGCTCCTAAAAGTCTCTGTATGCCAAGTTGGAAGACCCCTCCCCTAATCTAGTGTGGAGTTATACCATATAACTGTGTATGTGTCAGGGGCTTAGAATGCATTTGCCTCATTTTTATATGCATTTATTGTCTTTATTTAACCTCTTGCCGCCCATGTAACACATATATGCAGCTTCAACGAGAATGGGCTTTAACACCTACAAAGCCATACATATACATCTATGGGCAGTAGAGGTTTCTGTGCTGAAAGCATGCTCCAACACAGAGGCCCGAGGTATCCAATACAACTCCCACCCTCTAGTAATGATCAGGAGCAATCATGTGACCACTGTGACCGCCATTCACAGTGGTCACATGATCAGGCAGACCTTGGCACCTCTCTGGGTGTAATGGCCGGGGCTGGGTGGGAAGGCGTTATTAAACAATTAATATACAGTGCACCTATTTTGCCTGATTCACTTTTGTTTCTAAAGACAGAGCCCAGCAGAAGTAGTGGTTGAGTCACTGATCTTACTCAAAAAATTCCCCCTTGTAATGGGGCTGCCTCTGCACTGCAAGGGTTTAATGTATAGGAGTGTGTCCCAGTGTCAGCACTGTGTAGTGTGTCATATAGGAGTGTGTCCCAGTGTCAGCACTGTGTAGTGTCATATAGGAGTGTGTCCCAGTGTCAGCACTGTGTAGTGTCATATAGGAGTGTGTCCCAGTGTCAGCACTGTGTAGTGTGTCATATAGGAGTGTGTCCCAGTGTCAGCACTGTGTAGTGTGTCATATAGGAGTGTGTCCCAGTGTCAGCACTGTGTAGTGTCATATAGGAGTGTGTCCCAGTGTCAGCACTGTGTAGTATGTCATATAGGAGTGTGTCCCAGTGTCAGCACTGTGTAGTATGTCATATAGGAGTGTGTCCCAGTGTCAGCACTGTGTAGTGTGTCATATAGGAGTGTGTCCCAGTGTCAGCACTGTGTAGTGTCATATAGGAGTGTGTCCCAGTGTCAGCACTGTGTAGTATGTCATATAGGAGTGTGTCCCAGTGTCAGCACTGTGTAGTATGTCATATAGGAGTGTGTCCCAGTGTCAGCACTGTGTAGTGTGTCATATAGGAGTGTGTCCCAGTGTCAGCACTGTGTAGTGTGTCATATAGGAGTGTGTCCCAGTGTCAGCACTGTGTAGTGTCATATAGGAGTGTGTCCCAGTGTCAGCACTGTGTAGTGTGTCATATAGGAGTGTGTCCCAGTGTCAGCACTGTGTAGTATGTCATATAGGAGTGTGTCCCAGTGTCAGCACTGTGTAGTATGTCATATAGGAGTGTGTCCCAGTGTCAGCACTGTGTAGTGTGTCATATAGGAGTGTGTCCCAGTGTCAGCACTGTGTAGTATGTCATATAGGAGTGTGTCCCAGTGTCAGCACTGTGTAGTATGTCATATAGGAGTGTGTCCCAGTGTCAGCACTGTGTAGAGTGTCATATAGGAGTGTGTCCCAGTGTCAGCACTGTGTAGTATGTCATATAGGAGTGTGTCCCAGTGTCAGCACTGTGTAGTGTGTCATATAGGAGTGTGTCCCAGTGTCAGCACTGTGTAGTATGTCATATAGGAGTGTGTCCCAGTGTCAGCACTGTGTAGTGTCATATAGGAGTGTGTCCCAGTGTCAGCACTGTGTAGAGTGTCATATAGGAGTGTGTCCCAGTGTCAGCACTGTGTAGTGTCATATAGGAGTGTGTCCCAGTGTCAGCACTGTGTAGTGTCATATAGGAGTGTGTCCCAGTGTCAGCACTGTGTAGTATGTCATATAGGAGCGTGTTCCAGTGTCACTATTGATCAGCATGTTGTTCTACAGGAGTGGATTGTGAAGCAATGTCACCCACCACTGGACAGTGTGCTATACAGCAGTGCATCGTAGTGTCAGCATTGTGGAGTGTGTTATACAGCAGCGTGTTGTAATCTCACCATTGTGCAGTGTCTTCTATAGCAGTGTGTCCCAGTGTCACCATTGTGCAGTGTGTTATACAGGATTGTGTCGTAGTGTCACCATAGTGTTCTTATAGAGCAGTGGGTTAGAGTGTCATCATTGTGCAGTGTGTTGTTACACAGGAGTGTGTCGTAGTGTCACCATTGTGAAGCGTGTTGTCCTGTCACTATTGCGCAGTGTGCGGTTATTCAGCAGTGTATTCTAATGTCAGCATTGTTCAGTGTGCTGTTATACAGGATTATGTCGTAATGTCACCATTGTGCAGTGTGTTGTAGTGTTCCTATTTATGCAGTCTGTTGCAGTGTCACCATTGTGCAGTGTGTTGTAGTGTTCCTATTTATGCAGTCTGTTGCAGTGTCACCATTGTGCAGTGTGTTATACAACAGTGTGTCATGCTGTAACCATTGTGCAGGGTTTTGTAGTGTCACCATTGTGCAGTGTGCTGTTATATAGCAATGTGTTGTAGTGTCACCACTGTGAAGTGTGTTATAGAACAGTGTGTTATAGTGTCATCATTGAACAGTGTACAGTTATATAGCAGTGTGCTACAGTGTCACCATTATGCAGTATGTTCTTATACAGGATTGTGTCATGGTGTCACCATTGAGCAGTATGTTGCAGTGTCACCATTGTGCAGTGTGTTGTAGTGTCACCATTCTGCAGTGTGCTGTCAGATAGCAGTGTGTTGTGGTGTCATCACTGTGCACTGTCTTGTAGTGTCACCATTGTGCAGTGTGTCATAGGGTCACCATTGTGCAGTGTGTTGCTAATCAGGATTGTGTCGTAGTGTCACCATTGTGCAGTGTGTTGTATTGTCGTCATTGTGCAGTGTGTTATATAGCAGTGTCCTGTAGTGTCACCATTGTGCAATATGTTGTATTGTCACCATTGTGCAGTGTGTCGTGGTGTCACCACTGTGCAGTGTGTTGTAGTGTCACCATTATGCAGTGTGTCACCACTGTGCAGTGTCCTGTAGAGTCACCATCGTGCAGTGTCCTGTAGTGTCACCATCGTGCAGTGTCCTGTAGTGTCACCATCGTGCAGTGTGTCGTAGTGTCACCGTCGTGCAGCGTGTCGTAGTGTCACCGTCGTGCAGCGTGTCGTAGTGTCACCGTCGTGCAGCGTGTCGTAGTGTCACCGTCGTGCAGCGTGTCGTAGTGTCACCGTCGTGCAGCGTGTCGTAGTGTCACCATCGTGCAGCGTGTCGTAGTGTCACCATCGTGCAGCGTGTCGTAGTGTCACCATCGTGCAATGTGTCGTAGTGTCACCATCGTGCAGTGTGTCGTAGTGTCACTATCGTGCAGTGTCCTGTAGTGTCACCATCGTGCAGTGTCCTGTAGTGTCACCATCGTGCAGTGTCATAGTGTCACCATCGTGCAGTGTCGAAGTGTCACCATCGTGCAATATGTTGTTATAGAGTAACAGGCAGTAAGGGCCTATTTCTCATGCCAGATTCCGATCTGGAAGAATGACAACTATCCTCCTATACTGAAGATTGTTATGATGTAGACACACTCAGGTTCCTGCAATTACCAAGTCGCCTCTCTGTGTCAGAATGCGGCAGAGCTGTGTACACAGGAGTCGGAGATCACTATGCTACCATTGTGTATCCTGTGATTAGGAAGTGCTGGGTGTGTCCTCAGAAGGCAGCTCACATCTATTGGAGAAAAATGTGGAAATGCAATTTCTATGCCAAGTGAAACCTCCAAGCTCAGCCATGGAACCCACAACTGACTGGAAGCCAGGAGAGCTACACTGTCCATGTTTCTTTCTATTTTCAGTCCAAACATGAAGCATGAGCTTTATTTCAGATTCCTATGGGTTAGATCTCATCAAGCTGATGCCAATTCCATACAATATGTGCTGGTAACACAATACAAAAATGTACAAGCAGATTCCAGGGGATTCCCTGCATCACTAACCTCAGCCAGAAGATGGGACCCATTTTATTGCTAGCACTGCAATGTCCCCATCTTCCTGTAGTCCCTCTGTATTAAAATGGGACTCTTGTCATCATAAAAACCATAAATCTAGCAATAAAGACATTGACAGGTTACTATTATAAGGGCGCATTCAATCAGCCATTAATGGCCGCACCCGGCCCAGAATGCAGAATTTTTGCACCAATGAGGTAAAAAAATATTGTGTGCGTCTTTACAAGCAAATGGCACTGTGGGCAAAATGACAGTTTCCGATCACCTGAAAACTCATTAGCAGCAAGTGGCCGAATATCCCTTCCACCTTTTTATTACAAAGCAGGGGTGTTGCTAAAGACCCAGGGCACCTACAGGTACCCAACCTAGGGCAAAAAGTAAAAGACTGCCACAGTGATCATAGCTTTCATATCCTTTTCCCTGTCTTTGTTCTCTCGCCCTTTTCCTTACTGGATCCCAGGCCTGGATCCCTTCCCTTTAACTAGTACATTGAGTATTGCTCATCCTTATGCCTAGTACACAATGAGAAAATCGAACAAAAATACCACTTTTGAAGCGATCATCCAATAATCTGATTGTTAGGAAACAGCTTTCAAGAGCCGTTCACAACATTTCATACGAAATTAAAAGTAAAACAGGGCAACATAAAATTAGTGCAACATTTGATACAGTTTTTGATAAAATAACATATCAATATCTGGTTCCATGGTAGCAATTCTCAGTGAATTCTCAGGGTGCTCATCAGATATTTTGCCCTTCATGTGCTTCATCATTGCAAATAGTTGCTCACAAATATAGGTGCTGCCAAATACTGATGACATGAATAAGGAATGATTGTGAAAAGTGGGAGATTTCCCTTTGGGAAGGTAAAACTTATAAAAGTCCAGTAAGAAGATGCTGTCAAATTTTTCTTTGGTTGCATGTGTTCGCCAAGTGTAAACGCATTTTACAAAAAACAAGGAAAAAAAAAATAATAAATCAACATTTTTAAATAAGTTTACAATTTTGTGTTGGGCCGGATTCATAGCTGCCTTGGGCTGCAGGTTGGACACTCATGAATATCATACATACCCAACATAGTAACAGACTATTCTATTTACAAATCATAGAAAAGTAAGAATTCCCACACATGTAACCTTACCTCCAAGTTGTCCAGTGAGCGCGTGATACTAAATCGTTTTGATCTTCCAAGAGACTTCCGACCTGAGAAGCGTTGCGGCCCCTGGACCAACCCGCTTGTGTGGACAAACTTTGAACCCTGCAAAAAACAGCATGTTTAGCATTATACAATTATTCTATAGATGCAGCAGATTTTTAAAGATCTGAAAGTTTCAATGAAAAAAGGATAGGTCAGCAATTTCCCTATTCTTCAAATTTTGCATTAGGCAGGGCAAATTTTTAACAACACATGGCCCCTGGAATGAACGAAAAGACTAAGACTTGCTCAGCTACAGGAGGAGGCACTGCGCACAGCGGCTATGATTCAAAGACGACAGTTTGAGAACTTAATAAACAATAACATTTCTCTTCATAGAAAGTTTTATCGTTTCTTCTGAAATTACATCCACTAAAAACAAACCCAAGACAGATGACTTGACCCTCCTGGGTAGTAACATGCTGTAGTCCACATCTCTCTTGGCTATATAATACAACAACGGGATTCTCGCTGCTCAGAAAACTGAAGTTTGTCCAAATAATGGGACTCCAGGGTTCACCTATATTTATAAGCTGCATACTCACATCTACCAGCAGGTGACACTGCAGGGAAAATCTATGACCCACTCTGCCAGATTGCCTGAAAGTTCATCAACTGCAAGTAACCCTCCCCTCTTATTACAGAGTACTATCAGCCATTTGTTGGAGAGAAGGGATTTCTTTGTAATATGCGTTCATCTTGTTATAATGCTTTATTTATTTTTTGCTTTTTTTTTTTCTATTAGTTTGATGTATAGTTTGACACAGAAACTTAAAGTTGATCTTCAGAAAAAACAAAAATCCTCCCTTGCGGTGAGGCTGCCCTCACACTGCAAGGGTTAAATGCTTGTTTAGGTCTTGGGTACCAGAAAAGGACTTTTACTTCCCTGATCTTCTGCTCCCTAATCTTGTGGACTGTTCCTCAACGTTCTCAAGTCAAATGCAGGACTATGGGTCCAGCATTGTGCTTGATGTAATCAATGGACCTGCAACCGCTAAAGCTGGTCTTGCAGCCTAGATGGGAGTGTGGGATCAGGCAAATTATTATTATTATTATACAGGATTTATATAGCGCCAACAGTTTGCTCAGCGCTGTACAATATAAAGGGAGAAAATACAGCAACGATACAGTTTAATACAAGAGGGTTAGGAGGGCCCTGCTCCTTGGAGCTTACAATCTAAGAGGGAGGAGCTCGTGATACAAAAGGTAGTAACTGTGGGGATGGATTGGTTGGAAGAGTAGAAGATTCCATTATTAGCTGAGGGCAGGATAGGTTTCCCGGAAGAGATAGGTTTTTAGAGATTGCCTAAAAGTGAGCAGAGTAGGTGATAGTCTGATAAATTGGGATAGAGAGTTCCAGAGGATGGGGGAATCTCTGGAGAAGTCCTGGAGATGAGCATGGGAGGAGGAGACAAGGGAGCTAGAGAGCAGGAAGTCGTGGGAGGAGCGGAGAGTACGGTTTGGGTGATATTTGGAGACAAGATTGGTGATGTAATTTGGGGCAGAGTTATAAATGGCTTTATACGTTATTGTTAATGTTTTGAATTTTATCCGTTTGGCAATGGGAAGTCAGTGGAGGGATTGGCAGAGAGGGGTGGCAGATATGGAACGGTTAGTAAGGTGGATGAGTCTGGCAGCAGCATTCATGATAGACTGAAGAGGGGAAAGCCTGCGATGAGGTCGGCCAATGAGGAGGGAGTTACAACAGTCAAGGTGAGATATAACAAGGGAGTGAATAAGTTACTTAGTGGTTTCCGAGGTTAGGAACGGCCCTATCTTGGAGATGTTGCGGAAATAAAACTTTATGTGGTACCCTAGACCTAAACAAGCATTTAAACCAGTCCCTCCAGAGTTTAATGAAGTGGTATTAAACTCCATTTTTTAAAAAATTAAATGAGCCCCCAGTTTGTTTATCCCATAATATGCTAGTATGCACTACATATTAGAACATTATGACAGGCTTACCTGTCAAACAAAGCCCTCCAGGGTTACACTGTTTTGGCCTTCATCTGTTCAGCCGTGATGACGTCACTCCCACGCATGTGGGAGTCACATGGTCACAGTACAGAGCTAGTGCTGTAATCCTCCAGATTGTGTAGGATTTTAAAGTGCGCCTTGATTGAAAAAAAGGTTGATCAACACTGGCCTAAATGCGTACCAGATCCAGTTACTATGTGATGCACAAGCTTCTAGGTAAACATAAAACAGCCTTTACCTTACTAGACTGAGCTAAGTCCTCTTTACCGTCCCTTACTGAGCCAAGGCCTTCTTCATTTGTGCCTCACTCGCTCCCCCTCCCAGACACTGCAGATCACAGTGAGAGAGTTTCAGTAACAGAGGCATCATTGCCACCCCAGCACAGGAAGCTCATTTAGGTGGACTTCACTCAATTGATCAACAATTGTTATGGAACTAGACAGTGGGACTAAGAGCTCATTTAGACATGCAAATAAATGTGAGCGTCCATTAATGCATCTAAAGCAGTGGTTCTCAACCTGTGGGTCGCGACCCCTTTGGGGGTCGAACGACCCTTTCACAGGGGTCACCTAAGACCATCGGAAAACACATATTTCCAATGTGTAAAGAGCAGCTACTGTATAGAAAGCAGCTACTGTGTTGAAAGCAGCAGTATTGGAGGTAAAACGACACTTCATGAATTATAATTACTGGGTAAAAAAATTTATGGTTGGGGGTCACCACAACATGAGGAACTGTATTAAAGGGTCGCGGCATTAGGAAGGTTGAGAACCACTGATCTAAAGCGTTAAGATTCGTTGCCAGCACGTTTTCAACATACTTGGCAGATGCCCCCTCTATGTTGGTTTTCTATTGTATAGATTTTTGTATTATCTCAGCTAGTAACACTTTCTAAATGCCTCTTGAATGTGCTGTAAACGCCACGGGGCATTTATGTTGCGTTTATAGTGCAGTTGCAGCACATTTACATTGACATCAATGGAAGTGTATAGGGAGCGGTAAACCTGGCAAACCACACAAGTCCATTCAATTCTGATGCAATACAAAGTGACGTGACACGAACGCAACCACGTGAACAAAACTGGGTACTGCAATGCACACAGTTTTGATGGATGTTTGTGGCGCTTCATAGCTCATGACTGCTTTTAAAGCTATGGTAAACTTAGTCAAAGAAAAAAACTGAAATTAAGTGCTGCAGCATATATAGTATTTGTAAAGGGAGGCCATAATTCTACTTTAAAAATTGAACTTTTAACATTTGATTTTGGATTTGGGTAGAGTGAGAAAGGGTTAAAACTTTTTTTTTTTTTTAGAATACAAAAGAATGATCAGTACTCCCAAAGTATGAATACAATCCAACACTTTATTTTCATACTTTAAAAACAATGCATAGCGGTGCATGGAAGCATTTCGATTGACTGGGTCTCTATTACAAGAATAGATTTGATAAAGACCCAGTGGGTCGAATCAAACTCTCCATAAAAAGTGCAGTGTTCGTCTTCTGGTATGTATAGCTTTTAAAGTGTGAAAATAAAGCCTTGGATTTTATTTAAACTTTGGAAATTCTGATAATCCTTTCGGGCACCTATATTGCATGAATAGAGGCCTTAGTTTTCATGCCTGCATCCACCCAGAGCTGCATGCAGGGGGGCTATGAAAGTGAATGCAGATGCAGCAGCTGCACGGACACAGCCGTATGTCAAAGTTGTCTGTGTCTGGGCCACACAGCAACTCCTCAGAGTGCCCTTGTGAATGAAGCCTATGAGGATCATTTGTTCACATGAAGGAGCATGTGGATCCTGCACCACTCAGGAGCGGTTATACAAATAAACTGCTTATACCTTTCCTATACAAGTTTTTCTCATTGCCAAATCCCCATTATATTTTCCATCCCTGTTTTGATGACATGCCACTTTGACAGATTGTGAATTCAATTTTCCTAATGGACACACACATGGTAATAAACACCCAACAGTGGTTCTAGTCCCTCCAATCTTATCAAACTATTGGGTTTTATTGCCATTTATGTTCCCATTTAGATAGATTTTTCTTTTCGGTCTTGCTAGTGCCTTGAGCAGTGTTTCTTAACCTTTTTGCCTTCGAGGAACCCTTTGCAAAAAGTTTGAGATCTCGAGGAACCGCTGAAAAAAAATGTTCAGACCTACAGCTCACTGAACATTGAATCTGATCAGCGAGCTGTAGATGAAGCACATGGCTGGATGAGGAGGTGGTATTCAGTATATGGCAGCGCTGAATGCAGAGAGGGGGAGCAGAGAGTGGGAGCTTGTGGCTGGATGAGGCTGAATGTAGCAGGAGGTGAGATCATAATAGCTTCATGTACAGTACATTTATGGCGAAATAACAAAAAGATAGTATCATCTCACATCCTGCTACATTCAGTGTGATCCAACTATGTGCTCCCAAATCTTTGAAGTCTACATCACTGCTGTCATACACTGGATGTCACCTCCTGCCTCTTTTCTGCCCCTCCTCCAGCACTCTTACCTCCCATGTAGCCACATGCTGTGGTGGCTCTCTGCTTCCTCCTCCAGCACTCTCACCTCCCATGCAGATCTTACCTGCTATGCAGATCTCACCTTCCATGCAGATCTCACCTCGCATGTAGCCACATGCTGTGGTGGCTCTCTGCTTCCTCCTCCAGCACTCTTACCTCCCATGTAGCCACATGCTGTGGTGGCTGTCTGCTTCCTCCTCCAGCACTCACACCTCCCATGCAGATCTCACCTCCCATGCAGATCTCACCTCCCATACAGATCTTACCTCCCATGTAGCCACATGCTGTGGTGGCTCTCTGCTTCCTCCTCCAGCACTCTCACCTCTCATGCAGATCTCACCTCCCATGCAGATCTTACCTCCCATGCAGCCACATGCTCAGGTGGCTCTTTGCTTCCACCTCCCTGCACTCTACAATACCACGGCTGTAACAGGATCTCACTTCTTGATCCAGCCATGTGCTTTGGCGGCTAGCGGCTCTCTACCCTCCTCCCTCCACCACCCCTTGCACTCTGTATCTCTGTAGCTGTAGGACCTCACCACCCAATGCAAGCCACATTCTCCGGCTCTGTGCTCAGCGCGGTCACAGAAAGCCGCCACTTCCTTCAGCTCCTGCATTCTGCACTACTCCTGGCCTCGCCCTCTGACTTTATAGGGGCTGGAACTATAGAGAAGTTATTGAGTATCAATGCGCACCTACACTGCTGATTGTCAGCACGCACTGCGAACAACACGGGAAACAACATTAGGCGGTATACGTCTGCCATAATGTTGTTTCACGGTGGAACCCCTGGGGACTTCACGAGGAACCCCGGTTGAGAAACACTGGCCTAGAGTACCCATCAGTAAGCTTGCAAACCTAGTTTATAATAAGGTGGCATTAAAGCAAACCTCCAGCCAATTAATTTATTTCCTGTTTAGACAGAGTGAGGAAAACTTTCCAATAGGGACACCAATGGCAGTAAAAACCTGACGGTAGTTTCAAGCTTTGCTTGAAGTTCCATATTCCTGACGACGTGACAGCAAAGTTTTTGCAGGTTGTGTTATCTAGCCACTTTAAAAACGGTGCTCGATAAAGATTGTCAATGTAAAACACCATGAAGCACACCGCAATCACAAGACTGCTGGATTTTCCAAGGAAGAAATCTTGGAACAGACCTCTAAAACCTGGGAGTGTCTAAGCAACTGTCCTACCAGACCTGCCAGGATTTTGAAGACAGTTCCAGGAATACTGATGCTGAGCTAGAGATTTCTAATACTGTCTGGCTGACAATATAAGTCTGTCTGACAATATCTGAGAAAAGCATTGATTCCAGCTCGTCATCTGAGCAGAGTTTTTTTTATTAGTCAAAAACATTGGCAAACCACCAAAAAGTGATAAAACTTCAACACTTAAAAAATGAAAAATGTAGACATGTTAAAACTAGGAAAAATAACTGCGCCTGCATCAATATTTTCTATTTCTTTAAATTTCTAGTGCAGGGGTCTCTAAATGTTCCAAAGAGCCAGTTTAATGTCCTTCAGACCTTGGGGGGGGGGGCGGCAACTGTGCCATTGGGAGTAGAAATTATCCTGTCGTCAGTGGGCGTAAACAGTGCATCTTTGATATTAAGAAGAAGAATAGTGCACCATCATTGGTGTCAGTGGAAAATATAATGCCCCATTGTTGGTATAAGTGGGAGGATAAGTGCCCCATTGTTGGGGTCAGTGGAAGGAATAGTCCCCCATTGTTGGGGTCAGTGGAAAGAATAGTGCCGTATTGTTGGGGGTCACTGGAAAGAATAGTGCCCCATCATCTGACACCTGGACAAGCCTGAAACCCATGCAGTACACCCGTACATGCGGTCTGTTAATGATGTGAACCACCTTTTAATGTGAGTGAACAGTTTTTACTTGAATAAAGGAACTTATATTTATTACAAATTACTACACTATGAAAGATTTTTCTTTACTCATCATGGTTTTGATGAGTGGTATACCTAGCTGATGTCAGAGTCCAGTGAGTCCTGAATACTTACCTACCTGTTGAGGTCCACGGATGGTCTGCTGAGGTTACCTACCAATATTGGAGCAAGATCCTATAGTGATCTTAAAGGCGTGTTGGCCCATTGGGTCGCAGAGTAAAGGTGAGGGGGCAATTTAGCCACAGGAGGAGTGTGTTTACACCATCACCGGATATCACCTGTGTTATCACTTCTTGCATGAATTGATCCTGAGTGGAGCACGAATACTTACCATTCATGAACTTTTGCAATAAGGGAAATATTAGTTTATTTTACTTGTTTGGTCACCGTTATATATTCACCTATAATGCCTGTAGAGTGTGACCTAAGGGGGCCACATGTGTAATGATTAGTTCTGAAGCAGGAACAGGACTACAGATCATCCACCTACTTGCACGTATATTATAAGAGCATGTGTGGCATCAGTTTTTGACTATTCATCTATGTCTCTGTATAATACACAGAGTTTTGGGAATTGTATTTCAGTAGCGCTGCACTATAAGATATATTTAAATAGTGCCCCATCGTTGGGGGTCACTGGAAAGAATAGTGCCCCATCATTGCGGGTCACTGGAAAGAATAGTGCCCCATCGTTGGGGGTCACTGGAAAGAGTCGTGCCCCATCGTTGGGGTCACTGGAAGGAATAGTGCCCCATCGTTGGGGTCACTGGAAGGAATAGTGCCCTATCATTTGCAAAGGGCCAAATTTGGTCCCCGGGCTGCATTTTGGAGACCACTAATCTAGTGCAAAGCATATCATGTACCACTCACCTGGCAGGACAAGGAAATGCTCACATGTCAGGAAAACATGGCCCCCTTCACATGGCAAGACCAGGTAGCACAAACACAGGAAGGACAGGTAGCAACCAAATTAGAAAAAAAACAGGCACCCACATGGCATTAACTTTACATTTAAAAAAATGAAATGTTATTCATACTTTTTTTTTTCTTTTATTTATTTATAGTGCTGTGCAAGGGTGTGGAAATGCAGAGTTCAGGAGTGTGTTACGTTCAGAGTGCAGGGTTCAGGAATGCGCTATGCAGAGAGTGCAGAGTTCATGAGTGTGCTATGTACAGAGTGCAGAGTTCAGGAGTGTGTTATGTACAGAGTGCAGGGTTCAGGAGTGTGTTATGTACAGAGTGCAGGGTTCAGGAGTGTGTTATGTACAGAGTGCAGAGTTCAGGAGTGTGTTATGTACAGAGTGCAGGGTTCAGGAATGCGCTATGCAGAGAGTGCAGAGTTCAGGAGTGTGTTATGTACAGAGTGCAGGGTTCAGGAGTGTGTTATGTACAGAGTGCAGGGTTCAGGAGTGTGTTATGTACAGAGTGCAGGGTTCAGGAGTGTGTTATGTACAGAGTGCAGAGTTCAGGAGTGTGTTATGTACAGAGTGCAGGGTTCAGGAATGCGCTATGCAGAGAGTGCAGAGTTCAGGAGTGTGTTACGTACAGAGTGCAGAGTTCAGGAATGCGCTATGCAGAGAGTGCAGAGTTCAGGAGTGTGTTATGTACAGAGTGCAGAGTTCAGGAGTGTGTTATGTACAGAGTGCAGGGTTCAGGAATGCGCTATGCAGAGAGTGCAGAGTTCAGGAGTGTGTTATGTACAGAGTGCAGGGTTCAGGAGTGTGTTATGTACAGAGTGCAGGGTTCAGGAGTGTGTTATGTACAGAGTGCAGGGTTCAGGAGTGTGTTATGTACAGAGTGCAGGGTTCAGGAGTGTGTTATGTACAGAGTGCAGGGTTCAGGAATGCGCTATGCAGAGAGTGCAGAGTTCAGGAGTGTGTTACCTACAGAGTGCAGAGTTCAGGAATGCGCTATGCAGAGAGTGCAGAGTTCAGGAGTGTGTTACGTACAGAGTGCAGAGTTCAGGAATGCGCTATGCAGAGAGTGCAGAGTTCAGGAGTGTGTTACGTACAGAGTGCAGAGTTCAGGAGTGAGTTGCGTACACAGTGCAGGGCTCAGGAATGCATAGCTCACAGGCCAGTTTACATTGGACATTAGAGATAAGTGGGCAAGTGAGGGTCAAACAAAGATGCTGTACAGGCAACCAACATCCTGCTTATCAACCAATGATGTAATTGGTTGTCAGGACGCCGGAAGCTAGAAGGTCGTAATGGTGCACAATGAAAACCTAGGGCTTTGTGTAACTAAAATGCAGGCTTTTTCTACCCGCTGCCTTGTATACAAGTTTTGGGCAATTTTTAGACAATTTGCCAAGGCACCCCTGAAGAAACCACAAGGCACCCTGTTGAAAAAACCAGGAGACAGGAGTCTGTGTTCTTGGTCAGAACGGCAACCGCACTGAAGGAAACACCACTCCCCGCCCTCTCCTCTGCTGTCATGTGCTGAGCAGTGAGGGTTTTATGCCGCCAGACTAGAAGTCAGGCTTCTCTGTCTACAAGTGAGCTTCTGCCAGCGCCAGAGTAGCCCGCAGCAGGGCTAAATGTAGAACAAAACTTCCGAACTGCATGTCCCGGGTGTCGGGCGATAGGAAGTAAACATCCCTGCTGTCCTTATTTCCCAAACCTACAGCCGCAGATGCACATCCTCAACGCTTACAGCAATTGGTAGTGCAGAAAGATCGCTCTGTATGAAGATCTCAATGAGTGCTGGTAAGATGAGTGGGATGGTGTGCTAAGCTTGAAGCACACAGGAGGGAGTGCGCATTCATAGCGCAGCATTGGAAAAACATTTTAAAAAGTTGAGGGTAAAAAAATAAGTTTTTTTTGCATTTTGACATTCTTTCAATTTCAGGGAACACATGGTATCCACATATGTGATCAATACTGCTTACCATGTCTAGTAGTTTCCAAACCCAACAGGGAACAGATTCTTCATGTGTACACCACGTGAGTGGCTGTATAGATTCACAGGTCAAACAGTATACAAGTTTCAAGCTCATTCAGCGATCACACGTAAGTGACCAGCCCTGAATGTAGACTGTCCATGTCAGTTACACGTGATCGCTACATGAGAGATTACATACAAGTGGCCATGATTACCTGTGGGAGCCCAGAGTCTCCTAATGCTTTTAATGGGGCTGCATCCCGCAGCTAGTTGTGGGAATCCTCACATCTAAAGAGGAGTGCAGGAGCTTTTGCAGATGTGAATGCACCCTTAAGCCAGCCATGCAACCCACAGCCTTTTCCCCCCTGGGTTGGCAGATGGGACCTTTTGGTCTTTTTATAAAAATCAGAAATACTGCTTACACCAGTTTTTGTCTAACAATGGTTTTAAATCCCTTACGGAAATTCAAGCAATGGTTGACCCCCTATCCCCCAATGGCAGGCCTTCCAGATTCATCATTTTTATGTCAAACCTAGGACTCCTATAGATCATTAACTACTCTGACCTCCTTCAAGAACCTGTGCAAATCCACCAACCCTGTCTACCATGGGCTCTCCCATTCCTACTTCATCCTATCCAATCCCCCCGATGACTCAACGCACCCATATCTCAAACAAGTGAGAGTCCGATTTGGGTACGGCTTTTTCAGATGCACAGAAAGAAAGGATTCTTATTTTCAACCATAAGGCATCCATTTCAAGTAAGTTTCAAGAGACAGGGTTTGAAATTGGTTCCCGTTGGTAGAATGTTCCCTTGAATGTTCCCGTTGGTAGAATGTTCTGCATAAAGCACTTCTGCCTCCAGTGCTCACCCCTCTGTTGGAGATGCCAGCTACATGTAGGCACAATACTCAACATGTTTTGGAGTTGTCCAAGGCCGCTCAATTTTTGGTCTCAGGCTCAAGACCTCTGTTTCAAGATGACAGACATCTGCCTAGGGGAAGATCCAGTAGCCCATCTCCTCCACTGGGCACCCCTCTCTGTGAAGAGATACAAATGCTCTCTCTTGATCCACCTTTTAAACGTGAAAAAATCCTGCATTCCTCTCTACTGGAAACAGATGACCCCCCCAAACACACTGCTCATTAGAATGTGGCTCTCTAAAATTGGCAAGATTACCACTTTGGAGGAGATTATTGCCTCTGCAAACCACACAGAGGAACAATACCGTATAGCCTGGTTATACTGGCATGATTTCACCTTTTTCTCGCATGATTTCACCTTTGTCTCAGAATATAAAACACTGATGGAAGCCCTGTGACAAATTATACCCTGCTACTCTACTCAGTAATGGTAACTTTGTTCTAGCCCAGGTTCCCCCTTTATCTCTTGGTATTACCCCTTGCATTTTTTTTCCTGTCTTGTCCAGTCCCCTTTTGGGGTTATTTCTACTACCTCTGCTCCTTTGCCCCTCATTAAAAGAGAAGTTTAGAATTTTTTTTTAATTACACTCACCTAGGTGGATGCAGCATTGATCCAATGCTGCATCTGTCCCCTGCCACTTCCAAGGGGGAGAACTGAGCAATCAGACACTGCTGATCTCTCAGTCCTCTCCCTCAACTCTGAGCAGAGTGCCGGGACAGTCAGTCTCTGGCTCCCTGCTCTGCCCCCCCACGCTCAGTGGAGCGCTGGGCTGCGGAGTGGGTGGAGTGGCTGAGCCAGCTGCCGGTCCAGGGATCTGGGTGGATCCTGACTTTAAAGTCGGGATCTTTCCCCAGCCTGGACTGGCTGAGCTACATCAGCCAACAGCAGACTTTAGCCCGCTGTCAGCTGAAAACGTGTCACAGGAATTACGAACGAATTGCACTCCTGTGATCCACAGGAGAAATACAGCCAAACAAGCTTTGACTGTACTTCTCCTTTAACTCTCATACCTCTTGGGTGCCATTTGACTCTCACATTAGGCCTCTGCTTATTCCCTCTTTGTTAGTAGTAGTCAGACAGCTGGAGCCCTGGTATTTTCAAGTTGGGGTCGAAATGGTGCTGTCACTCTATTCATTCTGCACTTTACAGGACTCCGGTCTTGTGGGGGCTCTGTTATCAAGCTGCACTCCTTGATTTGGGATGATCTGTTACTTTTCATGCACTTGATGACATATGTGACGCTACTTTAGTGTAAGACGTTTTGTGTAGGATCCCTGGTATTGAAGTTGTAGAGTGCTTTTTGTACCCTTTTCGTTTGCTGGCTTATATAATACTGGCTTTCTGTATTGGTTTGTTTTTGTATTGCTGATTTGCTGTAATGCTCTATTTAAAGAATTTATTAAAAAAAAAAATTACCAAAACATACCGGTAAACGTTACGTGAACAAAGAAAAGTAACAGGCTTTCATCAATAATAATAGCCATCTAAAAGTGAGTGACAGTTCAGGAAGCACAACCATTAAGCCATTAAACAATAAAAGGATGCTTTCAGCAAATAAAACAAAATCAAACATTGGCTACATATTAACTAATACTATCGCTAACAAGATTTGTAGATGGGAAATTCTATGAGCTAGCAGTAATAAATGAAGCGTCTGACCGGCATTGTTCGTGGTGAGATTTATGGTGGATTTACAATAGCGCATTTTCCAGCCTCCCTTCCAAACAGAAACAATGTGAGAAGACCGCCGGTCTAAAAATAAAATAAACAGCAACGTTCTCTCGTATTGTATGCTGTGTGCATAGACTACCGGGAGCTCTCTGCAGGCCTCAGTAAACAGCAACACAACAATCACAGCTCCAGACAATACATAGGAGCACCCTTCAGGTCACATATGCATTCCTTTAAAAGTCGTTCAAATATTTTATAGTAGCTAGTTTAACTCTCTCACTGCCGGCCCCCGTGCTCCACCTTTAGGCCTCATTCACTGAGGCGCGGAGGACCGTACATTGTGAATTGGCCGTTTATTTATGTGGTTGGAGCAGCCATGTAATGTGAGCAGGCAGACCATGAAAGTCTATGGGGTTGCAGCGGCTGCACAGACACAGTCGCTTGTCCTTTGTTCAGGACAGGGTCCCAAACATACACTGTCTGCATAGACTTACATGGACAGCATATTGTTAGGGTTTTCATACACTTCAAAGGGACAGTACACTAAGTGTATTTAGTTTAAACCAGGGGTCTCCAAACTGTGGCCCGAGGGCTGGATATGGCCCTTTGCTACCCTTTATCTGGCCCTTAGGGCACTATTCCCCCCACTGACACCAACAATAGGGCAGCACTTATTCCATGGAAACCAATGATGGTGTACTATTCTTCCCACTAATACCAATGATTTATTTATTTATTTCAGGTACTTATATAGCGCTGTCAATTTACGCAGCTATTTATACATATATAGAACATTCACATCAGTCCCTAACCCTCAAGGATTGCACAATCTAAGGTCCCTAACTCACATTCATACACACATATTAGGGACAATTTAAACAGGATCCAATTAACCTACCAGCATGTCTTTGGAGAGTGGGAGGAAAGCGGAGTACCCGGAGGAAACCCACGCAGGCACAGGGAGAACATGCAAATTCCAGGCAGGTGGTGGCATGGCTGGGATTTGAACCAACGACCCTAGTACTGCCAGGCTGAAGTGCTAACCATTTAGCCACTGTGCTGCCCATACTTTGCCATACTTTTTTCCATCCGGAGCTTTTATACTTTGCACCTGTAACGTAAGCACAGGGAGAACATGCAAACTCCATGCAGGAGGCGCCATGGTCGGGAATCAAACCCATGACCCATTTACTGCAAGGCAGACGTGCTAACCACTAAGCCACTGTGCCGGCCAATGATGGGCACGACTCCTCCACCTACTGACCATCAACCCTGAGGCCATGTTTATTCTCACTGATGCTGGGGCCAGGACATTTTCTATCTTCACTGGCCCTAATCCGGCCCTCCTAAAGTCTGAAGGACAGTATATTGGCCCTTTGTTTGAAAATATTGGAGACCCCTGGTTTAAACGATTAAAGGGAGAATGTAATTTACAGATATACCATTCCTACAGAAGAAAAGGTTGTGTTGTGTTTCTGGATAGCTATTAGATGCCTTTGTATGATAGCAATTACTTCCCGCTTTCCTTTCCCCCCGTTGCACATGTGCCTTGCTAGTCCTGCTCCTGGCATTTTGAGATGCCAACGTGAGAAGGTCGGCATGCCAGAAGTAATTCTTCCCTGCATTTATTGCACAACAGCACATCTTCTAGGGAATTTCAATCTCATCTCTGCGCAAGTCTGCAGCTCATGGAAGAGAAAGCTACAGAATAAAAATGGCGCCATTGTTTGAGAACACCAAAATGGAAGTATGCTGCACAAAGCAAGCAATGACCATATAGAAAACATTATATGGTTCATGTATTCATACAAATTCATCTTTATAAGCCACAAAACAACAGGAACTGAACACCTAATTTACATTATTTATGATATTACAGTACATGGAACCATGCCTGAGTCGCCGTTTTTTTTTTTTAGGAAGTTTGGAGCCCAAAAATCATACTTATTTATATAGTTTTGTCTCTGACCAGCTGTAAAACAAAGGCGTATAATCACACTCACAGGATATAAATATATATCTACTACAGCAGTACTACCACACTTACACTAGATTTATCTACTCCAACAGCTTTTACTGCACGCGTTTTGGCAAGGTCTGCACAGAAAGGCAACCCCACATATTAATATCCAGTAAAATAAATGGGCTTACAGCATCATGTGTTTTCTATAAGAGACACAGAGAGTCACACTGAGCCAAGATAGTTATATATAAATCCAGGCGCTCTACTGTGTGATGCATGTATGGCCTCTGACCAACAACGCTGCCAAGAAAACAAGAAACACCTTCTGATCTCCGAACAACCTCCACTGTCACAGGAGGGCATGAAGTAGCTGTCATTCTCATCATTCTTGTCATGATGCTCAGCCTTGCCCAGCTCAAAGCACTGTGGGGTATAATCCGAATGTTTATTGTGTATTAAAGATTACAGGATGCTTTCTGCAGTATCATAATAGGGTTACATAAAAGTACACTTTTAAAATTATGAGTCATTTTGGCCTTTGCACATATGGGAAAAGTAAACGAATGTGAACAGAATACGAAGGTGCCAATGCTGCATTGGTTTTCAAAGGTTCTGGCTCTCGAGGTGTCATCCTGATCCTGGTTTGACCATCTAGTGAGCCACTGACCTGCAACACATGTAGTCAGTAAAAATCTTATAATCTGAAGCTTTAAAAACAAAGCAATAGTAGCTGCCCTAATCATATGCTAAAAGGGATCCCTAAATTGGAACTTAACCCATCGATTTAAAGTATATGTGAACCCTCACCTTGTAAAACGACCCATTCAGTTTAAAAGAGAAATGAAACGCAAAACATTTGTAGACAGATACAAAAAAAAAAAAAAAAAAACAACAAAACACTTTTTCCCTCTTTTTTATAAGTGATCACATACCCTCTGTTCTCAGCTGCATTATTAGTAGGGGAAAGAGAAACAGCAGTACACTAATCTTCTCAGTGAATAGTTGTGGAGGAGGGAGGGAGGGTGTCAGGACAAGTCTGATCTTTGGAGGAGAGCATACTGAGTTCCCAGCATAGCTTGAGAACTGACCACAGTGTGTTCTTCTGCTTAGTGTGGTCAGTTTTCGATGAGTATGGGGAGGATCTGTGATGTGGGTATATTTTCCACAGATCAACAGGCTTCTGACCTTCATGTAGACATAATCACTTCTATATCCCAGTAGAACCCTACTATGGCCCCTTTTTTTGGTGCCTGAGCCTCTCCATCCAGGTTCACTGGGATCATCCAGCTCTACTCCACTGTCAAAATTCCAGCGCTGATGGCCAAAAAAAAAAAAACTAACAGGAGGTTATAACCTTCCCTTACTCTAAACAAAATGAAGAAAAAAGAAGTTTGGCCTACAGTTCTACTTTAATGCACAGAATCCATTATGATAAAAAAAAACATCTAGAACTACTTTACCT
Source organism: Staurois parvus (assembly GCF_062004578.1). Classification (NCBI taxonomy): domain Eukaryota; kingdom Metazoa; phylum Chordata; class Amphibia; order Anura; family Ranidae; genus Staurois; species Staurois parvus. The sequence continues at coordinate 4,000,090 of NW_028318360.1, read as the reverse complement.
GTGACGGGCAACAAAAGTCTAAAAGTGGCATGCTAAAAACAGGCACCGCTAGGTGTATGCTACCTCTGATTCCCTATAAAGCATCTTGCTTCCTAATCATTTCCTCCTGCATATATTCCTTACTCCGAGTTCAGCTGGCCATTCAGGAGACGAATTCAAAAAGATCTTTTGAAAATCTTTTCTAAGAATTTGCGTTCGAATTTCGTACCATTAGTGATCCACAGCAACAGCCAATTTTCGAGCAAACATCGAATTTGAGTGATGGAGCATGTTGGAAATTTTTTAAAAAACAAATTTCTAATCAATGAAGGGAGAATCGTAAAAGAAAAGGAACTGAAAAAGAAATGAGGAACATTTGAGGGTGATTGCCCACTTTATACAGGTCAGGGTGGTCTGAGACACCAGACCTGACAAACAGTTTTACATTAGATTTAGGTTTTTCTGTTATCTTGTTGTTGCAGATCTTCCATCTATAGGTCCCTAAGAGACCCCTTTGGTCACCATCAACAGATAATTATTTTGCAACATTATATTTTGCGCATTGCCTGTTCTGGCCCGAAAGGGCTGCAGTTTGTATGGGGTGGGTGGGATGGATGTATATTTTTTTTTCTGTACCGTTTGTAACTTCTTTCTTATGAAAAAACGAATAAACACTATTGAAAGGAAAAAAGAATGAGAATGAGCTGTGACCTGGAAAGAAAAGAAAATTCTTGGCAACAAAAATTCTTTTCTTTAACAACATGAGGCGAAATTAAAGGCTTGGTTGGTTGAATTTCGAAGTCAGTGGTGGCACCATTGGATTACAAAATGCACAAAAGTTTCGATTTTCTAAAGAAAAATTTTTCGGAATTCAAGCCATGTGTGACCGGCTTAGTATTCCCTTACCCATGTACAAATTTATCATAGATGCATCATTTGCTGTAAACAGCATTTAAGTCCACGGCAGTCATACTGAGATTAAAGAAATTAAAGAGATTTTTCACACAAATACTGTAGCTGTTGACCTTTTTTTTTTTTTTTTTTAAAAAAAGGACACTTACTTGTCCAGCGATCCAGCCCTGTCCTGATCTGAACCGGTCCTTCACCGATCTTTAGGTCTCTGGTGCCATCATGTTTACTGTGAGAAGCCGTCTGTGACTCCTCGTGGCTTCACAGCTGGCTTTCCACTGCACATGTGGGGCGGCACAGTGGCTAAATGGTTAGCACTTCTGCCTGGCAGTACTAGGGTCGCTGGTTCGAATCCCAGCCACGGCTCCACCTGCCTGGGGTTTGCATGTTCTCCCTGTGCCTGCGCGGGTTTCCTCCAGTTTCCTCCCACACTCCAAAGACATGCTGGTAGGTTCATTGGATCCTGTCTAAATTGTCCCTAGTAATATGTGTATGTATGAATGTAAGTTAGGGACCTTAGCTTGTACACCCCTTGAGGGTTAGGGACTGATGTGAATGTACATACATACATATATATATATATATATATATATATATATATATATATATATATATGTATAGATATATATATAGATATATATATATAGTGCTGCGTAAATCGACAGCGCTATATAAGTACCTGAAATAAATAATGTGTGAGCTGCACTGCTCTTTATAAATGCAGCCTTCTGGGACCTGTGTCTCAGAAGGCTTCAGGCAAAGAGAGGGGGGCTGAACTATCAAAACTAAGTACCCACTTTCCAAAATAAATTTAAATAAGGAAGGGAGGGAGGGCATAAAGCGAAATTTCCTCTTTATCATGACGATGCGACTTTAAAGTGCATCTAAAGCCAACTATTTTGTTTTTAGGAAGAATCAAGGACTTTATTTGTCCTGGTGACTACTGTCTCCTAGACTGAAAATGAGGGATCTCTAAAATTTTGCTCTGTCACTGGAACAGTAATAGAATTAAATCTTTAAGTCGGGACACTTATTCATAGACATGGATCTAAGAAATGGGACCCAGACAAAGTTTTAATTTAATGTAGCTAAATGCTACTAACAATAGAAATGCTCAGAGAAATAAACAAGTCAATAGGAATTAATTTTAGGTATACTGGGTCATCTGGCTTGTAGCATCTCACCAAGAAATATACAGCTTCTGTTACTACACTGCAGTTTAACCTTACTGTACACCATCATGTGCATAAAAAAAAACACACGAGCTTTCACTGGTCTAGCATTTTTTTTACAAAGAGAAAAATATCATTTTTGTGTATATTTTATACTCACATGCCACCAAAATAATTTTTGTTAAGAAGCAAATTAAACATTCTTACCTTTCTGTCTTCTCTGGGTTTCTTAGATGCATGTAGAGCCCCCAAAATATTATGTATGTCAAAGGCTTTTTTTGACCAATCGTCTTTGCATGCAGGAGGTTGTACAAAGTTTCCTTCCACTCTGTATCTGTCGGCAGGAATCTTACTCATTGGAGGAGGTAAAGTTCCACAGTTAACACTGGACCATCCATCTGTAGAGTCAGCATAGGACTCCTGATCACTGACATTCCCTTGCTGCCAATCTCGTATTACATGAACAGGCAACCATTTCTTCTGGCCTCCAACATCCAGTGGGCCAGCTTTCTTTTGGGGATGTGGTGGTCCCCTTGGTGGAATAACAGGAACCTCAATTCGAGCTGATGGACCTAAATGCTTCTTGTAGTTCTGTGGTTTATCAGCTGCTGTAAAATGGCCATCATCCTCATTGGAATACCCATTCCAGTGTAGAACTGACGGATTCTGTGCTCTGCCACCAGGATTCTCCCATAGTCCACGAGGGATGTGTTTATTTGGGGCACTACCTAAGTCAACAACCAACACCCTGTTTGTTTTCTCCTCCTGGTTAAAATTCCCAATTCCACTATCACTATTACTGCTGGTGCTGTTATTCTGATGGGCATCAGCATCATTGTCAAGGAACGCTCTTGCCCTTACACCTTCAATCAACTCACCCATGTCTCTGTAAAGAACAGATACAAACTGTAGAACTGGCATTGAGGATGGTGGGAATTCCAAGCATCCATTGGTGTCTGGGTCTGGTGTACATTCAAATGCAAATCTCCTGGCAATACCCTGATGTATTTTATGGTGGAATAATTCCGGATCTACCATAAACACATGACAAGATGTCCTCAAAATCCCTTCTTCATCCTGTGCCAAGCTTTGGTCATCACTACTTTGCATGGTGACAAGTCCAAAAAACCTTCTGTCATCAGGACACACAGCACTGAAAGCCAGTTTCTCAGCTGGGTACACAGCTATAATACCCACCTTATCATTGCAAAGCTGAATATTGTCATGCATGATTTTCATGAGCACCAGGGAATGTATTTTTTGTTCAGCTCTTAGGCGTCTCATACACCCACGAATAGCCTGCAAGCTATCATACTCAAGGTTGGAACTTGTGGAGGGAAGTTCAATAGAGCCAAGATAGCCCACGATCATACCAACATTTAAAATGCTTGCATCCAACTCAAAGTCCTCGAGGTTCTGAACCCCATTGGAGAACACAGAGTCGTTGTTTATCATTTTTGAGATTTCATCTGTTGAAAGAAATTCTGCACTATGTTTGGTCTTCTCCCTTCTCATTTCATAATGTGAAGCAGACATTGACCTTGACCTCTGTTTTGGTGCATGGTTGTCTTTCTTACCACCAGATACTGGGTTTTCAAAAATCATGCTGAATATTCCTCCAGACTGCATCTCTTCTACAACTCTCTGTGCGCGGTTTATGCCCATGGCTTTTGAATCAAGCCTTGGTTTCAAGCAAGTCTTACCCTCATAATAGGCAATTTCTTCATCACTAGAGCATAAATCTATGTGACGGGCTCCTTCTGCAATGACCATATGAAGAACACCAGAGCATTTTCCAATTAATTTGACCACATCTTCGTGAGATGCCTTTTTTACATTAATTTCATTTACTGCACAAATTTGATCCCCAGGTTTAAGTCCTACAAACTCAGCAGGGCTATCCTTAATCACGCTACCTATGATACAAGGTGACTGTCCAGAAAGAGTAAAACCATAACCAGCTCTTCCTCGTGCCACTTCAACACTTCTTAGATGCTGGGTGTTGTGCATTTTTATACGATTCTTGGTGGGATCAAACGGCCTATACATTTCATTTACATATGATGTTGAGGAATCTTGCTGACAAAAATACCAGACCACTTCAACTTGTCTGTAGCGGACTCCTGGAAAACACAAATACAAAACACATTAAACATCTGTCTTCCATTGAATTCCTTTCCTGGGCCAATAAACATTCAGTACAGCTAGACAAAAATGTTAACAAATATTTCCTCACTCTGCAAGCAAACCATTACTGGAAAAAAAAAAAGTACAAAAAAGGTAAAAACATGAAAGTGCATTAATTATGATCCATTTTAATTCTATCTTGTGATAAAACATGTATTTGAAAAAGAAAATTACACATGTACTTTGCAAAATAGGAAAATTACCTGGTAAACATCGACATTGTTTGAGCAGATAAAAAGCCTACAAAATAAATATGAAGACTTACAGGAAATCTACAGTGTGTATAGGGCTTCATGCACACTAGCGTTTTTTTTAAGCTCCTAGAAACGGTTATTAGCATTTTTTTTCTACTCCTAATAGCCAAGTAGTGTTATCCTATGTGTCCATGCACACTAGGCTACAAGTTTTCTGAGCTTCAGCTTCTAGGAGCAGAAAAAAAAATGGTTTTTGTGGAGTTTTTAGGAGGATTTTTCCAACAGAAAAAAAAAATCGAAACGCTCTTAAACACTCTTAAATGCTCCTAAAATGCTTTTAACAGCTTTTTTTCTAGCTTTTCTTTTTTTTTTCTACATGTACTATAAAAACGCTACTAAAACACTAGCGCTACTAAACACTACTAAAACATCAGCGGTTTTTATCCAGCATTTTATGAGCTTAAAAAACCGTTAATCTGCATGGAGGGTAAATGTGTGTTTTTTTTTTTTTAATATGACTGCAATCAGTTCAATATAAATCTATCTGAAAAAATGTGCTTGATATATATAAGAGCAGCAATACAGAAAAATAGTGCTTTTTGTAGTGATGTTCCACAGATCAACATTTGAGCCAAAGAGTCCACCAGATATGTTTAGAAGGCAGACTTATTCTGGACACTTGTTGTGTGACATTCACCAACTCATCAATGCAAAAGAACGGGCTACAGGCATGAGCTCCAGATGTTGGAGGATAGAAAAATCCACCAGGATAGAAAAAGGATCCAAGGACAGGATCTTGGACCAGGCGATTATGGTCTAGTACAGGGGTCTACAAACTTTCTAAACGGCCAATTTACTGTCCTTCAGAGCTTGGAGAAGTTGGCAAACTGAGGCCGTTGGGAGTAGAAATTGTCTTGGCATCAATGATAGTAAACAGTGCATCTTTGGCATTAAGGAGAAGAATAGTGCACCATCGTTGGTGTTAGTGGAACGAATAGTACCCTATTGTTGGTGTCAGTGGAAGGAACCGTACCCCATTGTTGGTGTCAGTGGAAGGAATAGTATGCCATCGTTGGTATCAATGGGAGAAATAGTACCCCATTGTTGGTGTCAGTGGGAGAAATAGTACCCCATTGTTGGGGTCAGTGAGAGAAATAGTACCCCAACATTGGGGTCAGTGGGAGAAATAGTACCTCAACGTTGGTGTCTGTGGGAGGAATAGTGCCCCATCGTTGGCGTTTATGTGTTTATAGGAGGAATAGTGCCCCATCGTTGATGCCTATGGGAGGAATAGTGCCCCATCGTTGATGTCTATGGGAGGAATAGTGCCCCATCATTAATGTACGTGGGAGGGACAGTGTCCCATTGTTGGTGTGAGTAACAGGACATATACCCCATTGTTAGTATCAGCGCGAGGAAAAGTGCCCCAAGAGACGGAAAAAGGCAAGCAAAGGGCCAGATCTGGCCCCTGGGCTACAGTTTGGAGACTGCTGGTCTGCATAAGATAAGATGACAAATTGCAGAGCAGGGCTTTAGGAGGGTCTTCCACCCTTGTATCCATCTGGTCTGTATACAGAAAGTGGGTATGGCAGTTAACTATGTGATCTAGGTTTACAGAGAAATGGTGTAAAATTGTCAGTATTCCACTTTAAAAATAAGCTCCTTAGATTTGGATTGATAAACTAAACACAATCTCAACAATATGTTTTCCTAGAATCTCGAAATGGTCATCACCTCTCAACTCTATTAAAATGATCTTTTTTCCAGGAACACTTATACCCATATCTATTTTTCCAGCTCACAATAGTTTCTTCTATCTACAAACTGTATTGAGGTAAGGTAAGCAATGTCTGTTCTCAAAAACATGAGAGTCCACCACAGATAAAAGCAAAAGGAACATCTTCCAAGAAGTGGAGCTAATGAAAAAAAACCTCAAGTGTTCAGCAAACTAAAAAAACTGCTGGTTGCCTACCACAGGACATAAAAATCCCACAGATGGCAAATCCTTCCATGAGAAATAGCCAGAATACAAATACCTTTTGCAATTAATCCACGTCATATGTGCCAAACGATTACCTCCTTCAGGATATTGCATTTCAGACACAAGCAATTAATTCTGGTAACAAAATCAAATTGTACTATTTTATTATTACCATTGCTGGGGCATATCCTAGAAGCCACATAACCATTGCACTAAAATAAATAAATAAAGCTGGTGCCTAAGTTGGCTAGAAATATAAACTTGCCCTTTCGGCTGATGCATTTCATCAAACACATGTCAACGTACACCGATCAGCCATAATATTATGACCACTGAAAAGTACAGTGAATAACACTGATCATTTTGTTATAGTGGCACCTGACAATAGGCAGCAAGTGAACATGAAAAAGAGAGGAAGGCGCCTCTAAGTGCAGTATTGACAATTTATTTAGTAAACAATGGATAAATTGCACTTACAAGATAAATAGTTAAAAAGACTCATCGTGTGGTAATTAAATCCAGGTGGGACATAAAGCAGTCCAGCAGCAAACTCTGTCTATAGGATCAGGAAGTAGAGTCCAGGATGTGCCTGTGCATCAAAATGAAGCTTGGAGAGCAGAGTCCGATGTAGGAGCTGAAGGGGGCGGTAATGCATTTCGGAGCATGCTCAGTAGGCTCCTTCTTCAGAAGTTTTTGTGTGTTCTGGTGTGATTTGTAGCCCATTCAAATGAATAAATTGCCAGGTTGCACTGCAAGGGAATGCACAGGAGCATGGTTTACGTTTCCATGCAATTCTGATGTGAACTGGCCATTAGGAAAGAAAAATCAATGCAACATGTATAAAAAAAACGCATCAATTTAAGTGCACCAAAATGAAGAGTAATGTGTTACCCTGCAATGCATGTGGGTCGGTTACTTTAGTGTGTTGGGGTGCCACTGAAAAAGAACAGCACACCAATGCATCAATGTATGCGCAGTACTGCATCGCACTGAAATGTATAGGTCTGAATGGCCCCCACAGAAATGGCTGGTTAGGTGTCCACAAGCGGTAAACCACGGGTCTTCAAACTTTGCAGTACGATGGCCACATTGTATATTTAACAAATATCCATGGATCAAACAAAAATCCCCATTATGAATCAGATTTAAAATGAATGAATTCACTTTA